>NC_083243.1:120556765-120859623 GCF_032191835.1 Heteronotia binoei
GGACTTCAATGGGGTATAATGCCATAGAATCCACCTTCACAAATAGCCATTTCCTCCAGGTGAACTGATCTCTGTGGCCTGGAGATAAGCTGTTATCCCGGGAGTTCTCCAGCCACCATCTAGAAGTTATGAAGGAAACAAATACTGTGATGTACTGGAGGTTGGCAACCCTAAGAGGTACAGGTGTGGAGAATGGCCTAGACTATATTGCTAATGATAATGACAACAACTGACTGACTGATTCAATGCACTGCATCATAGTAGGCCTGGGTTTACCTAAAAATATCTCAGCTTTCTAAAGTTTTACTACCTTTCATTTAACATAATGTGAAACTTTGGACTTTTGAACTTCTTGGTTACCATGCATTTAAAACATCTGAATGCCATTAAGAACATAAGGATTTCCTTGCTGGAAGTTGTTACCAATCGACCAACCAGATACCTCTAGATGCTCTTAAGAAGGGCATGAAAGCTATAGCCTTCCTGTATTGTGCATTCTGAGTCTGGAGGTTCTATTTAGCTATCATGGCCAATAGCTGAAGACAGAAATATCCTCCAATGATTGCCTTCTACTAAAGTTTGAGAGCCAGTCTGGTGTACTGAGTAGCCTCCTACTATGATCTGAGAGATCTAGAATAAAATCCCCACTCTGCCAATGAAGCTGGCTGGGTAACCTTGGGACGGTCAACTGCTCTCTGCCTAACCTACCTTACATGGTTATTGTGAGGATAAAATGGAGAAGAAAGGTGGGGCAGGGTATAACTGATGTAAACAGATGAATAATAAATGAGGAGTCTTGGTTGAGTCTTAGTCTGTCAGTTTATTCATTTGGTTATCTAATTTGACATTTGGCTTTTCTTACTTTTTGCAGGGTTTTTTTGCAGTTTAAATAAACTGCTTGATTGTTTAAATGGTTATTGGGGTGTAGTGTCTTGGGGGGGGGGGTTTGGTAAGCACCGCGCAGTCAGGCAATGGCGGCGACCGGGGGGCGTTCCCGGGTTGCCCTGTGCAGCGCGGGAAAGCCTCCACCAATCAAGATCTGTGGCGGAAAGTTCAACTGGCCAGGATTGGGCTGGCCAGCGGGAGGGTTGTTCCGGGGTGCATGTATATAAAGCGGACCCGGCCGCATGTTCGCCAGTTCCTGTGATGTACAAGCCAATAAAGTACATTGCCTTCAACACGTCTCGTCTTCGAGTACATTACATGGGGTTTTCATTTTCCAAATTGTGTTTTGCTTTCTCTAACTAAGGAGGTGGCACTCATTGATTCTAAAAGCCTGAGTGAACAAGGGTGAGGGGGCAGAGTATCTTGGTGACAGACATTTATCTTCTAGCATTCCCAAGTAAATATTTAACTTTCTTTGTAAGATACATAATGGAAACATTTATGGCCAACTAGAAAACTATTTTACAGACCATGGTCTGGTATCATTTTCATGGATATGGTCAACAAATGGAGCCTCAAGGCACAGACTTGTAACATGAGTCTGTAAATAAAATTAAAACAATGGAAGTCCTATGAGAATAAGCAAGATTGTCAAGTATACAAGGCCTGGATTCTAAATTCTAAGTGGGTTAACACACAGCTGTTAGTACATGCAAGTGATAACCTGCAAGAACTTGTGGGGGCACCTCATTTCCCCCTCTTCCACTGTTTTCTTCTTCCCTTTCCTGAAAGCCTTCATAGCCCTTCCCCCTTTTTTTCCTTGATTCTTTCCTTCCCAACCTTTATCTGCCTCTGTCTTCACCTCCCCTCCCAGTGGCCTCTACCTAAGAAAACTGTAGCCCAGTTGTATGGTGTCTGCTGCTGGGCCAGCCCTACTTGCTTGATAGGGAGTTCTCAGGGACTGGTGGATGTTATTCCCCTCCAACTTATTCCCATAAGTTGTGACCTCGGAAACATCAGTTTGGTGTAGTTGTTAAGTGTGTGGACTCTTATCTGGGAGAACCGGGTTTGATTCCCCACTCCTCCACTTGCAGCTGCTGGAATGGCCTTGGGTTAGCCATAGCTATTGCAGGAGTTGTCCTTGAAATGGCAGCTGCTGTGAGACCCCTCTCAGCCCCACTCACCTCACAGGGTGTCTGTTGTGGGGGGAGAAGATGTAGGAGATTGTAAGCCGCTCTGAGTCTCTGATTCAGAGAGAAGGGTGGGGTATAAATCTGCAGTCTTCTTCCCCACATTATTTCCCCTTTTCCTCCTTCTTCCCCACATTATTTCCCCTATCTGGCAACCCTCATATGCCTTTCCCTTTTCCTGCTACTTTTTCTCCTTCTTGGCCATCTACTAACCAATACTTCCTCTAAGCTGTGGAGTTTTGTGAGCAAAAATTCTACTTTATAAGCTACTGGCATTAAAGTTGTGAGCTACTCCATAAATTAGTTTGCTCTGGGGCCATTTTTCCTGTGCTAGGACAAAAATGTGTGAGCCGGAGGCTATAAAACTGTGAGCTAGCTCACATTAACTCAGCTTAGAGGGAACACTACTACTAACCTATCTTTTATTTGCTTTGCATCTTCAGCTATATGTATTATTTATTGAATTTGCCCCCTTAGTTGATATCCTTTTCCACAATGGGGACCAAAGCAGCTTCTTATCCTCCTTTTTTATCCTCACAGCATTCACCTATCCTCTTTTTTATTCTCACAACAACCTTGTGAGATAAGCTAGACTGAAAGTATGTGACTGGTTCAATGTAATCTAATGAGCTTCCATTGCAGACTGATAATTTGAGCCTGATCTCACAGAACCTACTCTGAAACTCTGCTGCACCACACTGGCTTTGATAGGGTAGTTGCTGTTGAACAGGAGCAGCCATTCCTAGGTGAATCATACAAATCAGATGGTAGCAAGTCGCCCAGAGCTTGGTGCCAGGCCTGGCTACAATGAGTCCTCCCTGAAAGGCCAAAGCAGCCCTGTAAATGCCTCCCCCTGCCATTTACTGACAGAAAGCAAGCCTAAAATGCTGTGGTTGCCTAGCAACAGCCATTTAGGGCTTCCATTTCTTTCTGCAAACCTGGGGCATTTTTCAGGTTTGTAAAAAAAAATTACCAGTTCCCAGTTTCAGTCACCGGATTTAAGTATCCTCAGATTTGGTTGACAGTTATTAGAATATACAAGTGGGGACCCAGAAGAAACTTACAAAAGTGGCCATCCCATTGTTTTTCCCCCCTCTCCCTCAGTTTATCCACCTCTCGTTCTTTCTCCATCACCCCACACTTATTCTGTCCTCCGTGCTTGTCACTTTTTTTCTGTTCCCAACCCCACTATTTTTCTCTTACTGCCTCCCCAACCCCATTGCTCTCTCTTTCTTTTCCCTGCACTCCATGACTATTTCTTTTTCTCTCTTTCTACACCCTGTCCCAGTCACCTCCCCCCATTGCTGCCTCTGTGGGGCCCAATGCAGTGTCCTTCACCCCCCACCCCCCTCCACACACACCATTACCACTCTCAACAGCTCACCTAGTGAGGCTGCAGGCAGATCCACTGGGGCTCTCCCCACCCATCACAGCTCTCAGTAGCTTGCCCAAACCAACTGTCAGCATGCCCACTGAGGCTCTGTACTATCACTGCTAGATTCCCCATACACACACACCTGGTCCACAGCCAGAAAAGGAGGAGGAGGTACAAGCGTTGTCTGCACTTGCTGAGACAGTGCTTTTGTTTTGGAGTCGATTAAATCCCTGAATTTTTTTAAGTTTCACATTTTTCTAAAAACCTCAGGGGTACCCCAAATTTGCAGAAGTAGTTTTTTTCTTTCTGCATGGTCCTGATCCATGAATTTAGATATCCACAGATGGGGGCACACTTCAAGAATAGGTATATAGCTGATTTTATAGAAAACTGCTGCATTTTACATTAATAGTGTTTTTACTATCTGTAATTATGTAATTTGCAGCAAAGTACCTTTACTAATTTTGTTTATCAAACACTTTCCATTATATTAAACCAGAAAGTTTAGTCTGATCTCTGATCAGGTCTTTCTCTCTGTTGTCAGAGAGGATTTGTGTAACATACCTTGCTTTCTAATGCAGTCTTACCATTGAAACTTTAATTCCAGTGGAAATGGCAATTCCTAAATTTGTCATTACCTTACAATTTCCTTTCATGCTTGTAGACTCAGGTGGGTAGCCATGTTGGTCTGAAGTAGCAGAACAAAGTCCAGTGGCACCTTTAAGACATACAAAGTTTTATTCAAGGTATAAACTTTCGTGTGCAAGCACATTTCTTCAGATACAGTGAAACTAAATTTCCTCAACCATTTCATATACAGAGAGGGTGGGGATGGTTTTGTTGCTAGGAAGCACCAATTAGAGTCAAGACAGAGAGAGGAAGACAATTGGACATTACCAGTCCATGAGTATAGGTAGAGGGTGAGCAGCATAATGAAGACTTTTAACAGATTTGAGGACCATACAGGGATAATAAACTTAGTTTATATGGTAACCATTTCTTTGAGTTCAGTTTTGGGGCAAAAACAGTGAAGGAAATAAATATGTCAAAATTGGAGATTGCTGTAACCTTAATTGTTGAATGCTGAGAGTAATTAATTGAGGCTCTGCCATCCTTCTCCTTGAGCATGGAAACAACTTTACAGCATCCTTTTCTTTGAAGTGGAGTGATTGACTGTGCAGATTTATCTCCCATGTCCCCGGACCAGATAAATATTTTACAATTTCTACTATTAATTATGTTACATTACAATTTACTATTCTAATCTGTTATTCTAAGTAAGAGATAAAATAAAATGGTCTTTCTGGGGGACTGGTGAGAATATAGATATAAGGGCTGATTGAGGTTAGCACATGTAGTAAGGTAACAAAAACCAATATCCCTATTAAGTCCTGGGGATTCCATTGTTCTGAATGTTGTAGTAACTTGGAAGTATGCAGTTTTCCTTTCTTGTCTGTTCCTCAAGTTCCTTTGCAACAAAACAGCTATTTTAAGGTCACCCATTGAATGTCCTGGAAGGTTGAAGTGTTCTCCTACAGATTTCTCAGTCTTGTGATTGTGATTGTATGCATGGATGGTTGCAGTATTGGTGCTTGTTACACAGACTGTACATTACATCAAGTTGGGATGCCCACACTATTGCAGCATTAGTATTTTCATAAAATACACTGTAAGATGTTTAGTAGCTAATCTGGCCAAGTCACGTGCACCTCTTTTTGTGACATTTCCATTGCTGGACTTTCTCCTTCTAGTTCCCATTGCAAACTTTGCACTGCCTGCTGTATTAGTGGCACTGAAACATAGCCATATTTTGTAATATGTAGTCTCCCAACTTTGCAAAGTACTGAATTGGAGATTTTCCAGTATTATTCATAAAAGGGGGCAGGTTGGGAAGAGTGTGATATTTGTAGTTTTTGCAGAATTTACCATTGTGTGATTTTCTCCAGCTAAATGTGATGTAACCATATCAGTTTAGGCTCCAAAAAGGGTACATGTTGGAATCTAAGAAGAAGGTCTGGTTCTTGGTGCTCTATTATAAGTGCAAAATTTACTGGCTTTGAAATGAAAATGTAAGCCATTTGATCTTAGCGTTTCTTCAGGCTGTGGTTTTAACTCCAGTAAAACTCCTTGAAGTTGATACACTTAGTCATACCTTGCTTTGTAAGATTGCTAATATTCTCAAATAGCAAAAGGGCTTGACCAGGATCTTTATTACACAATAATTCTCTGTAACTGTCAGAAGTACATAACTGCGTAGGTGGCAGTGACACAGTAAGTGCTAACAGACTTTATTTAAAGCATATTTCAAATCAGTAGTTTGAATTCTCATGGCGTTTTGAAAGCCGTACTTTCACTGGAGAATTTAGGAAATCATTCCTATTCCTTGTTTAATCTAGAGGATGGGGACAAAAACCAAATAGTTCCATTTAACGACGTCATGATTCTAGGCCTACTGAGGCCTACAGGTTCCAGAGAAGCCTTTATCAGAGTCGTTACAGGGCCTACATTTCCCAGGATCCCTTCTGCCCCTCTGATTGGGTGGGCAGCAATTTTGGAGGGGAGATTTGCCCAGTGGAGACCAGAGGGGGGATCCAGAAGAAAGGAAATGAAAGGCCCAGCTGGAGAGGAAGGTTTGTTGTCTCTGGAAAGGCTGAGCTGGAGAGAAGGCCACAGCTAGGAGGGTCCCCTCATCCAATGAGTGGTGAGTCAGTTGGAATTAGAGGAAGGGAATGCAGAGTTAGTTGTATCAGGGCTTTTTATTTTGCTTTGTACCACCTTTACTGTTTCCATGTTCACTGTTGCACTAAAAGTTACAACCCACTTTTTTGTTCTTGATAGGATTGCCAAGTCCGATTCAAGAAATAACTGGGGACTTTGGGGGTGGAGCCAGGAGACATTGGGGGCAGAGCCAAGAGCAAGGGTGTGACAAGCATAATTGAACTTCAAGGGAGTTCTGGCCATCACATTTAAAGGGACTGCACATCTTTTCAAATGCCTTCCTTCCATAGGAAATAATGAAGGATAGGGACACCTTCTTTTGTGGCTCATAGAATTGGACCCCCTGGTCCAATCTTTTTGAAACTTGGGAGGTATTTTGGGGAGAGGCACTAGATGCTATACTGAAAATCTGATGCCTCTATCTAAAAAAACAGCTCCCCCCCCCCGAGCCCCAGATACCCGCGGATCAATTCCCCATCATTCCCTATGGGAATTGTTCATGGAGGTGCATGATAGCTGTGGGGGAGGGGGAAAGCCTGTAAAACCGGGGGATCCCCCTCTGGGACCTGGGGATTGGGAAGCCTAGTTCTTGAACACTTACAATAAACTTATTATAGTTATACCGCCTGGATTATCATATCTCTTTGGTCACAGTTAAAAGATACTTGCTAAGAAGGAAGACACAGGTGAGATGGGTGCTCTGGGCTCTCCCAGACCGACCCATATCAGAGAGTGGCTCCAGTAGAAGCTTTCCCTGGTACTCTGTTTGTGACAAATGGCTAAAGCTCTCAAACTACTCTGGTGTAGCTAATTTTAGTACTGTTCTAATATTAAGGAGGGCAATAGTTTAAAAAAACCCCTTTCAGTACCAACATCATGTAAATTCTCAGTGTTGTAGCTTGGATGAAAGAACTACTAAAGTATGATAGACAAATGACAGAGAAGCTAAATGGTTGGGGGAGTTTTTGCCTCTGTCTTCACTGTTGAAGATCGGAAGTACATGCGCACTCCAGAACTGCTGATTTGAGGAGGGGTGTTGAAAGACCTGAGTTAGATAGAAGTGATGAGAGAGGAGGTCCTGTCAATGATGGGCAAATTACAACTGACAAATCACCAGGCCCAGATGGCATAAGTCCAAGAATTCTGAAAGAACTCAAATGTGAATTTGTGGATCTCCTGACAAAAATATGCAATCTGTCATTAAAGTCTGCCTCCATTCCCAAGGAGTGGAAGGTAGCTAATGTAACCCCCATCTTTAAAAAAGGTTCCAGAGGAGATCCAGGAAATTACAGGTCGGTCAGTCTAATGTCAACATTGGGTAACTTTGTAGCATTAGTTGTTAAAGATAGAAATTAGTAGACACATTGATGAACAAAAGCTATTGAGGAAGAATCAGCATAGATTCTGTAAGGGAAGATCTTGTCTTACTAACCATTTAGAGTTCTTTGAGGGCGTAAACAAACATGTGGACAAGGGTCATCCAGTAGCCATTGTTTATTTAGAATTTCAGAAAGCTTTTGATAGTTCCTTATCAAAGGCTCTTAAGTAAACTCAGCAGTCATAGAATATGAGGGCTAGTCCTCTTGTGGATTAAAAATTTCTTAATTAACAGGAAACAATGAGTAAGTATAAATGGGCACTGGAAGGTGGTAAGCAGTGGGGTATTGCAGGGCTCAGTACTGGGTCCGATGCTTTTTAACTTATTCATTAATGACTTGGAGTTGGGAGTAAGCAGTGACGTGGCTAAGATGACACTAAGTTGTTCAGGGCGGTGAAAACCAGAGAGAAGTGTGAGGAAGTCCAGAGGGATCTGTTGAGGCTGATTAAGTGGGTTTCAATGCGGCAAATAAGGTTCAACATAAGCAAGTGCAATGTACATTGGAGCCAAGCATTCCGGCTATAAATACGCATTGATGGGGTCTGAACTAGCAGTAACTGACCAGGAAAGAGATCTTGGAGTCATGGTAGATAATTCACTGAAAACGTTGACTCACTGTGTGACTGCAATTTTGTTCAAAAGTCTAATGCTATGCTGGGGATTATTAGGAAGGGAACAGAAGACATATCAGCCAATATCATAATGTATCTGTATAAAGCTATGGTGCAGGCTGCAGCTTTGTTTGGAATTTTGTGTACAGTTCTGGTTACTCCACCTCAAAAAAAATTACAGCATTGGGGAAGGTGCAAAAATGGGAAATTAAAATGATTAAGAGGATGGAACATTCTCCCTATGAAAAAAGGTTAAAGAGGATAGGGCTTTTTTGCTTGGAGAAATGACAACTGAGGGGTGAAATGACAGAGGTTGAAAAAATTATGCATGGAATAGAGAAGGCAGAGGAAGAAGTACTTTTCTCCCTTTCTTATAATACAAGAACTCATGGGCACTCAATGAAATTGATGAGCACTAGGTTTAGAACAGATAAAAGGAAGTGTACTTCTTCCAAAGAGTAATTAACACGTGGAATTCACTGCCACAAGAAGTGGTGGCGGCTACAAGCGTAGACAACTTCATGGGAGGATTAGATAAACATATGAAACAGCTGCAAGGTATAGATAGAACACTATGTCTGGGGCAGTGATGCTGTGTATTCTTGGTATTTGGGGGCAACAGTGGGAGGTCTTCTGGAGTTTTGGCACCAGTGGTGGATGACAACTGGGTTTGGCCACTGTGTGACACGGAGTATTGGATTACATGAGCCATTGGCCAGATCCAGCATGGCTAGTTTGGTATAGTGGTTAAGAGAGCAGACTCTAATCTGGGAGAACAGGGTTTGATTCCCCATTCCTCCACATGCACCCGCTGGTGTGACCTTGGGTCAGTTACAAGTTCTCTCAGCTGTTTTCTCAAGAGCAGTTCTTGAAAGAGCTCTCTCAGCCCCACCTACCTCATAGAGTGTTTGTTGTGGGGAGGGGAAGGGAAAGGAAACTGTAAATTGCTCTGAGACTCCAAGTAAAGGGCAGGGTATAAATCCAACCTCCTCCTCCTCCTCTTCTTCTTCTTTGTTCTTATTTCAGTAACTGGGGCAAAGGCTTTTAAGGTTGTTCTTATAAAGGAATTAATGTTAGGACTAGAAGAAGACAATGATTGTCGGTCTTTGATAAATTGTCCTGTTCATGAGATTACATTGTTAGGAGAATATAATGTCTTGCACAGGCATAAAGGAGCTTTGTAAGGAGGAAGGCAGGAGGAGGAAATTGAGTTATCTGAAATCTAGAGTAAAATATTGTAAAGTTTTGCTGGAAATGATAAAATAGCCGGTATGACAGGTTGTTTGTATGAAAAGACTATAGGCAGTTTGCAGGGAAATAATACTTTAAAAAACTCTTCTAGTTAGCTTTAAAACTTTTGTTTATAAAACTCTGCTTGGGAGTAAATGATACTGTCCTTATTTATTGGTAAGGAGGATGATTTGTTTGTTGCTTTCATTTCATTTATGCAATTTATACCCCGCCGTACCCCAAAATGCTTTATTTGTAAGAGAGAGATGAGATTTGGAATCTCATCCTGTCCACATGGGATTTCCTTCCATTCCTGGGGTTGATGCTTTACCATCATAATAACATAAAAAGAGCCCCCTTGGCTCAAACAAAAGCATCATCTAATTCACCATCCTGTTTTTTATAGCAACCAACCAGATGTCCTGGAAAGCCACAAGCCTGACACAGAGACAATTGTTATTAAGAAATGTACTGTCTCTAAATTAAGAGATTCCATTTTGCTTGGGTTCCATGGTCAACTAAAAAGGCCAGAACTTGATCTGGAAAAGAAGGAAATTATGCTTGTTGGTAAGTTTGATGTCCTGGAAGGGCGTACTCTGAATGAAGTAAATCTATCCCTTGCTAACTTGATGAAGAGTCTGGGGGTGCTTCTTCATCCTACACTGTTAGTAGAGAAACAAGTTTGTATTGTGTTTTCTTCCAGTTAGATCAGTTATCCTCCCTACTGGACTCAACCAATCCATACTACTGGCATGAATACTGAAATACACTCCTCATGGGGTAATCTTTAAAGATGACCTGGGAAATGCAGCTGGTGCAAAATGCAGCAGTTGAATTGCCTGACTGAAACACAACAGTTTGAATGCATAACCCCTGTTTCAGCATATCTTCCTTGTCTTCTTCCTTGTTTCCAAATTCCAATTCAAAGTACTATTTCTTATTTTTCAACCAAGTTTTTCTTGGTTCAAACCACCACGTAATTTTTATTAAATGCAATTAGGTTTATAACTACATTCTAGATCTAGTTTTCACTGGAATTCAGGATTAGCTATACTAAATCCCAAGTGCTGACTATCAGAAGCTCCTGATGGTTGCTTAGCTTTATTCAAATCTTTCTGTATAATCACAGCTTCTCTTATTTTTGTAAACTCCTAATGAGAAGGGAAAAAGTCTCCCTTGTTTTGATAACCCTTTTGTAGTGCAACAATTCTAGTCAAATATTAACAGCTGCAGAAGACAAGGGAGTACTGTAGTATATAAGAAAGTAAAGTAATATGCTGATCCTGCTGTATGATCTAAAAGACTGGAATTTTCCTCCTTAGCCAAGGAAATTAAGCTAGAAATCTGTTGATCACAGTTTGCATTATGTGTTGCTATAAGACAGTGTAAAAATAAATATTATCTTTCATGCAGAACTTTCGTTTTAAAAGAAAGAACTTGGATTAAGGAAAGTATAAACCATACTGCATAGTGTGTTCCATGTCCTTATGCCCTTCTGTGGATTAGTGCTGTTTGCTGCTTGAAACCAAACTCCTTCAAAGAGTGTTACAAACTTCAGGGAGCACTTAAAAATACTAGAATAAATTTCAAATACAATTCTTTGGTAGCATTATAGAGTGTAGCTTTCTTAAGTAATTTATTAGCCTTGATAAGTACTATATCTAATAGTTAAGTTACTAGTCCCTGTGTTACATCAAGGCAGGCAAGGTATTCACACACTCAAGAGATTGCCCAGGTATGCAGCAGTATAAATGTGTTTGGGCTAAAAGGGAGAAATCCTTAAAAACAGGCCTGATAGACTAGCTGTGCAATCCTAAACAGAATTGCACCTTTCTCAGTCCACTATCTTCAGTGTCTTACAGGGGGGAATAAAAGTGAGGAGATGTAAAAAAAAGCGCAACATCCATGGGGCAGACTGGCCGATAGCTATCCCTTGGCCTGGATGGCAATCCCTTATTGAGCCTCCTGCCCATTCCATTTTGTCCCAAGTGTCAGACGATGGAACTTCAAAGTAAGCAGACTTCCATTGGTTACAATGTTAAGGCTTTATTTCGATAATCCAAAGGCTCTGAGCATGGATACATTGGAACTGATGCCCTCCCTAAGGAGCACAGACATTTTAACTAGAAGTACATCAAAGGCTTCTCTAAACAAGACTACATTCCCACAGTGTGGTGATACATTTCACAAGTTAGGTCCTTCTTATCTAGCTGTGGTTCCCTTTCTCACAGGAACAGCTTCTAGCTTCCCCCGAGGCATTTTATCTTCAAAGGATTGTTGCATTTGTTAGTACGAAGGACAGGAACTCACAGCAGGGTTAGTAATAGCTTTGATATGCAAGGTTTCTATTTGGGGTTAGTAACAAATGTTAGAAAATGGAGTCGGTTAGGTCAAGCAGCTCACAGCAGTTTAAACACAGCATCACATCATAGTAGTGAAGCATCATATCATAACCATAAAGCTTTCCAGTGTCTGACACCATGAGGCACTTTTCAGCAGCAGTTCCTCAGCCTTGCTCCACTCTTGTGACCAGACTGCAGCAGTGATTCCTGGCTTGCAAAGTGTGGCAGATGCAGGAGCAGTGGTGTCCAGCAGAGCAGTGCTGATCTGGCCCGTGGGTGTTGTGATGATCCACAGCTGCTGCAGGTCATGGGACTCAGGAAACAGGTAGTAGAGCTCCTTTCTGTGGCACCATTTGGACATTTGAGCAATGTTATTCTCCTGCGTTGCCCATACTGTGCGGGCAAGTGAGGGTTTCTGCATTCTGGCAGTTAAAGTGCAACAAGATTGAGGCAGCATTGGTGAGTCCACTGTTGAAAAGTACCACAAGGCAGAGTATGTCATGTGGCCTTAGGAAGGGGCAGCAGGTGGGTGGGATGACCAGTATTTCCCAGGGGCAGTGTTTCTGGGGTATTCCCCCCCCCCACAGGGCCATGTTAAAATGACCAATCCACTCTTCAAGGTCCTTTTAATTAAAGAAGGTTAATTGTATGCTTCACTGTCTTCCCCACCTCTAAAATAAATATTGGCCATTGGATAAATCCAGAGTGGTCTACAAACTAATAATCTGACATGTAAATTATAATCTAGTCACAAAACAGAAGGGCAGAAGGGCTCAAGAAGACTCAAAAGGGTAAAGCAATAATACCTAGGGATACAAGTGCCACCTTTAACTGAATTACACCATCACACCATTGAGATTGCCTGAACGTCTTCAGAGTAACAATTAGCCAGCATTAAAAAGGACTATTTTACTACCCTCCAGCCATTTTATTATAACAAAAGAGCTAAAGAATGTCAAGGAGAAACAAATTGCATGCACCGCGTTACATAATATTTTGACTGAGGTTTGTAAATAGTTTTGTATGCTTTTAAGTAAAAAACAACAAATATATTCAGGAACCAAATAAATACAGTGATTTTACTCCCCAAAGAGGGATTTTCAACCTTTTGTTGTTGTTGTTCAGTCACACAGTCGAGTCTGACTCTTTGCGACCCCATGGACCAAGTCACGCCAGGCACTCCTGTCTTACGCAAGTGCAAAATGTACTTCTTACTGATCCTAAAACTGCACTTTAGGAGCATTTATCATGTTTACTTTTTGCATTCATGCGGTAAAGTTATGTACAGGTATCTTCTTTCAGCACAAATGAATCTAGATTCCATTAATGTTTTAAAGCATTGTACACGTGCTTAGACAGAAGGCCTGTGCCTCTAAACTAGTGATTCTTTGGCTGCGTCTGTGATTTCATTTCAGTGGATATGTATGACACAATGCAGTGTGTTTTCAAACAGCTGCTCTTTAGGTAAATTAATACCTGGGGCCTCTTTACTT
Source organism: Heteronotia binoei (assembly GCF_032191835.1). NCBI lineage: Eukaryota > Metazoa > Chordata > Lepidosauria > Squamata > Gekkonidae > Heteronotia > Heteronotia binoei. The sequence continues at coordinate 120,569,988 of NC_083243.1, forward strand.
CTGCCCACAAATTTAACTACTGGAACAGACCTGAATGTAAAACTGTGTAGCTTATCTCACCAGATTGCTATTTGAAAATTCTAATAAAAGTCCATTCTAAATTGAAGCTGTAATGCACTAACTTCACACAAACTCTGAGATGTTAAAGATTATTAAATGCAAAGTTGGTATTGAAATGTAGCCTGTGCTTCTTCTCTACTAACATTTAGTACAAAAAATGAAGGATAATAGGCCAGGGCTTTGTTCCTGATGTGGACAGCTAGCAAGTCCCATTTCCACTGCTAGCAGTGTAGAATTAACACAGGGACCTCTGGTCGCAAATTCCGAATAGCTGAATTGCATATGGATTTTTATTTTGTAATTGTTCCGATTATATTGGTCAAGCATTCAGTGTGTATAGTACTTGCCCACTCTATGCATTCTGGTTTTAAATAATACCCATTAGTGCCACTTGTCAACAGTTATAGCCAATGCACTACACAGATGGAATTAGCCTTAATGATGGAAGCTAAAATGTGTGGAGCAGCTAGTGTCCACCCAGCCTACAAGGTCTCCCACTCATTGTACTCACATGTGTGGAAGACTCTGTTCTTTTTATATTTATGGCTAATCTCGTTTAATTCAGATAATGGCCTGGTTGAGAGAAGGGATTTCATTAACACACTTTCCTTCTAAAGTGGAACAATCTGTTTTCAATACGGTTTTTCTGAAATGTCTGTGATTGTTTTTTTGAAATTCAAAAATAGCAAATTGTCACATCCACCATCCTCTAAATAAGCAGTCTTTTGTGTTGCTATGGTGACACAGTAACCACTAAAACATAGGCTACAGCAAGGAATCAGCAAGTGCAGGCTTCAGCTGGCTTAACACATGTGCAGGGTTTGGAGTGCTTTGTATCCTGTGTTTTTAAAACCCTTTGAAGAGGTTACATTTTAACCCCTTGAATTAAAAACAAACAAAAACAAATCCTACACTACTAACAAGGATGTGTATTTTACTTTATAGCAAGCTGTTTAGACCCAGACCAATTACTTTTCTGATGAGCCTAACATATTATACAGAGGCAAACCTGAGTTTACCATCCAGTGTACACTTGAGCAAGAGAACTGTAGCTGATCACAGCTTTTTCTATTGTTCCTGTTATCCTCCTCTAGGGTGCATCCCCACATTGTAGCGGTCATTGGCAATTGGGTTTTTCTGTGCGGGGAAGACAGTATAGGAATCAAGACTATAGCTTTGGGACCAAGGATTATAGTAGAGTTGTTCATAGAAGAAATCACACTTGGGGGAGGGGTTGTTTTGAAGCTATCTTTATCTAGCATGACTTTCCTATCTCAAAAAAGAATGTAGAACTTCTCTCTTCAAATCATGAGCTTTTGTTCAGTGTAATGCATTCTACAATATTCTGTTTTTATTTGAAATAAGACAAAAACTAGCTCTAAGTTTTGAATTAGATGTTGATTCATCTCACAGATGCCATTTCTTCTCATTTTTCAGATCATCTGTGAGAGTACCTTAGGAATGCCTATCTGACCCCAGCCTACTAGTTGTGTTCTTTAGTTATACTTTTTGTACAGTCAGTTCAGCTCGAACGGTATCTACCGTAGTTACATTCTGAAAGGCTAGCACTAGTGGAATGAAATCTGAAATAGAATATTTAAATGCAATGTCATTTGCATCATGAATGGGAAAGACCCAGATACGACATAGGGTAAGCTCTAGAGATATTTCTTACAATATTTTCACCATAAAGTTAATGGCAATTCTTAGAGCTATCAGGGAAAACCTGGAAGTGACATAGAGTAGCTCTAAGAATTAACATAGTAACACGAACACCAGTATTTCCCCATCACCACCTCTGGCAGCCCTATCCGTGATTGACTCTCTGAGTGCATACTTTAGCCTTAAAAAGCAGTTATGGAATACAGATATGGTTTAGGCTGGAGCGATGGATCTGAGCAGTTTCAGCCCTTTTCCCCCAAGCCATTTTTTTCAATAGAATTGTTGTTAGCCTTGATATGAATGCAAACACAATATCACTATATGCATTTTTCCCCCTACCAGGATTAATCGTTTGTGGGGGTAGTGCTGAGGAAATAGTGTAGGGAAAGAATCCAACTCTCCTGCCCAAGTATTGAGGCTGCTTTTTAAAAGCAGAAATTGTGGCCATGTGACATGTCATTAGGTGACTCAACCCAGTGCTTTTTTTTTAATTGCATTGTATTTTCTACCCCCAACCCCCCTAAACACACAAAAGGGGGGGGGGTGAGGTTATATTTGACCTTGAAACATATAATTGACAAAATTACAAACAGAATGCCAGAAAGGTGAATTAAACCAAAGGTCAGTCAGCCATATGTCATTTGTTTTACAAGGTCATACTTTAGCCCAATACTTCCAAAGTGTTCTTTGTACTCCCTTATATTTAAATATCTCAGGCGGTGGAATATGATATCTATTTTATATTCATTGTGTCCCTAAAAGGGCAGATGTGGAAATCAAGCCAACTGGGCAAGGTCTTCTTTCTGTTCTAACAAAAGAAAGCACTAAAGGAATTTAGTGTATTCAAATGCAAATGTTTACCCAGGGATTTCTTGCAGTATGAGAGAGCCAATTCTGATGTTATGTTTCTCCTTCAAAGAGGGATTCCTACCTTCATGGATTTATGTGAAACGTGAAGGAACATTGGGACAGGAGTAAAGTCTCTAGAGACCTTTTCAAGTACTCATTTAACATTTTTCATGGCTAGAAATATAGCAACTCTTATTGGAATCTGCTTGATAAATCTAACCAGAACTTTAAAAATATAGGAAACCTGATTTGAATGGAAGCAGATTAGAATACTTTGATTGGGTTTGTTTGTTTGCATCCAGGAATGTCAGCTGTGACCATATTGTAGTGCTTTCATTCCATACCAATTTAAGGATCAAATTGAGAAGTTTTTCCCAACCCTGGCAGCCTGTTTTATAGCCAGCAACACTTAAATTCTTTCATAGCCTGACCTAGTATAAGCTGTGTGGCTTGCCCTCATTCTCTTTCAGCATTTCAGAGGTTAATTTCATGGAGGGATCAGATTACTTTCTAGGGCAGTTTATAGTGTTCACCTAGTGCTTGCTTCTTTCCCAGTCTCTTCCAGAGTCTCTTAGAGAGCTGAAAGAACTTGTTTAGCTGCTTCTCTCCTGTCACTGTGAATGTCTAGACTGCAAGCTCTTCTTTTGCTCCCTAGTGGAGTGGTTTGATGGCAGTCAGATGAAAGTGTCAACCTATAAAATCAATCTGGCCCCTTTCTCTAGGGTTCTTCATGGGCGGCAAAGTGGAGAAATGCTTTGGCCTAGAGACCTGGCAAGGTAGGACTCTTCTCTGCACTTGAAGAAGCAAGGTATGGATGGGGTGGAATAGCAGAGGGTAACAGGGAAGAGGAGTGTTAGAAACTGTAGTGACAGTTAGGCATTTTAGAATCCCTGAATACTGAAATGAGAATATCCAAGTGCAGCTACATGAATTTCTGCATTGATCTGAAGCTAAACTACAAAATGAAATCAGGGTTTTTAAAAAACTGGTCATGCATTTGGGGAGACTGATTTGAATAACTGACAGATGGCAGCTGCAGTTTGCTTTGTACTTTCTTTCATCCTGAATTTTCTGTTCATTGTCAGTTTATGTCAACTCATTGGGTTGTTCTGACCATTTAAATCTTTCTACTTAGTTTTAACACACTTCCCAGCCTTTCTAGATTGCTGTTCTCTGTCAATGGTGTTTATTTTATGTTGCTAAAAATTTACCTATGTGAATGAGTTCATTTTTCTGTACAATAAGTATTGTTTGCTGTTGCTGAAATTTAAAGTGTGTGTCTGTGTGTGAAATGCTTAAAATACAAATATTTTATACAAGTAGTTACTATTCATTTCTAATATAGCTTTGATTACAAATTTGTAAAGAGTAGCTTGAGTTTCTGTGTTCCAATTTTTTAGTCTGCATCTGACAAAAATGTATATTGTGCTTTTAGCCTTACAACTACAATAGAAAATGGCAGTTTGTGATGGTTCTGTGTTGTTAAGTAGCTAGTATTCAGTGTTTAAAGAGCTGGATCTTGCACCTGGAGACCTGGGCTTGTCCTATATATTTAATTTGGGATCTTGGGCAAGTCATGTCTCAGCCTCTGTTTCCCGAACAAGGAATAGTGACTTACCTTTGGGAGATTATTATGATGTAGAACATTGTAAATAGTAACTGTAAATAATAAGAATATGAGAGTAGGCACAATGGATCAGACTAGTGGTCCATTCAGTCCAGCATCCTGTTTCACACAGTGGCCAGTCAGATGCCACTGGGTAGTGTCTCAGCAAGGCCCATGGATGATTGTTCCCTTCTGTTTGACATTTAGAGGCATTCTAAATGTCTTTGAATTTGTAGATTACATTTGACTATCATGGCTAATAGCCAATCATATGTCCTTCATATATCTGTTCAATTGTCTTTTGAATCTTTCTAAACCAATGGAATGGAACATGCATTTTTTTTAAAAGTATATTGTAGTCTTAGCTATGGGAAGGAAGGTGACATGGCATAGCCTGATCCCATCAGTTCTCAGAAGCTAAACAGGGTTGGTACTTGGATGGGAGACCACCAAGGCTTCTTACTTGCCTTGAAAGCCCCTTGCTGGGGGTCACCATTAGTTGCTTGTGACTTAATGACAGTTATGTACCTACTTAATCTTAGCTATAATAAAAAAGTACAAATTGGCTAATATGGTGTACTATCATGTAGTATTGGCACAGATCAATTAAGATTTTCTCTAGGTCACAGGATATCAATTTGATTCCATTTATTTATTTATAGTTTTTATCTTTCCTTGCCTTTAAAATAACCTTCATGGTATAATAATCAATGCAAGTAAAATAACAATACAACCATCAATTCAACTGCAGCTTTGCTTGTTAATATCACTTCTTCAGGGCAAGAGTAAAAGCCTAGATTTTTAAGGCCTGCATGTAATTCATTCATATACTCCTTCAACTGTATGAATATCTGCAAGAAATATAACCATCAGCATGACATTTACTGCCTTGATTTACAAGGCATGAACCTGCCATGTATCAAGTCAGATCAGTGGTCAGTCTACTTCAGTATCATCTGTTCTGACTGGCAGAAGATCTTCATCATCTCAGCACAGAAAAGCCTTTCATAGCACCTGCTACCTGAGATCCTTTAACTGGAAATGCAAAGTATTAAATCTCTCACTCTCTCTGCATGCAAAGCAGGTATTCCATACTGAGCAAACAGCTTCTTCTGAATTAGGCAGAAATAGGCAGGAAAATTGAACCATTTGTGAAAACATTGGGATTGTAGATTTCAAACAAAAGATCAGGAGACCTTTAAAAGGCAGGGCTATGCTGGAGTGTGCACAAACTATGCACTACACATGAAGCAAATGAGCAATGAAAAACCACTTTTTAGGCCTGTTCATGTTCTAGCTCAGTTGATTTTATTTTATATAATATAAAAAAATCATCCTGAACTGGATGGCCCAGGTTAGCCCAATTTTGTTAGATCTCAGAAGCTAAGCAGGGTCAGCCCTGGTTTGTACTTGGATGGGAGACCACCAAAGAAGTCCAGGGTTGCTGTGCAGAAGCATAGCCTGTCTTTTGTCTTGAAAGCCCTATGGAGTCACCATAAGTTGGGATGGCACTTTCTAGCATCAGTCAAATAATATCAGCCCTGTGGTGTACTTCTCAAATGGCAAACAGAAGCTGCGTTAGACAGTTGCCCAAGTTCATATTGCAGAGGTCATTTATTTAAACCCAGGTCTCTTGAGGTTATGGCCCCGAAGGGCGGAAATTCCAGACACCTGGTTGCTCTGCTAACTAGAAATGTGGTAGAGGAAACACACCAGCCCAGGACAGGACTAGTTGTTCATTCCTTGAAGTGTAGAATATTTTTCTGGCCTCTTTCTAATCCCTGTTCTACTTACTGCAGCATCCCAAACTATCTCAAGATGGCCAAGCATTTTATGATGATGGTGATACTCAGGCTTGTGAGTAGTGAAAACAGTATTACAGAGTTTTTAAATGCTGTTACTCAAAATAGAATTAGATGTACACCAGCTTCCTAAAAAATTATTTTGTCTAGGCTTCTTCCTGTCAAGACCTTCCTAGCTCTTTGATTGCTTATTTGTCCTCTTTACAGTAGTTTCACCTAACTCCCTTAGTTTTCCTCTACTCTGATTATTCTCGCAACAAACTTGTGAGGTAGGTTAGGGTTGGAAATGTGTGACTGGTCCAGAAAGTTTCCATAAGAGGTGGGGATTCCAATCTGGGTCTCCCAGATCCCAGTGTGGCACTCTAACCACTACACCATGCTGGCTCCAAGTAAAAGAAATTTCTCTCTCCATTTTAAGGTTGACTGTTATAGGAAGGTTGAGGGCCAAGAAGAATTTATACTGTATGAAGCAAAAGGAATTCTTTCTCCAGGAAGGTGCATTTTTCATTACCTTCTGGATTTGAATTGGCCTAGATAGCAGTATGAAGAGTGTTATGAGAGATCTTTGCCACCCTAAGAGGGAAGGGTTCAACAGTTACAGATAAATATTATATTGAGTGCAATTTTAAAAGTTTGTCAAATGGAGACCTGTGACTGTGCCTGGTTTATACCTAGTTTACCCTTAAAATATATCAAGGGTGGCCAACGGTAGTTCTCCAGATGTTTTTTGCCTACAACTTCCATCAACCCCAGCCATTGGCCATGCTGGTTGGGGCTGATGGGAGTTGTAGGCAAAAAACATCTGGAGAGCTACCGTTGGCCACCCCTGAAATATATTGTTCTTAGGTCTACTTGCTTGAGATTCTTTTGGGTAGGGCAGCATTTATAAATATGATGCACAGAAGGTGCCATCCAATCACAGCATAAACCAGTTAAACGGCATTGGTTCATTCATCGTAGTAAATCTAATTGCACAAGCAGACTTGCAAAACCAGTATTCCATTAAACACAAACAAGTATAATTGAACTTACATAGGACTAAACATTTGCCCTGGGTTGTCTTGTGACAAGCTGTGTGTCAAAAAAGGGTGATTAGGGTGAACCAGTGGGACCAGGAAAAGTTTACAAAAGTCTGGAACAAATTTCCTTGATGGCTTTTTCATTTTTTCGTTGTGAGGTTCTGCAGTTAGCATCAGATGATGTTCAGATTCAGGCCAATTTGAGACTCTGATCTAAATCCTGTTCTCCAGTAGTAGTTCCCTATTACCGGTAACTTTTTGTCTCCTTTTGGATCCACTGACTTGTGAGCACCAGAGGATTTCTGCAAATGGAAATAATTTGCATAAGAGAAGTGCAGCTGAGCTCTACCTTCTTGAGACAGCCCAAAATGCACCCCGCCCCCAAATGTTGCTCCAGTGGAGGGACCTCCAGAAACAGCATGAGTGGGGAGGCATAGGTCTTTAGTCTGAAGTGGGTTGTCCCTCCTTCAGTTGTGGAAATCTTCAGGGGATCCAAGCCATTGTGTTGGATCTGCAATGCATCCGTTACACATGTCACTGTGGTACACAGTTGTGTACACTGTATTTTGAATGGTATGTATTCAGGAACAATGCTGGTGCTATATAACATATGTATATTGAATATAATATGGGAAACAATCTAGAAAGGGGCAGTGGAAAGTACCACAGAGTCTGTGCATTTGAGTCACTACAGTACAGTGATTCTTTTCCCAACCCAGACTTTTGTTTAACTGTAGAGGTCTATGATCATGTGGAGAAATGGGTGAGCCAGTCAGTGTACGTCAGAAACGTCAGTGAGTGTATAGCAGAATGTTTTCCAGACATTGTTATCAATGCTAGCATTATCCATGTAACTCCTTTGTTTGTAGATCCAAGTGGGCAGCCGTGTTGGTCTGAAGCAGTTGAACAAAGCAGGAGTCAAGTGGTACCTTTAAGACCAACCAAGTTTTATTCAGAACGTAAGCTTTCGTGTGCTGTCTGAATAAAACTTGATTGGTCTTAAAGGTGCAACTTGACTCCTGCTTTGTTCCCTTGTTTGTACTTGGTTTGTGAGGGAAAAATCAGGATTGCTCTGTGTAAGTAACAAGGGCACTATGAGCCAGTTGTTAAGTATGCTGAACATTGGGGGGCTAGTACCTTGCTCTTTTAAAAAAAGTTATATTAAACCACCAGCAATACAACCTGGCATTCTTCTTATCAAGGGCATTATAGTAGTTAGAATTCCCAGGGACTCCAACACAGCACTGTAAGATTTGGTTTTTTGCAAAGCAAATGTTATTCTTTCACAGCAAAATAAACCAAAAGTATAGTGACACCTTAAAGACTAACAATGTTTGTTTAAATATGAGCTTTTATGAGTCACAGTGATAATTCACAGAAGGTCCAACTGAAATAAATGTTGCTTGCTTTTTTCAGCAATATCTTCTATGGGTATTTCTGTTTAAATCTTACCAACACCAACAGATTGAGTTCTGTCCTTTTATCTCTGGGGTGTTTCACACTGTGATATTGCTTAGGTTGTAGGTAGGTGGGAAGTTTATAACCCTCTCCTCCTATGGCCTTTCTACCCTTTCAGGATGTTGTGAAGTGTTTGTAATTTGAGCAAAGAGTTCTAAATCATGCTTTAGGGCAAATCCTGTCTCTTTCTCAGAGAGAGAGAGAGAGAGAGAGAGAGAGCAAGCACCTGAATATAGAAACAAGCTAGTAAAGGTCTCCTGGAGAACTGAAAGAGAGTGGTTGTAATTGGAAGGAGTGCTGCAAGCGGTAAGGATGCCGTAGCCTGGAGTGAAATCCTCATTTAGTTCTTATGTTGGCTTCAATGTACCATTTATTTTAAAGGGACAGTTGAGGATGTCAAGCTTTGTGTTGGCCAAAATTAAGATGAGTAATTGTCTATAGTTACCCTAAGATAATGGTTTTTCTGGATATATATAGTATAAATTGAAAAAAGTAATAATAGTGAAGAAAATACTGAAGAAAAAGTAATAATAGTGAAGAAAATATGAACTATATTTTGACTTCAATCATCTTTCAAGTAGAATTTAAATGACAACAATGCGATCCTTCAGTTGACAGTATAGTTTAATGGGAGCCATGAGATTTAGAAACAAATCCAGTGGTGGGGTTGCACTTTTAAATCCCAAGGGACTCTGTCACTGAAATCTTTGAAGACTCATTTTGGTAGATTGTGCCATATTGCAGTCTGCTGCTCTGTGTTTTTCTGAGCATCGAAGGCATGCAGTCACACAAATAAAACATGATTTATAGCGACTGAAAATGTAATGAGTTTGGCTGAAACCTTTGCAGGTTAGTGTGATCTCTTTTTTCTCAGTTAACGCTAATCCTAGATTTAGGTTTGACAGTTTACTGCTTCTTGCTTTATCTCCTATCCCCTGAGGGATTTCTTGGGAAAGCTTGTGCTGAACAATAACCAGAAAACAAGTTCAACCAGTTAACTGTTTGCAACTTAATACAACCATTTGATGGCAGTATTAGTAGTTATAAATAGTGTCTGAAAGGATTCCCAGAGCAGACCAATAAAGCACAAGCCAATAAAACATCTTGTATAGCTTTTAATTTTTAATTTCCAGCACCAGAAATGTCCTCATCTCTCTAGAAATATCAATCCTTTTATTATGATCGTTCAGAGTGCCTTAGTTAGTAGATTATAGGGAGACTTTTAGAACAGTTGATAAATCAGGTGGATGAAAGTTTAGGAAACAAGTAAAAGCTCATGAATGAGGAGGAAAACTAAGAACACAAGATGAGCCCTGTTGAATCAGACCAGAGGCCCATTTAGTCCAGCATCCTCTCTCACAGTGGTCAACTAGTTCCTCTGGAGGCCCCCCCCCAAAAGGCCAAGGCTTTCCCCTGATGTTGCCTCCTGGCAACTTCCTACAGAGGTTTACTGCCTCTGGACATGGAGGTTCCCTTTAGTCTCCTTGAATCTGCCCAATCCCCTTTTGAAGTTGTCTATCTTGTGGCCCTCCTCTGCCACTATTTAATAACTGATAAAAAGGTAAAGGTAGTCGCCTGTGCAAGCACCAGTCATTTTCGACTCTGGGGTGACGTTGCTTTCACAATGTTTTCACGGCAGACTTTTTACGGGGTAGTTTGCCATTGCCTTCCCCAGTCATCTACACTTTCCCCCCAGCAAGCTGGGTACTCATTTTACTGACCTCGGAAGGATGGAAGGCTGAGTCAACCTGGAGCCGGCTACCTGCACCAGCTTCTGCTGGGATCAAACTCAGGTCGTGAGCAGAGGGCTCTGACTGCAGTACTGCAGCTTTACCACTCTGATAAATGATCTGTAATTAGGGGCTTAACTCATCTCAGCCTCTGCTCATCTCAACTCAGCAACAGAAGGTAAGCAGGGTCAGCCCTAGTCAGTATTTGGATGGAAGATCACCAAGGAATACCACTGTCCAGATTAGGATTGCCAATCCCCAGTGGGCAAACTGGAAACTGCAGTGTACTGATTAGCAAACACTAGAAATAAACCACTATGTTTTTATGTTGCAAATAAATGCTTAAGCAATTTCTTTCATAATGATGCAATTATATTATTATCATCACAAACCAAAATTCATTAAATGTCCATAGAAAAATAAAAATATTATTTCACACCACTCTTGCAAGGTAGTACTTTACAGTCCACTGTCTCAGTTCTTTTTTGCTTGAAAGACATAGACAGTACCACACTTGTATGTGATTCCTCCTATGGGTAGCAGACCGAAGTCTGACAGGTGTGGTGGCTACACAGGTTCTAGGTTCAGTTCTGTGTTTCGTTCATCTTCCACTGGCCGCTTTCTTTTAGCTTTGGAATCCGTGCTAAAGGCAATTGCTCACACATTACAATACAATATTACTTTGCAGCTTGCATGAATGGTTCTCCATTTGTGAAAGAAAGGAAGAAATTTTGCTTAATATAAGAGCCACATAAAATAAACATCAGATGTCTGAGGTCTGTAAAACATGAATGTCAGATGTTTGAGAGAAGGAAGGAAGGAAGGAAGGAAGGAAGGAAGGAAGGAAGGAAGGAAGGAAGGAAGGAAGGAAGGAAGGAAGGAAGGAAGGAAGGAAGGAAGGAAAAAAAGAGAGAGCAAAAGAAAAAGAAAAATTGCTTAATATAAAAGCCATATAAAATAAACATCGGATGTCTGAGAGCTGTAAGAGATGAATGTCAGATGTTTGAGAGTAGAAAGGAAGGAAAGAGAGAGAGAGAGAAAGAGAGAGAGAGAGAGAGAGAAAAATTGAAAGAAAGCAAGAAAGAAAATGAAAAGAGAGAAAGAGGAAAGAAAGGAGGAAGAAATTAAAAGAAAGAGGAAAAAGAAATGGAAATAAAGGGAATGGGAGTGAGCAAACTTACCTGCAGTGCAATGCTGACTCTTCCACAGAAGGGAACCCCAGCCAGGAACAATCCCGCTGCTGCAGCTCGGCCCCAAAAGCCTCCCATCTAGCCAGGCCCAGGGATGACGCAGCGTGGCGCAGCCCTCTGCCCCCGGTCAGTCGTCGGAGAGCCAGGAAAATGCCACGGAAGCGTGGCTCAGCCCTCTGACCCCAGCCAGTTGTCGGGGAGCCTGGAAGACGCCACGCAGGCACAGTCGGGCTCCTGGATCCTTGGGGCTGAGCTGGAACGCTAGTGCAGGTAGCCAGAACGCTGCCTGTGCCAGCCGGAACGGTGTTCCAGTGAGTTCCGGCTCAAAAAAAGCCCTTGAATAGGCCATATTAACTCCGTTGGAAATAAACACAAATACTTTTGCAAAATATCAGAATGTAACAAAACTGTTCTTTTGGACAAAAATACCTGAAGCAAATGATTATGTTTCTTCCCATGCACAGTTTTAAAAGATGAAATCAACCAACTTTACATTTTATTTTCTTCATGCAGTAAATTGTACTCATTTACTCAAAAAGACTGATGATGCAACATTTTGATGTAAATCCCATGCAGTCATTGTATACAGTTCCTGAAATTCCTCATGTCATTATATCAGTATCTGGAGGAGTCTTCATGGGACAATGGAAATTCTATTCTTTTTTGCTTTATAGTGTAATTAAATGAACATTGTGGCTTTTCTCTTCTCAAAACAATTTAAGGATTGTGTTTTATTTAGTAAAATCTACATCCGCTGCTAAACAATTATCTAATTAATTTTTAGGTGGAATCACTAACACTTGAATCCCAAACCTTGCTTCCACTTGCTCCCCTCTTCATCTTTAGTGGTCCTCTTGTTTCTTTTTTTCTTTTTCTTAATTTTTTTTTTTTGTGGAACGGGATGCTTTTGGGCACATTGAAAGATGCTAGCTTTGTGTGGTCACATAGTGCCAGAGGACAGCTTCTACAACAGTAAATGGTACCACACAAGTGGAAGCAAGTTTCAGAATCCCAGTCCAAGTTTCCATTTGAAACAGCCCCCTTACAGGAGACATCGGCCTTTGCTTTTGTGCTGATAGGACATTCTGCATTAAATTCAAACTATTCTTAATATGTGGCTGGCTTTGTATACAGGTAAGTATCCCTTCACCTTTCCTGGTTATTAGACTACCTGAAAATGTCTACATGTTACTCTTGCATGGGACATCATTGTATAGCTTGGACTGGAGTATTTCTGTGAGCATGTGTGATAAACATGGATGTATACTTGCCCATTCTCTGTAGACAAATTCAGAAAAACTGAGGGTAGTAAATTATGCTTTTTGGTAAAATGTTGGTTAGAACAATTTTATTTGGTAACATATGGTAACAAATTATATTTCTTACATCATTAATAACTTCTTTTATCTATCCCATATATTACTTTCTACCCACCCCTCCCCCCATTACTTGACCCCCGCCGGTGTTCTTTACTTAAAATACTAATATTTAAAGGTACACTTAGCTAATAAAAACAAAAATTAATATTCTCCTTTTTTCTAAGACTTAATCATTATCAAAAATTGTTCAATGTCCTTTTATTTTCCACTCTTTTTCTACATATCTTCTAAACTTTTCCCACTCCATCTTAAAAACTTCTAAATCATAGTCTCTTAAAATTGTTGTTAATTTGTCCATTTCACTCCACATCATAACTTTTACAATCCAATCCCATTTCTCTGGTATTTTTTCTTACTTCCACAACTGTGCATATAATGTCCTAGCAGCTGAAAGCAAGTACCAAATTATAGTTCTATCTTCTTTTGGAAAATTTTCCATTTGTAATCCCAACAGAAAAGTCTCTGCAACTTTCTTAAATTCATATCACAAGATCTTAGAAATTTCTTGTTGAATCATCAGCCAGTACTTTTTTGCTCTTTCACAAGTCCACCACATATGGTAGAAACAACCTTCATGGTTTTTACATTTCTAACATCTATCTGTCATCTTGTTGTTCATCTTTGCCAATTTTTAGGAGTCATATACCATCTATACATCATTTTAAAACAGTTCTCTTTAATACTATGACACGTTGAAAGCTTCATAGAATTCTTCCACAAGTATTCCCAAGTTTCCATCTGCATTTCTTTATTTACCATTATTGCCCATTTAATCATTTGAGATTTCACTACTTCATCCTCCGTAGACCATTTTAAAAGTAATTTATATATTTTTGAAATTAATTTTTCGTTGTCTCCAAGCAAAACTTTTCCCATTTCTGTTTGTTTTTTATTTATTCCTTCAGTTTTGATATCATTACCCACCAAACTCTTTATTTGTTGCATTTGAAACCAATCATATTTATTATTCAGCTCTTCAGCAGTTTTCAATTCTATTTTGCCACTTTGTATTTTTAATAATTGATTATATGACAACCACTTTTCTTCACCTATCTCAGCCGTTATTTTTATTACTTCACCTGGCACTATCCATAGCAGTTTTCTCTCATCTCCATATTTCTTATATTTCATCCATGTATTTAACAAATTATTTCTTATATAATGGTGAGAGAAAAAAAGTCCATCTTCTTTTTTCCATAATACAAATATGCGTGCCAGCCAAATTTATTTCCGTGACCTTCCAGCGCTAAGAGTTTTTTATTTAACAGCATTATGCATTCTTTTATCCACACTAAACAAACTGCTTCTTGATATAATTTTAAATTTGGTAATTGAAATCCACCTCTCTCTTTTGCATCTGTCAAAATTTTCATTTTGATCCTTGGTTTCTTCCCAGCCCACACAAATTCTGAAATTTTTCTTTGCCATTTATCAAATTGTTTACTATCTTTCACAATAGGAATAGTTTGAAACAAATACATTATTCTTGGTAGAATATTCATTTTAATTGCAGCTATTCTACCCAGCAATGACAAATTAAGTTTATTCCATTTTAACATATCATCCATTTTATGCCATAGCTTCTCATAGTTATTTTTGAACAAATCAATATTCTTCATTGTTATCTCCACACCCAAATATTTTACCTTGGAGGTAACTTCACAGCCCGTCAGTCTCTGCAAGGCCTGTTGCTTGTTTGTTTGCATATTTTTACATAAAAATTTTGATTTTTCTTTGTTAATACAAAGTCCCGCTAACTCCCCATATTCTTGTATTTTAGCTAACAACAAAGGTGTAACTTGTATGGTATTTTCATTTATAAACATTATATCATCTGCAAATGCTCTGTATTTGTAAGTAAATCCTTTTATTTTTAATCCTTCTGTTTCTTTATCTTCTTGAATCTGCATCAATAATATTTCAAGAGTCATTATAAACAACAATGGGGAAAGCGGACAGCCTTGTCTTGTACCTTTGCTAATTATCACATCTTCTGTAAGATCTGCGTTTATACATAGCCTTGCACGTTGTTCAGTATATATTGCTTTTATCATTCTTATAAAGCTTTCTCCCAACTCCATTTTCTCCATTACTGCAAACATAAAGTCCCAGTTTAAATTGTCAAATGCTTTCACTGCATCCGCAAAGAATAATGCTACTTCCTTTTCTGGATGTCTTTCATAATATTCTACAATATTTACAACAGTTCTAATATTGTGTCTTATTTGCCTTTTGGAAAGAAACCCCACTTGATCTTCCTTTATAAAATTTATCAAATGTTGTTTAAGCTATTCTGCCAAGATTCTTGTATATATTTTATAGTCATTATTTAATAGCAAAATTGATCTGTAATTTTTTACGTTCGTGACATCTCTATCTTCCTTTGGAATCAATGACATAACAGCTTCCTTCCATGTGTTTGGTATTTCCCTTTTATTCTTATCATGTTCATCAACTTCTGCAATTTTGGTATTAACTCCTCTTTAAAGGTTTTAAAATATTTAGCTGTATATCCATCTGGCCCAGGTGCCTTTCCGTTTTTCATTGCGTTAATTGCTGCTTCAATTTCTGTTTTTTCAATTGGATCATTCAAAACTTTTCGCGTATTTTCTGTTAAGGGTTCTATTTTTATCTTTTGTAAATACTCATCCATCTTTTCTTTTTTTATTTTAACACCTTTAAACAACTTGGCATAATACTTAAAAAATTCTCTTTTTATTCCCTCTTGGCTAACCACCTTTCTACCATCTGCCACAATTTTATTAATAATTTTATTTTCTCTCTTTTTTTTCAGTTGCCAAGCCAAATATTTTCCAGGTTTGTTTGCACCCTCAAAAGATTTCTGCTGCAATCTTTTCAGATTCCATTCCAATTCTTTATTTAATAAATGTCTCATTTGCGTATGTAGTATTGTAATTTCCCTTATAATTTTCTTTTTCCCTGGCCTTTTTCTCAACTCCCCTTCTTCCTCTCATTACTGCTTTATAGGCATCCCAGACAGTCTGAAATTCTATATCCTCTTTGTCATTCATTTGAAAGAAAGCTTTAGTTTCATTTTCTAGGGATGTCACTATTTCTTTATTCTGTAGTAAATCTTCATTCAATCTCCATTTTCTCAACTTCTTAGACAATTTTGTAATCCACATTATTGGGTTATGGTCAGCCCCAATTTTGGGTAAAATCTCTATTTCCCTTGTTATAAGACCTAAATCTTTAGTGCCCCACAACATGCCAATTCTGGAAAAAGTTTTATGTCTTGCTGAAAAAAAGGTATAGTCCTGCACTTCAGGATTAAATTTCCTCCATATATCCTCCAAATTTTCTTGTTTGACCAATTCATAAAAATACTTTGGCAATTTTCCTTCTTTATTATTATTCCTCCCCACCAGACCTATCCAATGTATTCTTAATTGTTCCATTAAAGTCCCCCATTATCAAAACTTGGTCATAAGTCTGTTCATCAAATTGTTGTATAATGTCTTTAATAAAAGCATCCTTTGCATCATTTGGTACATACAGTCCCAATAACAATGTTTTTTTTTTTGCATTTAATATTATTTCTACTGCTACAAATCTTCCATCTTTATCTTTAAACACTAATTTTGGCTCCAATTCTTGTTTAATATAAAAAATCACTCCCCTTTTCTTCTGTTCCGCCAATGAATAAAATTCTACTCCTTTTTTGGTAAAATGTTGATTGACTGTACATTATGAAACTGCCAGTTCCATGTACATCTGTGGTTTTGTTTCTGAAAGGCCTTAAATAGTTTGGATGTTGGATTCCATGGCAGTAACACCTGGCTCTTTAGGAACATAAAGTTTATATATCCTTTACACCACTCTTGAAAACCATCCGTTTTTGTCACATTGCTTTTCTGAAGAGGCTGAATTCCTGTGGTTGGCTGCAGTAAGCATGCAGAATTTGGCAACAGCAGCTTTGGCATGACAGGAATGCAATACTCTAAGTAGAAAACAATACCCTTTTGAGCAGTTGGTTCAAACAACCCTTAACTGAGGATGCCTTTTCAATAGTGCACTATTTTAAGCATATTACTAGAGATCTGCACTTCCAGGCACCTGTTTGTACCAAATGTGAACTTTTAGCATTGGCAGCCTACATGCTAAGTTGACCCAAATGTAGCCTGCTGCCCAGGAAAGACTGATCTCTGACACTGAATTCACATGTGATAAACCCTAGTAGTTCAAAGCTGAAGACTCTTTGCAGAAAGCTTGTGTAAAGTCATCAACAGACAGATGTTGTACAACTTCAAATTCTAACTCACTGGGTGTCCTTTGGAAAGATGCTGGTTTTGTTTTTTGCCTTCTCTGCCTTTTGCATAAGTCTGAGGGAGCCATGCCTTTTAGCTGGGGTGATTTTTGGGAAGTGGCTGAACAGTGTGGAGTTCAGTCTTGCTGTTAGCTCTAAGACAATAAATGGAGTTATGATTAAGTCCTGATGAATCTCCATTCTTTTCTTTACAAGATCCAGCACTGTTCTCATAGAATAATATGTGAACCCACTCTAGGCTGTCCTGAACTCCACAAAAGGACGATAGGATTTAAACAGTGAAAAATAATACACAAGATATTTCCTTACAATAGTGAAAGTAATAATGTTATTTTATTGATATCATTTTATTAATACATTGTTGTAGTAGTAATTGCTGCTGTTGCTGTCATTATTACACTAGAGGTATCTTAAAGATAACGCTGCCAACAGAATGACTTGCAGTAAGGGCCCCTGATTAAAGATATATCAGCCACCCCTCTGTTTTTAGCTTCTGAGTGTTATACTGGTATCTGTGATGTCCCTAAGCAGTCACATCCTTCTAAACCATTGATTTCTGTGGATTTAGAAGAATGCACTATCAAATGCTTTCCCACAAAATATTCTTTGCTGTTTCCTTCTGGTGGCTGCATGAGGCATACTGGGAATTTGGTAGTGAGATGCTGATTTAGACAACCAAGCATTGCTGTCAGAGTTTCAACCCTCCAGAAGTTTTGATGTCTTCTTTATACATGAACTTATTAATTTCAGTCTTTTTTTTTTAAGAACCATACTATTGATTTAGATTTTGAGATGCCAAGATTAGTGCCAGCAGCCATCCATTAATTATAGAATGTGTTGGAAGAGAGTTGCATGCTTCATGGTAGGCATGTGCAAAAAAAAAAAATTCGGTAGTACACGGATTCGGAAATATACGGGGGGGAAATACGGAATCCCGTATATTTCTGAATTCCATAGTCGGCATAGCTGCATATACGGTAGATGCGTGGCTATTTCTGAATATACGGCCCCATTGTACCCGATGGGCCATTGAAATCAATGGCAAATAGGGTATATTTGAAGCCGCCTGGAGGGGAGGGGGTTTGAGGGAGAGCCCCCAAAACTGCAGGGGAACCTGCAGGGGACTTTCCCCTACAAACCCCCCAAGTCCCAAAAAGTGGAGACTGTCTCTTTTGAGCAAGTGGGAGCTGTACAAAAGAGACAGTCTCCACTTGTCCCCGGATGGAACCAGGCTGCTAGCGCTTAAAATCAAAAAGGTGGCAGAGCAGTTTTTAAACTAAATCTTGGGGGAAAGCTGACAGGAGATGAAATGTCTCTGGTTCGGGAGGACTCGTCTCAAAGAGATGAAGGGTTGGCTGCTATTTTTCTACCGGGTAACAGATCAGAGTTGTCCACTGTGATGGTGACAAACAGTATGGACTGTCTGCCAGAGTCTCGAGGCAGCAGGAGGAAGGTGGTGGGCCTAGCTTGCCTGGGAAATTATAGATGTATGTATGCAAATGCTAGAAATGTTCGAAGTAAAATTGGTGAATTGGAATGTTTAGTGTTGGGAGAAAACATAGACATTGTGGGAATTTCAGAAACTTGGTGGAATGAGGAGAATCAGTGGGACACGGTGATTCCTGGATATAAGTTATATCGCAAGGATAGGGAGGGAAGGGTTGGAGGTGGGGTGGCTCTGTATGTCAGAGAGGATATACGGTCCAGTAAGACTGAGGTCAGAGAATTAGATTCCCTTTTAAAAATGCTTTGGGTTGAAATAGAGGGCCCAAAAGGAAATTTAACTATGGGAGTTTGTTATCGCCCACCAAATGAAAAGAGAGAGGACGATTATAATATGATGGAAGGCTTAAAGATAGCAGCTAAACATAAAAACTGTGTCATAATAGGTGATTTTAACTACCCACAGATTGATTGGGTCAATATGTGTTCTGGTTGAGAGAAAGAGATTGAGTTTCTTGATGCTCTCAAGGACTGTGCTATGGAGCAGATGATCTCAGAACCAACCAGGACTGGGGCGATCCTGGATTTGGTCCTAAGTAATGCCCAAGACTTGGAGAGAATGTAAAAGTGATTGCGCCACTTGGGAGCAGTGACCATAATATTATTGATTTCACCATTTGTATAAATAGGGAGTTGCCCAAAAAGACCGCAACAACATCGTTTAACTTTAAAAGGGGTAAATTCACTGAGATGAGGATGCATGTGAAGAGGAAACTGAAAGGAAAGGTAAATATGGTCAAAACCCTTGGGGAAGCTTGGAGACTATTTAAAACTATAATCCTAGAAGCTCAGATAAAATACATACCACAAGTTAGGAAAGGCACAAACAGGCATAAGAAAAGGCCTGCATGGTTAACAAAGTAATGGAAGCAGTAAAAGGTAAGAAGGACTCCTTTAAGCGGTGGAAAACCAGTCCAAGTGAGATTAGTATAAGGGAACACAGGCTGTGGCAAATCAAATGCAAGACTGTGATCAGGCAGGCAAAAAGGGACTATGAGGAGCATATTGCAAAAAACATAAAGACCAACAATAAACATTTCTTCAAATATATTAGAAGTAGGAAACCAGCCAGGGAGGCAGTGGGGCCCTTGGATGACCATGGGGTAAAAGGATTACTGAAGGAGGACAGGGAAATGGCTGAGAAGCTGAATGAATTTTTTGCCTCCGTCTTCACTGTGGAAGACGAGAACTTTTTGCCCGCCCCAGAACCACTAATCTTGGAAGGGGTGTTGAAAGACCTGAGTCAGATTGAGGTGACAAGAGAGGAGGTCCTAGAACTGATAGACAAATTAAAAACTAATAAGTCACCGGGTCCAGATGGCATACATCCGAGAGTTCTGAAAGAACTCAAAGATGAACTTGTGGATATTCTGACAAAAATATGTAATCTTTCATTGAAATCTGCCTCCGTTCCTGAGGACTGGAAGGTAGCAAATGTCACCCCCATCTTTAAAAAGGGTTCCAGAGGAGATCCGGGAAATTACAGGCCAGTCAGTCTGACTTCAATACTGGGAAAGTTGGTAGAAAGCATTATCAAGGACAGAATGAGTAAGCACATTGATGGACACGGATTATTGAGGAAGACTCAACATGGGTTCTGTAAGGGAAGATCTTGCCTCACTAACCTGTCACATTTCTTTGAGGGGGTGAACAAACATGTGGACAAAGGAGACCCGATAGATGTTGTTTACCTTGACTTCCAGAAAGCTTTTGGTAAAGTTCCTCATCAACGGCTCCTTAGAAAGCTTGAGAGTCATGGAGTAAAAGGACAGGTCCTCTTGTGGATCAAAAACTGGCTGAGTAATAGGAAGCAGAGAGTGAATATAAATGGGCAGTCTTTGCAGTGGAGGACGGTAAGCAGCGAGGTGCCGCAGGGCTCGGTACTGGGTCCCATGCTCTTTAACTTGTTCATAAATGATTTAGAGTTGGGAGTGAGCAGTGAAGTGGCCAAATTTGCGGATGACACTAAATTGTTCAGGGTGGTGAGAACCAGAGAGGATTGTGAGGCACTCCAAAGGGATCTGTTGAGGCTGGGTGAGTGGGCGTCAACGTGGCAGATGCGGTTCAATGTAGCCAAGTGCAAAGTAATGCACATTGGGGCCAAGAATCCCAGCTACAAATACAAGTTGATGGGGTGTGAACTGGCAGAGACAGACCAAGAGAGAGATCTTGGGGTCGTGGTAGATAATTCACTGAAAATGTCAAGACAGTGTGCGTTTGCAATAAAAAAGGCCAACGCCATGCTGGGAATTATTAGGAAGGGAATTGAAAACAAATCAGCCAGTATCATAATGCCTCTGTATAAATCGATGGTGCGGTCTCATTTGGAGTACTGTGTGCAGTTCTGGTCGCCGCACCTCAAAAAGGATATTATAGCATTGGAGAAAGTTCAGAAAAGGGCAACTAAAATGATTAAAGGGCTGGAACACCTTCCCTATGAAGAAAGGTTGAAACGCTTAGGGCTCTTTAGCTTGGAGAAACGTCGACTGCGGGGTGACATGATAGAAGTTTACAAGATAATGCATGGGATGGAGAAAGTAGAGAAAGAAGTACTTTTCTCCCTTTCTCACAATACAAGAACTCGTGGGCATTCGATGAAATTGCTGAGCAGACAGGTTAAAACGGATAAAAGGAAGTACTTCTTCACCCAAAGGGTGATTAACATGTGGAATTCACTGCTACAGGAGGTGGTGGCGTCCACAAGCATAGCCACCTTCAAGAGGGGGTTAGATAAAAATATGGAGCAGAGGTCCATCAGTGGCTATTAGCCACAGTGTGTGTGTGTGTGTGTGTGTGTGTGTGTATATATATATATTTGGCCGCTGTGTGACACAGAATGTTGGACTGGATGGGCCATTGGCCTGATCTAACATGGCTT
Organism: Heteronotia binoei; assembly: GCF_032191835.1. Taxonomy (NCBI): domain Eukaryota; kingdom Metazoa; phylum Chordata; class Lepidosauria; order Squamata; family Gekkonidae; genus Heteronotia; species Heteronotia binoei. The sequence goes on from NC_083243.1 coordinate 120,591,412, forward strand.
CTCTTATGTTCTTATGTTCTTATGTTCTTACTTGGATACCCAAGTAAGCAAAAGAGCAAAAGAACAACAATGTTGCTGATGGCTGGGGGATCAGCTACACAACAGCCCTGCAAAGCATGCATTTGCATGCATTTTGCAAATGCATGCTTTGGATTGGCTGCTGGGGCTCCTCTTCCCCCTCCCCCCCTAATCCCAGGGAGGCTATGGGAGAGGCGGGAAAAGGCTACCAAAGGCGGGAAAGGAGGCAAGCAGCTGCAGAAGCCCCTTTCTCGCCTTTTCCATGGATTTCTGTATACTTCTGAATATCTATACGGAAGTGTACGGGGAGCCATACTCGGCTCCCGCATAATGGGCCCCAATTGGATTCGGCTGTATGCGATTCCGTATACAACCGAATCGGGTGATTCGGCGGTTGATTCGGTTTGGCTGAAACGAATGCACACCCCTACTTCATGGAATGTATTACCTGAGGGCTTATCACACTTAACTTATGATGCTGTAAATATTTCCTTGGCAAATATAAATTCTTACTACTCAAACTGCATTTCAACTTCAGCATCATAAGAAAAGGCCACAAGTCCAGCATCCTGTTTCCCACGGTGGCTAAAAACATGCCACATGGAAAAGCACAAAGAGCTTATAGATGAACAGCCCTCACCTGCTTATTGCTCCCCATTATAGGTCCCCTTTGGCTACTATGGCTAGACCTGTTCTCCATGGATCTGCCTAAACTTTGTTTTCAGTCCTTTAAATTCTACTTTAAGCTTCAATGAAATTTGCATTACTTAAATAACGAGGAATAGGAGGATTCAAAATAAATCGCTCCTATTCAATCGCTCAAACTATCTAGTATCCAAAGTGACTTTCACTTGATTAATCAAGTGAGTAAAAGGATGTGCACAGGGTTTCATGTTATAGCTGAGTAGTTATTCTTTTATACATCAGAAATTATTAATTGTTCTAGCTAAATTGCAGAGATCCTATCATTGCTCAGTCTGGAGTTCTGTAATTAAGAAGGCTGTTACACTTGTGTTTCTGCTCCTTCTCTTTAACATTTAACCATTGATATACTGAAGAATGGCAAAAATGTAAACCAGCTTCTTTTCAAAAGGCATGATCTGAAAGTGCATATAATGCATTCTTGATATACGGAATATTACTGTGTCTGTAATTTCTACAGTCTTATCTAAGGATTCTAATGTGATATCTCGTTGGTATAGCAGAAGAAAGCATTTGCAGATTTTTTCAAATATTTTATTGTTGACAAAAAATAATATTGTCATTCTCTAATTCATAGTTAAGAGAATAGACTATTTGCACGCTTCCCTTTCCCCCAGTTCTTTGGAGAACATGCTCTAATGCCCACTAGCTTTAGCCATGGATGACCATTATGTATATTAGTTTTATAAGCAATCTATTTATGCTTGCTGGGGGTAAAGTGTAGATGACTGGGAAAGGCAATGGCAAACCACTCCATAAAAAGTCTGCCGTGAAAACATCATTATGTGATGTCACCCCAGAGTCAGAAATGACTGGTGCTTGCACAGGGGACTACCTTTACCTTTATTTAATTGGTATAAAGAGGGGGGAGTTCTTTGCCCAGGAACAGTTGAGCCTGCTGTCTTTTCTCAGTTGTATTGTGGCAAGCTTTGTTGGCATCCTGTAAAAAAATTTAATAAAATCAATAGCAGTGAAATAGTTGCTGAATGTTAAGTTTCTCCCTCTCTCTCATTAATGTCTAACTTAATTTATCCTGCTATGCATTTCCCCATTCCTGCCTGCAGCGTCCACTATTGTGGATATGGAAATGGGGAAAGATATGATGGCTTGGATCTAGCAGAGTGGTTCTGCAGCTGGAATAATTTCTGCATTTGGATCAGAACTTTATCACCATCTCTTACTAATACAGCCCCAAATCTCCCTCCTCAAATTTCAGGGGGCATTTAGGACTATATTGGGAGGGAAAAGGCTAGAAAGTCACAGTCCATTGGCAGAAATTATTCCATCTGTGGAAATTCTCTGGTGGAGGCAAGCCATTATAATGACACCGAAACAAAGAAAAACAGAAGGTAGATCATACCATTGGAGACAAGAAAACATATTTCTGATTGGCATATAGAAGATCCAGTTTCCAGTTAAAAGAATCAGATTATAGATGATGTGAAAGATCTCTACCTAAGACCCTGAAGAGACACTGCCAGTCATAGTACTGATCATGACTGGCCAACAGTCAGGCTGAATATAAGGCAGCTTCTTGTGTTCATGTGACACAGATTTGCCATTTTTGAATGCAACTCTTTCTGGTTGTTTTTCTAGTTGTCCCCTTTAAGTTTTGTCATGCATTCGTTATTTTGTGTTCTTTTCACTGTAGCCAACAGGCAAGGGCTGGACTGCAGGCAGGAAGGCAAATCCATGTAGCAGGACCAGCCACAGCTACCTTTTAGGATTCTGCAAACCTCAGGTTTGTGGGGAAATCTTACATATAACCCCCATATTTTTAAAATAAACCCTCCACCCCAATTGCAATTTCTGCATGTGCTCCTCACATAATACAAAAGAGCTATATGAGAGTCCAGGCAGCATTTGGGTCGCTGTTGCAAAAGCTAACAGGTGCTACCAAGAGGTGAAGGTGGAGCCAGACCTGGTGTGACTAGCCAGAGCACGGAAGAGAATTGAACCAGACCTAGTGGCAGTGGGTAGGTGAGTAGGAGTCAGAAGGAATCAAGGAACAACTGGCTTATAATGGACTTGCAAAAGAACATCACTGACCATCTTGATAAGATTAAAAATAGTGTAGAGGTAATACTAAACTACAGGGCTTTTATGAGCAAGAATGCATAGGAACACAGTTCCTAGTGGCTTGGCTACGGCTCAGGCTCAAAAACTGGTCTCCAGCAGAGGGATGGCACTAGGCAGCCACACACACCCAGACAGTGCACTGCCTTTAGTCTCCAATGGGTTTGCAAAGAGAGGGAGAGATACCAAACCACCTATGAGCACCCCCTCCTAAATTATGGAAGGGAGGGATTTGTGCATGAGAGGGGAGAAAGAAGTGTGCAAGCTCATAGCACCTTCCCAGTTTCCAGACCATCTGAACCAGACCTTAGTGTGATTAAGTGACATTGAAACTGGTGGTATCAGACTACAATATGTACCTAACTGGTCATATATGCTCCATATATATCCTAACCAGCCCGCTCAGTCCCAAAGTAATCTCTAGCACACTCTCTGAAGAGTTTGTAAATACTAGCTCCTTGTTTGCAAATTTCTATTTGATGAGTATTTTCTCTGTTACATGTGATTTATTTTTTTCTGTTGCACTTCTCCATTCATGCTCAGAAGGTTTTAAAAATATTGTATGTCTTTTTGGAAGATGGTAGCACCCCTTTTTATTTGCTGCTCAGTAGAGCTGTGAAAATAACCATTGGTATGATTTTTCATTCTAGGTAAACGATAAAATCACTCACTGGTTGAAACTTTGGAAACTAAAGCCAACTGGCAGCTCCTGAATGAACTTCTGCTTTCACCTTCCACTCCCTCACTACACACACCCCAGTTTGGAAACAATACTGCATATCTAGGTGTTGAGGGTTGATGAAAGGGCATATTATCCTGTCACATTCACTTAAGATGAGAACCAGAGAACCAGTGGTTTGCAGAGATGGGGGATGTGTGTCTTATATGTGAGGTCACATTTCTCTTTGAACCAGCAAAGGTTTACCTCAATATATAAGCTCTTGTTTTTCACAGCCATGCTTCTACCTGTTACAGGCAGTGCTTTTAAGTCTCTTATTTTAATGGGGGAAATTAGCTAAGAGACTTGGTAGAGCGAATTAGGAGCGAAGATCTTTTCTTTCAATGATAAGGAGTTCGGGTTTTCAGCCAAGAATAGACCAAGCAATTGTATCTTTTATAGTGTTTACTTAGAATATGTAGCAAGGGGATTTATATACATACATATAACAAGAGCCTAAGAAAATAGAGGTTATCAATAGAGGAGTTCAAGGGTTGTTGAAGCGGGTAATATTCACCTGATCTAGAAGAGGAGACGTCTGTCCAATGGAAAAATACATGGAGAGAAATGCGAACAACCAGCGTAACACATCCTAATAGACCCAATTACAGGAGTAACGGGTGGTACAGACTGCAAATGGTGCCCTACAGAATGCACACCGAGGTGGATATTTGACCCACACTATATAGGGGTTCGATGGATGGGGGTCAGTAGTTACCAAAGGGGCTTTGATGTTCCATTGATGGCTATCTTGAATCGCTAAGTTGGGAAACTTCGAACATTTTGCTAGGATGATAACCTTGGAGGGGCAGCATAATTTGTTACCGGGTTTTGTCTGACACTGGGGGAAAAGGGATCAAAAGAACTTTAAGGGTAGAATCAATCAAGTTATGCATTTGATTGGATTTAGCAAGGTAGAGGTGATAAACTGGAGGAAGGGACAATTGGCAAGTAGAAGATCAGAGTGAGAGTAATACTTAACTGCAGTTCCCATGTTATTATGCATCCCGTTTGGGCGGAGGCACTAGAGAGGGAATGGTTGAGATTATGCTGAGAGACAGACTGCGGGCACCAACCAAAACAAGCTCTCTACTGAGTCCACTCCACCTGTTTAAATGGAGTGTTGTCTTGACCTGTCTTTGGTCGTACTCCATTTTGTTTAACAGAAGCAGGAGACCCTCTCTCTTTATTTGCACTGGGGTACTCCATTTTACCCTCTCATGAATTGCTGCCTAGTCATAGCGAGAGGGCTTGTGCAGTTCAATGAGGTTGTGGGCTATGCCATGCAGGGCCACCCAAGATGGACAGGCCACAGCTGAGAATCCAGACTAAATGTGATCCACTGGAGAAGGAAATGGCAAACCACTCCAGTATCCTTGCCAAGAAAACCCCATGAACAGAAACAAAAGGCTAAAAAACATGGCGTTGGAAGATGAGCCCCTCTGGTCAGAAGGTGCCCAATATGCTACTGGGGAAGAGCGTTCAAGTAACCACAGAAAGAGTGAAGCTGCTGTGCCAAAGCCAAAAGGGCGCTCCACTGTGGATGTGTCTGATGGTGAAAGAACAGTCCGATGCTGCAAAGAACAATACTGCATTGGAACGTGGAATGTAAGATCTATGAATCAAGGTAAGCTTAGATGTGGTCAAACAAGAGATGTCAAGACTGAACATTGACATCTTGGGAATCAGTGAACTAAAATGGACAGGAATGGGTGAATTTAACTCAGAGGATCACTACATCTATTATTGTGGGCAAGAGTCCTGTAGAAGAAATGGTGTGTAATCCAAGTCTATGCCTCAACCACTGATGCAGAAGAGGCTGAAGTGGACCAGTTCTATGAAGATCTACAACACCTTCTAGAATTAACACCAAAAAAAAGATGTCCTCCTCATCATAGGGGACTGGAATGCCAAAGTAGGAAGTCAAAAGGTGACCAGAACAACTGACAAGTTTGGCCTTGGAGAACAAAATGAAGGCTAATAGAGTTTTGCCAAGAGAACAAGCTGGTCATAGCGAACACCCTCTTCCAACAAACTAAAAGGCAACTCTACACGTGGACATCACCTGATGGGCAGCACAGAAATCAGATTGATTATATACTTTGCAGTCAAAGATGGAGAAGCTCCTTACAGTCAGCAAAAACAAGACCTGGAGCTGACTGTGGCTCAGATCATAAGCTACTCATCACAAAATTCAGGCTTAAACTGAAGAAAACTGGGGAAGCCATTAGGCCATTCAGGTTTGACCTGATGAATATACAGTGGAGGTGAAGAATAGGTTTAAGGAACTGGAGTTGATAGACAGAGTGCCTGAAGAACTATGGACGGGGGTTCAGCAGACTACGGCTATGAATGCTATCACTACCACGATCTGAAAAAATGAAGGTTACAAAAATAGGGTACAGCATAACGTTAAGAATGCCCCCAGCCGTAGGGCTGCATCCAAGAAATACCTATCACCATGAATGTTTTGCATCAGAAATGACGTCAGCAGAGATTTTTGCTATTTGGGCTCCATTATGCAAAACAGTGAGTGCAGTGTCTTCCCCCGCTTCTTTGACCTTTTGCAATGCTTGACTCGAGGGGGTGAGTGAGCAGGCTGTGAATGGGTTCTAAACCAAGACCAAGGGAGATGGGAGAAATAGACTGATACAATGCAGGGGACAAAGACATTTCCTGCTTTGTCCATATTGGGGTGGAAAAATTAAAATTGCAGCCGTGTATAGTGGAAATATTGCAAAAATAGCGATTGATCTTGGGGAGCATGGGTTGTACATAAAGAGAATTTATGATAGCTTAATTGCAACTCATCCTCAGGCACATGCATGCTTGTCCCACATACACCAAAGATGACTGGGACTCGTTCATGGAGTCATATTGGCACTGTCCTGAAACTTTTATTCCCGGGTTCAGGCAGGGGTGGTGCTCCTCAAATGCATCATCTTCACATATAAATCCTAGCTTTTCCTTATGTCTGTGATCTTGGACATTAACAGTCTTCCAACCAGAAGGAATGTCTCTAGCCCATCAGTTACTGTCCTGGGTGTAGAGTACTGTATCTGAGCTCATTTGGAGACCAAGAGGGACAACCGGATATGCGATAAAAATGTCACTGGCATCCACAATAGTAATTAACAGGGTTAGTTGCAAGAGCCCTATCAAAAACAGTTTTCTCTAGGGACCACCAGTTTTCTAATTGCATTTCTCTTTTGGTCATGTGCGCCTTGAGGAGGTGTCAAATTTCTTGGGGAATATGATTGTCCATGGTTTGCCTAATTATACCCATGGCCGTTGCTGAGTCAACGGCTTGTGCTTGGGTACAAGCAATTGCCAACAAGACATCTTCCTGGAGGGAAAGAACGTTGTCTGTTAAGAGGTGAAAGTCTCCTTCCATTACTTGCTCCCAAGTAATTAACATTGAACTGATAGCATGTTGTATGCCAGCCAAAGAACACATGGATTGTGTGATAGGCTCTCCTAACTTGGATGTGTCTGCCGCAGATCATGACAATTTATTAGACAATACTTCCAGATTGGCTGCATCTAGGACTGCCATACCTGCTCCAATGGGTGCTACCCAGTCTGCAAAAGCCCGCTTTGACTTTGTGGGTTTCGTTTTTAACTGTAACATATCCATCCATTTTTCCACGCCTATCTCACCAGACTCAATATAGGGAGCACATTGCTTAAGACAGAGTGAGGTATCTAATCCTTTTAGGTCAATTTTGACTTCTTTGGCTGACATTTGTGGTCTAATTAAGACCATCTCCTGCCAATTATGTTTCAAAACATGGGACCCTACCACTGGATATTGGAGAGTTCTGAGGGATCCTACCTCATCTATTAATGGATTGAAGATTAAGGTTGCCAGGTCACTCAGTGCTAAGGAGTAATTTCCCTCAATGTGGATGGTATCAATAATGAGAGTGCCAAGCATAATAAACTCTAGATCTCTCGTTGCATTGCTGCATTCTGTGTTGTTTAAATTAACGATCCAATCAAGGGGTCCTTGCCTTGACATCGCTTTTCTTTCCACGGCCCAATTTAGTGGGTTCTATTCTACAGAGGCAAATGGGTGCTTTTCCCTGTTTGGGTCTGTCAGCGTAATAGGAAATTCAGTAGTATGGGGGAGGAAATGGTCTGTTCCAATTGATACAGTGATTTTTAGCAAGTTGCCAATGTTCCAAATAGCCACAGACACAATGACTATCAAGCAGGGCACTATCTGTGTACTGGGGGATTCTTTGCTTGGGACCTTAGAGAGTTTGGGCTGGAGCCAGCAAATCACGGGGATCGCTAGTCCCGCCTTTAGCTTAGGCTGGTGACAGAACTGTTCAATCTTTCCAGACATCTTAAAAATACAGTTTATAATACTTTCTGAGGGGCAGGCTTGCAGGGTCTTAGTCATTCTTAGGTCTGTGTAATCCTTCAAAACTACAAGCGTTTCTGGGTTCCAGGCTAAATAGCATGTAATGGCCTCTCCGGGATCCTGTTTTCCATCAAATTTGTACACATTAGTGAACCTTCTGTGTCTGGTTACTGAGCACGGGGGATTCCCTGGAGACTCTAAGCGGCTATAACAGTCCAAATTTGCGGCTATGTCCCAAATTGCTCTGTTTGTGCTAAGGTGAGCCTATACTTACTGTAAGCAGCACAAAGTCAAGTCAAGTCAAGTTAGCCTTTATTGGCATAAAATATATAGATGTATATATCAGAACAAATTGGTTTTAAAAAAAGATAAAATGGAACGATTGCATACATATACATCAGGAAAAGCATAAACTATTTCTATGAGATCATCTGATGTGCCTTTAAAACAGAATAAAGAAATTTAGCCACTTTCTCAGTGATGAAGTATCGTTCAAAAGATTATAGCTCTTAAGCGCATCAGAACAATCAACCATGCTAACTAAAAGAGGATGTAAATACTTGTGATGAAGATCTGTATACAAATTACAATAAAGAAGAATATGAGTAACTGACTCCACACAGAGACAACTTGCTTGCTTACAGAGACAGTATCTGACTGAGTAGGCTGTCTTGTTAAATTTGCCATAAAGAATGGCAATGGGCATGGTGTTGCATCTGGCAAGGGAAAAAGCTCTACGCTGCTGTGGCACCTGCAAGACGGATAGATATGAGGCCATTTTCCCAGCACTAAGAGAGATCTCAAAACTCAGTGGGGAACAAGTTTTCTTATCCAGACTGTATAGGTCTTGGCGCTCAGTATCTAGCAACCTGTTTTTAATTTGTTGGACTGCGGTGGTGAAGGACAGCATAGACAATAGTTCTAGGGATAAACCCATTGTTTTTATTTTTCTCCCAATTTGTGCTGACCAATTTGACAAATTAAATTCAGAGAGCATTTGAGAGATATAGCTCCCCGATTCAGAGTTGTAGTGCAAGCGTAGCCAGAATTTGAAGGTCATGAGCCATGCACTAGTAACCATTAAAGACATGCCAGTTTCTAAGCAGATAACTGCATATGGGACACATTATGGCATGCCCAGAATTTTACACAAGAATTTGGATTGGACACGTTCGATAGCACCTTCATAAAATCCAATCCAGATTGGGATGCCATACAGAAATTGTGAAATCACTTTAGCTTTGAATATTTTTATGGCAGCTGGCACAAATTGGTTACTTCTGCCATAAAAAAGCGTGCTATGGCAAATGCACTGATGTTAGCTATCTTCCCTGCTTACTTGCGATTGGTAGACCAAGTCATATTATATTGAAAATAAACACCTAAGTATTTAAAATACTTGACTTGCTCCATCTCTTTACCATCAATAACCCATTTGTAATGTCTCCGCTTTTTTGAGAAAACTAAGATTTTGGACTCCTCATAATTGAGCTGGAGCTTATTACTAGTAAAATACAGAACACAACGGGACAACAGACGTCTTAAGCCCACTCTAGAGCAGGACAACAGCACCCTATCGTCAGCATAAAGTAACAAGGGTACATGTAATGCACCAAGTTTTAGACTATGGCAGTCAGGACCAGACAACTGAATAGCCAGGTCATTAAGGAAGAGATTGAGTAAAAAGGGAGCCAAAATGCAACCCTGTTTGACACCCTTATTGTCAGCAATCTTCGATGTTAGGTTGCCTGCTAATGAGCATTTGATCTGGCAGGTGGTAGAACTGTGTAATCTCTTTAATGAGTCTTTTATCCATGTTTAATTTATCTAGCTTAATCCAGAGGAGGTCCCTGTCAACTTAATCAAATGCGCCTTTTAAATCTAAAAAAGCAACAAATAATTTCTGGTTAATATGCCCAGTGTACTTGTTGACTAGATGGGATAGGGTAATGCAGTGGTCTAAAGTGGTCTTCCCTTTGCAGAAGCCCAACTGTTCAGGGCCTAGAATTTTTTCCTGCAACATCCAGAGATTGCTACTAGATGTTTGGAGTAAAGCTTGCCAATGATGGAGAGTAGGCTTATTGGTCTGTAATTGGCAGGGTTAGTGTGATCACCTTTTTTGTATAGCGGGACCACAAAATAAAATATACTTACCATCATATTCAGTTATCTGTTCAATTGGGGCACAACCTGCAAAGGGAATTATTATGTTTTTACAGACACGTTTTTCCCACAGCTTTTATTTATGTGACAGCATCCTCCCCCCTTGGCTGGCTTGGGAGGGTGGGGCATCTTCCAAAAGGGTCATGAAAGTATCGACTAGGCAAACTTGGTTGGGCAGCACTTGTGTGCTTAAGGAGACCTGTTTTACATTTATCTCAGGCAGAGATATCCTTGTAGCTATAGGGGCAGCAGAATCGCTAGGAGCGGTTGCCTCTGGCGGCTTCCCTTTCCACTCCTTCAACTGGGAACAATAGAAATACTTGAGCCTTGGCTCTGCTCCTCTTCTAGGGATGGCTATTTGATAGATGGCAGGGGTTACCCTTTGGGTGATTTTTACTGGCCCCTGCCATTTAGCAGCCAGAGAGTGTTTTTGTTGGAACAGTTTGCAATACATAACCAGTTGTCCCACTTCCCATTGCTGGGGATTTCGAACCTAGCCCAATCTCTTATCCACTCTCTGTTGGGCAACTCCTAGCTGGCAGGCTACTTGACAGTGAACCTTGCTTAGTTCACTGATCAATGTGCGCACCCATTGATCCGTGACCAAGGCAGGCTCTAGTTCAGAAGGGATTTGTGTGTTTATCCAGAATGCTTATGGCAGCAGCATTTTCCGCCCCATCATAACCAGGTGCGGGGAGAAACCATGTACAGCCTTTGTCCCTCTAAGGGCCATAAGGATGATGGGCAACTTCTCGTCCCAGTCCTTCCCGGTGGATCGCACCATTTTCCTGAGAGCTTCCTTTAAGGTGCGATTTGTTCTCTCTATGGCTCCGGATGACTGCAGGTGTGCAGCAATGTGAAATCTCTGCTTTATTCCCAGAGCTTTACACCATTCTCTGGTAACTTCCCCAATGAAGTGTGAGCCCAGATCTGAGTCAATTACATGCGTGATGCCGAATCTGCTAAAGATGTTAAACAAAACTTTGGCTGTGCTTGCTGCCGTGTTGTTGCGGCAGGGAAACTCCTCGACCCATTTGCTAAATGGATCTATTACAGTCAGGCAGTATTTGTATCCTCGTGGAGTGCTAGGGAGAGGACCAATGAAATCGATTTGGATCCGAGCCCACAGCCCTTTGATGCTGAATGGGGGCTTTTGTGCCACCCGGATCTGCACGTACCATAGCACAGGAGAGGCAATTATTAATCCATTGTTCTACATCCTTCCGCATGCCCGGCCACCATCCAGTTTCTCTTACTCTTTCTAGGGTGGCATCAAATTGAATCAGATCTCCCTGCATCTCAGTAGGAACTATCCAATGAGGATTCCCTTCACTGTCAATGGCCCAATACACCCCTTCCTTCTTTTCTATCATATATCGGCCAGTGGGATCCTTCCCTGCCTCAGCTAGCTGCATAATCATGGGGTCTCCATCCTGGCAGATGGCCAGGTCCAGGTACGGGAAAAATTGGGAAGCTTGCCTTCTAGTGGTAACCGCACAAACCGGGAAGAATTCTTCCACTACCTCTGTGTCCAGGTCTGCATAAGCGGCTGCTTTTGCTAACTCGTCTACCCTGTTGTTCCACTGGCTGGTGGGGGATGAGTCTTTCTAATGTCCCTTGACATGGGTAATCCAGGTTTGGCCGGTCTTGGCTAGAACACGCCCAGCCACACTATGCCATTTGTCTTGGTGTGGTATCTGGTTTCCCCCCTCAATTCACCCCACCGCTCTCAAGCTATCCGGCAAGCCACATGGTGGCGGCTTTGGCCACCCAGTCTGAGTCTGTATATATTGCTAAGGAGATCAATAAGAGCTCAAAGAAAAGGACCCGCCGGAGAGCCTCTATTTCCGCTGCTTATTTGGAGTGAGGACATGCGGAGCCTGGAAGCTCATGTCCGTCTGAGGTTCTAATTGCTCCAAATCCTGTCACTGCTCTCCTCCTACATGCAATGAGGAGCCGTCACAAAACCAACATGTGAAACCCTGCAGCAGTGCTTCCTCTAGGGATGCTCCCCACACTGTAGGCCATGTATTGTTTTTAAGTTCAGGTATAGGGCATTCATGTTCTGCTCGTACAATCATCAGGTCATAAGGAGAGGGCGGTTCCTTTGACTCCTTTTGAAAGTTGACACCTTTGCTTACCAAGGCTATCGTTCACTGTGCAATTCTGCTGTTAGTGACCTGACTGTTCTGAATTTTTCCAGACAGAATATACTTCAATGGGGTGTGTGTGGTCTGCACTATAACCTTTGCTCCCCTGATAAGGAATTCCCAGTGTTCCAGACTCCATACTAGGGCTAAGCATACCTTCTCGCAAGGGGTGAAGCATTTCTCTGGCTGTGACAAATTGCAAGATGCATAAGCCACAACTCTCATAGCCCCATTTTGGTTTTGGCTCAGGGAGGCAGCGATACTTTGCTCAGAGGTGGCCAGTTGAATGTAAAATGGTTTAATCATGTCAGGGTGCACTAACGCAGGGGCTTGTAGAAGGCTTTTCTTGAGATCGGCAAAAGCTACCTGCTGTTCCTTCCCCCATTCCCACTGTGCCTTTTTCTTAAGTAGTGCATAGAGAGGACGGGCCTTATCTGCAAAATTTTCTATGAAGGCATGCGAGAAATTAAATGTTCCTAGCAGAACTGTCAGTGAATGCAAATTGGTGGGGTCAGGGAGCTTTGAGATCACTTCTACCCTTTGTGTATCTGGGGTTCTGCCTTCAGCTCCTAGTGTCAGTCCTAGGTATTTCACTTCAGTTTTTACTAATTGTGCTTTCTCTCAGCTCGCTTTGAAGCCGGTGTCCTGCAATAAGCTCAGTACCTCCTGCATGATTTCACATGTCTTTTCCTGATCGTCTGAATGGATCAGGATATCGCCCACGTAACTGATCACATGGTCATGTGAGGAGGGGCTTAACTTCTCCCACATCTGTACTACATGCGCATGACAGATGCTAGGGCTGGAGTGGAAACCCTGTGGCCTGCGTTTGAAAGAATATTGTTGTCCCCAGAATGTAAAGGCGAATTTGTACCAGCAAGATTCATGGAGCCTAATGGAATGAGATGCATTGGCCAAGTCCAAAATGCTATAATATCTTGACCCTGCCACTATGGCTGCCAGGATCTCATTGTACTTAGCCACTACGGGAGCCACCGTGAGAGTGACGGCATTTAGCGCTCTGTAGTCTGTTGTCATTCTCCATGTTACCCCGTCTGCCTTCAGTACTGGCCACAGCGGCAAGTTACATATAGACTGCATGGGGAGAATTACATCCCACTTCAAAAGACCCTCAATCATTTTCGTGATCCTGGCTTTGGCCTCGGCCGGGTATTTATACTGTTTTTGTGGTGGGGGATCCCTTCCTTCAATCAGTACACAAACATTTTTAACCAAGCCACACTCCACTTTGTCCTTAGTCCAAACATTGGAAAACTCAATAGTCCATGGGTCTGAGGTGAGAGGCGCCAATGGGAATGGTGCCTTAAGGGCGGTGCATCTATGCACAGCATTAATGAGTGGAGGACCGTCTTCCAGCTGCCACATCAGTCCATTAGCTAAATCTACAGTGAGCTTGTTGATTCCCAGAAAAGGCATTCCCAGAATACCAGGCTCTTCCTCGTCCTCACAAGCTTGTATTCTTGTATGCAGTACCTCAACACTAATCGGAATGTTCTCCCAGAACTTGGATGCATGCGAACCTCCAGCAAAACCTGAAAGGGTCACAGGCACATGGGCAGGGTTTCCAGCTACAACAAGATCTGGGTGAAGCACATTTAAAGCAGTGCCGATGTCTACTAGAAGATCTGTGGTTTGAATATTCCCCAGGGTCCCTATGCCTGCTTGTACCATTGATCTTCCACATTCGTCAGGCTTAAAACATGCCACGACTCCGGTGGGAAGAGGATGGGACCCAGAGCACCCCTATTTATACTGACTTAGATCAGAGTACAGCTGCTGAGGAGAGGAAGAAGTGGTAATGGCGGCCACGGGAGCATTCACATGGGCCCGCTGCATACCGGGCATCTTTTCCCATTCCTGCACAGCTGCCAGGAGAACATGGGTGGGCTTCTTATCATATAGGCTCATGTCCTCTCCCATATCCTTGAGCCATCTCCATGCATTATTCGTTATGCGAGAGGTGTCCGGGGTGTATTCTTTTTCACGGAAACCTGTACTTCAACCTTGTTGAGGCAGGGAGGGAGGAGGAGGGGAAGGCAAGGTTACTGCTGGAGCTGCTGAGGGTTGCTGAGGAGCATACATTCCTTCCGGAGGAGGTGCTGGGGCTGAAGGAACATGAAGATTATATAGGTTCGGCTGCTGCATGTATTGACCCTGAATTGGAGGCGGCCCATATCCTCCGTTCTGGTTGGGGTGGCTGTACTGGTTTGCATGAAGGGGAGGGGGAGCTGGCATGTGCGGGGTCGATGGTCCTGATTTGTGGTTTCGCCTAAAGTCCTGGTAGCCTCTATTTTCTCTTTGTTCCTTGTTCCATTCTGCTTGGGCTGGATGAACTCTATTTCTATTTCTTTCATGCCTAGGCCTAGAATGTGGCCCGTTGTTGGCCTGTATGAGCTCAGCCTGCTTTGTCTCTTGTATTCTATGGGAGGGTTTGCACCCTGACACATATCGGATTTTCTCGTTAAGGTCCAGCCTTGTCATTAAATTGTGCTGGATATGCCCCATAGCTGCTCTGGTTTCCTGATCCAGTCCCCTATATGTTACTGCCTTGAAGTCTGGCTGATCAAAATTATATACTCCATTCACAGCCAGGATTCTATTCGCTAGGATGGCTAGCGTTTTCTTCCTGCCTAGGTAGCTGTCTGGACTCTCCCCGGGGCGTTGCTTGTCTTCAAAATACATTGCCATGGCATCCATTCCAGGCCACATTAAGGGAATAACAGCCTGCATCCGTCCTACTTGGTCTCTTGTAGTTAAGTTACATGCATTGACCCCTGCATCAAAAGTAGTAGCATCGGCCCCGTTTATACAGATGCACGCTAGTTGTGTCAGGTCTACCCCTGTAGCCATAGGGTAAGCCAGAGCTACTTTTGTCATCCAGTCTAATCCACTTTCTCTATTAAAGGGGCCCACGGAGTCGGTTATAGCCTTAGCTTCATGTGGTTTCCAAGGGGCATACTCAGTGATTTCCTGAGTGGTGACTCTCCCCTGTCCCACTTGGGTGTTCACTATCTTAGTATGATTGGCCTCAAGGGCACTCCTGCTTCCTCTCTGCTTTCCATGGGAAAACTGGGGGGGGGCCTCATAACTCCTGGGTTTCCAATCAGGATTGAAAGGGGAGATCGCCTGGGCATCTTGGGGGATCACATCTTCTGACATTAGTTTCATTATACACTTAGATGACATATGTTTTGGTTTGATAACTGAAATGAAGGCTGTTTGCCTTTTAAGTTTTTCCTCCAGTTCCTCCTTCTCGGCTTTGCACTTATCGTGATTGACTTTGTCGTAGACATTGATCTTTTTCTGAGCTATGTGTTTTGCCAGCCTCTCTGCATCCTCCAGTTCCCTCTGCAACTCTTCTATGCGTTTCTTAGCAGCTTGTCGTACTTCTGTTGGTGAGCCAGGAGGGTCGAGTTAAGGACTCTCCGCTCCATCTGGTTATTAATTTCAGCGCCTCTGAGTTGCTCCAGCTCCTGTATTAGGGCTGCCCTTTGATCATTAAAATCCGCTTCCAGATCCCTCTGGGTAGCGTCTAGCTGTGCCCCTAGCTTCACATTCTGATCCTGTATCTGGTGTTGTGCGGCCTCAAGTTGGGCATTACAGCTGGACTTGAGCAACTCCATTTCTGAATTCCTTATAGTTAATTCCTTGTCTCTCCTTTCTATTTCGGCCATGTGTTTCTCCTCCTTTAGGGTCATCTCCTTTTCTATCTTGGTAAGCTTGGAATTTAATTCCTCATTTCGTGCAAGTATGCCTGCGATAAAGGAGGTGGCATCCTGGGGTGCAATAAACATTCCCAGGTGGCCAACTCCTGTCTCTTTGACTGCACACCGAGGTGGGTATTTGACCCACACTATATAAGGGTTTGACAGGTGGGGGTTGGTAGTTACCAAAGGGGCTTTGATGTTCCATTGATGGCTATCTTGAATCGCTATGTTGGGAAACTTTGCACATTTCACTAGAGTGATAAGCTTGGAGGGACAACATAATTTGTTACCGGGTTTTGTCTGACACTAGGAAAAAGGGGTTCTTAGTATACAAAGGTACAAAGGTCACTATAATTTCACAGGCAATTCCAAATTGTGTTCTTGGTGGGTAGAAAGTTGGTCTGTGGTTTGAGACTGTGCCCACTACCACAGATAGATTATGGGACCAGGAACAAGCCTCTTGCCCTCTGTTCCCCTTCATTAAATTGACAATACCAATGATATTCCTTACAAAAATTGTAGAGATAAAATGCAACAAACCATTGTAAAGTATGTGCAAAATTAGAAATGCTATTTCAGTAATATCTAATGAAGCAGGGCTGAAATAAAAAGATATTAAATGGTAAATTTAAAGCCATCAATTAGGCACAAGGGCAAGAAAACAAAAGGTCAAAGAGATTTTAAAAGTGCTTGCTAGATGCCTCTATGAAATAATCCTTCTAGATTGAGAAAGTAAAGAAAGAGGAAGTTAATCCTTCACCCACTGGCTCTGCCACAGCTGCCTAAAAGAGGAACTAGAAACTGGCTGGAATAAGCACTAAAATAAGCATTCAGCAAATGTACCTTGGAAAATGTCTCGGGAGCAAGTCAAAGGTGCAAATGCGTTTTTGATGAAGGATATTGCTGCAAGAGTGTTAGCAACATCAATGCCATGTATGGAAAGACCCTCCCTGTCTCCTCATTCTTTTAGTAATATGACGCTTGTAATGATGTATGGGATATGCGGTGGTCCTTTCCTGTAATTGTGCGATTGTTTACTGGAAATGATTGTCTGTGACTATAAAACTGTAGACCTTCCTGAGATCGGGGCTCCCAGATGTGTTTAGACATGAGTCTGATCTGGGGTCTGTGTACATGTTAAATAAATGGCTGTTTCTTCCTGATTTCACCTGTGGCCTCATTTCTGCCTGACCACCAAGGACTAAGGTTGCTGCTACATTTTTCTGGTGCATTGGGCCGGTCGAAAAGGGGGGATTTGGGCCCCACCCTTTGGCCCCCGAACCAGCCTGGGACCGTGGTCAGGCCAGCCTCGGGTCCGGGAAGGAGCTCCCAGCTGATTTCAGTTGCCTGGCCTCTGTCTGCCTCTGCCTGGCCTGGCTGGACGGGTCGCCAAATGGACCACAGAAAGGTATTCAGGAACCAGCCCTAATAAGAAGACCTGCGCAGGTGAGTATGAGAATGGGGCTTAGTAGATAGAACCTCTCCATAAGAGACTGCTTGGCCTCGGCCTGTCTCGAAGGGAAGGAGGGCTTGATCACCCCTCGGCTGCACACTAGTAAAGCTTGCTGAAGAAAGGGGAAGTAGTTCTCCCCGCCAGAGCCCTTGAAGCCGTGCTAGCGTAGTACTGGAACTGGGAAGGGGCTTGTGGTGAGATTGTGTGTGAATGAGACGTGACATTTGCTGAAGGCATGTTAAATAAATGGCTGTTTCTTCCTGATTTCACCTGTGGCCTCGTTTCTGCCTGACCTGACCACCAAGGGCTAAGGTTGCTGCTACACTAACTGAAGTAAAATATGCTAGAACTCGTGAAAATGCATAGATGTAATATATATGCAGGTTTTTTTTTAAAAAAAATGGAATACATGTCCCTTATTTTTGCTCACGTTTTGATGTCTTTGTTAGCGATCTATTGTGTAAAATTAGATTCAGTGAAAACGTGGTTTTTTAATATCTTGAAAACAGTATTAGCAATAGTATGGGAGCTTTTACCCATAGACATTCCCTAAGCTATGCTTCTTGCAGCCATATGAGCTGTTGATCCAGTTGTAACTGGCAGTGTTTCTGAAGGGCTGCAGGCAGAGAATGGCTTTCCCCCCATACTCACTACTGAGTTCCTTCAAACAAAGTTGTTGGAACATGGGATCGTCTGCCACTGAACTGAGCCTTCTAGCCTTTCTGATATGAGAGCTTAGACATCTCTCTTATGTAACCTAAATCAATTAATTAAATATTTTTTTTAAAAAAAAGTTTTCTATTTTCTGGCTCCTTGGTGACTGGAGAAATTACATATTTGGTTAATTAATTTTAAAATATTCTTTAAATCTCCTAGCTGGGATGACAGCAGTTCTGTCAGCAGTGGGATCAGTGACACCATAGATAACCTCAGCACCGATGACATTAACACCAGCTCCTCTATCAGTTCTTATGCAAACACACCTGCATCATCTCGTAAGAATCTGGATTCCCAGGTAAGAGTTCTGTGTTTCAAACATGTCACAATTACTAGGAATGCTGCTGGGAAAGTACATGAACCCATCCATTTTGGTACAAAGGAGAAAAATGGACTTTAAACAGCAGCATTAAATTCATGTGTTTGGTGACTACAGCAGAGTATTAGAGACATGATCAGGAGTGGAATAAGTTAACTGATGGTTTGGTGATTATAAAGTCCTTCAATACACTTATTTATTATATTTATATCCTAATTCTCATGCTATCTCTAAGCAGCTTACAGTAAAATAAAACCAAAAAGGATATATGTAAAGACTTCCTTTGCATAAATGTTCTCAAAGCACAATTTATTTTGAACTCTAGTTCTGAATTATTGCAGAATGTGGGAATTTTCTTTTTTTGATAGAAAGATGATGAATGATGTTAGGGTTCTTTTTCAGTTATAGGAAAATGAATGATAAAAGGAGTGGCATGAAGGATACATCCTTTCAGCTTTTAAAAAAGCCTTTTCCAGACAGATTGTGCATTTTTCAGCCACTTCAAACTGTTGAAAAGCTAGACAATTTCTTGTTAATAATCTGCAAGATTCTATAACAGTTATCCAATGTGGCTCCATTTACATATTTCTGCTTGGATCTAGTACATTTTTAACCGGTTGTTTGTCCATGATCAGGCTATTCCTCCTCCATTTTAATTATGAAATAATCAAAGACTTTCCATTCTATCAAGTAAGATTGTTTGAATAGCCCTGATAGATCAACTCAATGGTCTGTCAAAAACAGAAACAAATAGTCTAGTGTCCTTTTTTTCTGCCAACTAGATGTCCCTAGGAGACACACAAGCAAGGCATAGAAATTTAACCATCCACCTGTTATTGTTTCCTAGCAGCTGACATTCAGCAGCTGAGTTCCATGTAGTCATCATGGCTAACAGCTATTGGGGGATCTGTTTCTTATGAGCTTTTAAAAATGAAAGTAGTGACTTGGGCAGCCAGGCAACCCAAAACCCAGTTAAAAACTAGATCCATCGAAGCATGCCACTATCCTGAAATACAAAGCTGCCATTAGTATTGTATTTGTGCAATCTTATCCTTGGGACATTGTTTATCCATTCACTTACTCTCTTCAATATATGTCTTGCATGCAGTCCAGAGAAAGTTAGGCACTTTATGTCAATTGCTGTGAAATCACATCTGTTGTGAACTGTGTTCTTATGTCCCATTGAGTGTTCCCTCTAAGCTGAGTTAGCATGAGCTAGCGCATAGATTTTTAGTCTCCAGCTCACATATTTTTGTTTTAGCTCAGGAAGGATGACCCCAGAGCACAATAATTTATGCAAAAGCTCACGACTTTAATGCCAGTAGCTCACAAAGTAGAATTTTGCTCACAAGACACTGTAGCTTAGAGGGAACATTGGTCCCATTGATTTAAATGGATTTAAGTGATTTCTATATTTTGCCAAATTTTATCCTCCATCATTCATTCATCATTTTATTTATATCCCACCCTCCCCGCCGAAGCAGGCTCAGGGCAGCTAACTCCTTAAGATTTAATGTTTAATTTACATCTATTTCAGCACTGTGCACATTCTAAGACATTGTACTATTTCTCTGTCCTGAGATCACCAACTTTTCAGCTCTCCCCAGTGTGCTAAGAATTAGGTGCTGAACTTTTAAAAGAATAAGACCGTGCATAAACAATAAGGCCTTACATATGTGGCCCTTCGGGGGGGGGGGGAGATCTTGTCACTTCGGTGCATAGGGTTGCCAGGTCTACTCATCATGATGGAGGGATTTAGGGGGCATTCCAGGAGTGGGCGAGATGCTGCAAGCAACATTCCTGATGCGATGACATCACCTGGAAGTGACATCATTATGTCAGCAATTCTGTAGCAGGTTTTTTGCTTCAAACCATAGAGTTTGCCCCAAAACCGGAGCATTTCCATGTGATGTCCCCAGCATGATGACACTACCTGGAAGTGACATAATTACATCAGGGACATCGCATGATGATGTCACTATTTGGGGGTGGGTTTCCCTGCCAGCCAGCCAGCCATAGGCAGGCTGAAGCCCCCTGGTAGTGCATGCCCTGGTATCATCTAGATTAGATTACGGCAGGACTCTTTAAATGGAGGATGTCACACAGCCCATATCACTTAGTCTCGTTTCATTTACTCTGGCTCCCAATTTGCTTCCTGTCCCCATTCAAGTTTCTGGTATTGACCCTATATGGCTTGGAGCCAGCTTATGTTAAGGACTGCCTACTCCCTTGTGAGAATAACCATCTACTCCTGTCATCTTTGGAGGGCCTGCTTTGGTGGGCTCTGCCATCTGAAGCTAAATAGGTGGTAACCTGAGAAAGGACCTTCTTAACCATGGCACCAAAACTTTGGAACTCCCTCCAGCAATGGGTTAAGATTTGTTTGTTTTGTTTGGCATATCCCCATTAACTCTTACTGGCCCTCACCCCAGCTGTGTTGTTTGTTTATATGTTTTATTGAATTGTATAAATATTGTAAATGTTGTTTTCATATCTGTTTCAACTTTAAAATTTTTATTCAAATTTTCAAAGCTAACACACAAAACAAAGCAACAAAGTAATAAAATAACTGAATGTAAAATAATACATACAGAAAAAGGCAGTACCTGAACAATATCAGACTAGATAATACAATTCAATAGTAACTAAATTCCAAAAACTTCTTAGGCAATATGCAATCTATTGTGTTATGAGAAGCAATATATTGAAAATAAAGAAACCATTTTTCCTCAAAATCTGATTTGTACAATGGATTGTCAGGTATTAGAATTTGAGACACTATTTTATCAGATACAAGTACATCCCAAATTTTAAGAAACCGTTTCTGAACAGTAGGAGCATTCTTCTTTTTCCAGCATTGAGCTATCACAGTTTTAGCTGCTAGTGGTAGAATAGCCACGAAGTTTTGTCTTGACTTAGTAATATTTGTGTTTCCCCAGAAGTTTAGCAATACTGATTCAGGAGCATTGGGAATTGTTGTTGCAGTTATTCATGTTTTAAATATTTTCATGTTTCATGTTCACCACCTTGGGACCTTGATGTAAGGAAGGTGGCTTAAAAATGTTTTAAATAAACCAGTTAACACTTGGCATTAACTAGCAGATGAGTTTTTCCTTCCACACTGGCAGTATATAATGCCCAAGTGCAGACCCGCAAGAAACTTGCATTCCTCCCTGCTTCCTTCCCTCTTCCTTCTCTAACAGTCTTCCTCCTCTTTCTCATTCCCTCCCCTTCTGTCAATCTTCCCCACCTTTTTTCTCTCCCCTCCCCTTATCTGTCAATCTACCCCATCTTTTGCTTCCACCCTTTCCCCATCAGTCTCCCCCTCTCCTTCTATGACAACCCACTCCTGTCTCTGTTTCTCTCCCCAACCCGTTCTTGTCAGTGTTCCCACCCATTTCTTCTTCTCCTTCCACATCACCTTATCTTACTGGTGGTGGCAGCTTTGGTGTCTGGAAGCTGGTGCAGTGGCTGCAATGGCAGCAGTATCCAGCAGTATCTGGGAGCTGCTGTGGTCCCTGAGTGGCTCCCAGACGTTGCTGTGACCAGGCCCAGAGCAGTTTCTAGTGTCTGCCACTGTAGCTGAGCCTGGTGTGGCTCCCAGACTCTGATGTCTTTGAATTTGGAGGAATTTTATTTCCAATGTATTGTTTTTTCTCCTCAAGATTTCAGTGGTTTTTATTTATTTATTTTGTAATCCTGAGAGTTTGCAGAAAAATCTGTTTAGTGTGGCCCTGATCTGCAGATGGGGGCCGCACTTGAGAAGAAACTTTTAATTAAGTGTTTAAGATTATTACATTTTGAGTGGAAATGGATGCTTAATAAAGTGCATTGCAATCTTCCAAGGTGACATGTTGTTACAAGCTATGTGGGGGTTTTTTTTGGGGGGAGGGGGTTGGCAACTTTTAAAAAGGAAAGTGTATTTGATGTCTTAGGTGGCATTTAAGAAGCCTTCAGTATTCCTACCCAGCAGTTCCAAACATAATAAAGAATATGAATCAGTATACAGTTCAGAACCTTTTTCTGCCCTTGGAGATGTTTTCCAATAATATGCACTCTCTTTTATGTTGCTGTGCTCCCCACCCCTGCCCCACCAAGCTAATATATATTTCATCTATAGCTGCTTTAAGGGAACCAAAGTATGTTGTGCTTTCATAAACAGAAGGCAAAGGTGTGCATGTTTTCTGAGATATATTCTTAGTAAATGCTTCTTTGTAGTCAGTTTTGGAAGACAAAACTCGGGCGTGCAACTATTTTAATGACAGTTTTTAATACAGCAGTGAAGTTGCTGCATAGTGTTAAATTGCCTTGAGTACTCTGATGCAAGAATCTTATTACTCTTTGTTTCTTTGCCATAAAGTTCATAGCTGTGGATACATTTAGGGATTTTGCCTCTGGTTGTCTGAGATTTTATGTATGTTTGGAATTGCTAGCACCAGGCTTTGCTCTGAATTTAATGATGTGTGCTAAAGCTCTGAACTATCCTTCATAATGAAAGTTTGAAAAAGCTAAGTGTGCTGCTCCTGTTTTCTCCTCACAAATATGACATTTGGCAGACTAAAAATAACATGACTCAAATTCTGAGTTGAGCCATTACAGGAACGAACTCCTCATTACCACTATCCCCAGTTCTTGAGTTATATACAGCAAAAGCAGTATTGTTTGACACTTGTGATGAATGGAGATTGCAGCTTAATCAAATGTGCTGGGTACTCAAACCTATTCCTCTGCCCTGCCTGAGGCCTCTTCAGTGACCAACACCCCCCCCCCCATGCTGAGAATGCCATGGCAACAGCCCCATGCCTGGTGGCCCACTTTCCCCTGAGTCATGGAGCCATCCTATACAAGGAGACAGACAAGAGCTGGTTGACTGAGCATTCTGGATGATCAAGTGCCAGATTACCAATATTTTACTGTATATCTTCTTTTAAACAGTTATTATCTCCTAATTGTGCACACCATGCATATGCACAAAGAACCTCTCAAAAATATATGCCTGCCATTGTGGAAGTCTACGATCTGCTGTTAACTTTAATTGGCTAAAGGGAGTTTTCACCAAAAGGAGAGAGATTTTATTCTTCAGGCACTTGTTTTTATAAATAAACCTCATTGTGGCATATCACCTGTTACATTCACAGATATTATCATTGAAAAATGAGCAGTCCCTTTGCCAGTGTATGCCTTCCCCTGGGATGGGGCCACCACATCCTCCAGGACCCCCTTTTATGTAGACCTTAGTGAGGGTATCATAATTGGTGGGGGGGAGGGGGTTGACAACACCCTTCAGCCCTCTCTCTCTCCAGCTACCCACATGTCCCTTGAGCATGCAGGGAGAAGCCTTGCTCTTCCTCCCTTGCCTTTCCTGGGCCCAGCTGATAAACTGTTCCATGGAGAGGGCTGGCCTCAGCCTCCTCTAATACACCTACAGCAATGGCTGGAGTCTGGAGAATTACAAGGACCTCTACCAATGACCCTCCTTCTGAGGTTGTCTCTCACCCAGTCTTGGCATGGCCTGCCTCCTTACTAGTCAAACCCCTCAGCCCCGGTGACTCATAGGAGAGCAAGGCTCCTTGTGCTGCTAACTTAGCCTCTCCCTGTCCTGGCTGTGCCTTCCCATCTCCTGGGCTGCATGACCTGAGGTAGCTGCTTGCTGGGCCATAACCCTTGAGTCAGTCAAACATACACAACCTAACCAACTCATGAGGTTATTGTGGGGATAAAATGGAAGAAAGAAGAACAATGTAAGATGCTTTGGGTTCCATTGGGGAGAAAGATAGGTTATAATGAAGTAAATAAATACATTTAAATACAATATTAACTGTGTATTTGAGTTATTTTCAGTCCTTACCAAGCACAAATGTTTTTGAATCCCTTCAGCTACTACTGTGTGTTAGCCAACTTGAGCTGAAATCGATGAGGCTAAATATTTTAAATAAATAAATTATTGTTGTACTAATTTTTAAAAATCCCATCAGAGTGTTAAATTAAATAAGTATGGTGTATTTACATAATAATATTTTCAGCCTTGTTCTGTACTTTGCTTGCAACTCATCAATCTACAGCTAGTGTCTATGAGGCTGTACCATCTGGCTTTCTTCCATAATACGATCCAAAGTCTGTATTCTGAACCCTAATTTAACTAAAATGAGTTATCTAAATTGTGCAAGTGTGCATATATTTGTTCAATTTGCATAATTTTCATGGTTGTGCTTTGAGGTCAAGGTGTCCATGTTGGGACATGATGGGAAAGAGCATAGTGCACAGGAAACCCGTGGAAGGCTTTCCCAGAACAATTTTGTATCTGACTTCCAGCTACATACTCTTTAAAAAAAATCCTAATGGTTAGTGAGTATAGAATGTCCAAGGTTGCACAAGACTTCACTTATATTCTGCCTTTCCCACCAGTGGGAACCCAGAGTGGCTGACAGTGTTCTCCTCTCCTCCATTTTATCCTCGCAACAACCCTTTGATGTAGACTGTGAGGTTGCCTGGGCTGAGAGTGTGTGACTGGTTCAGGGTCACTCAATGAGCTTCCATGGCAGACTGGGGATTCAAACCTTGATCTTCCAGATCCTAGTCTGACACTCTAATCATGACATTGTGCTGGCTATCGAAACGATTGTTGGATATTTGCCACCCTCATTTATTGTTATAGATTGCCATTTTTTTGTTTTATTTATTTCATGATGTTTGCATTTGTTGCCTCTTCCCAAAATAGATAACGGACTTTGGTAACAAACTGAACAAGGGTGCTCTGATCCCTGTGATCCACATGGACAGGCATTCTTAATGTCTTTTGTTTCATTGTTAGGGAAACTAGCCATTTTATGAAGCTCTTATAGCTTTACCCAACTCTCTTTTAAAATTTCTGTTTACAGAAGGAAGGGTGTGGTGAAGCCTTCCTCACATGCACCAAATTATTTCCTGCTAGCATCCCCTTCTCACAAAGAGCTTCAAATGTGTGTTCACTAGGTTGAAAATAAGGACAAAGAATTAGCATTTAAAGAGACAGTTATTTTTAACTTACCCAAGCAAAGTGTTTGATGTTCAATGAAAAAAGTGTCAATGTGGTCCTTTAAAATGTTTACTTCTATAAATGTAAGCAAATTGCGAGTGTATAGGACAGGAAATAAATATTGCACAAGGATATAGATTCTCCAGCGTCTTTTGTTTTTGGTTCAAATAAATATATAGATACATAGGTATAGTAGCCTCTCAGCTTTTTCTGGTACTTCTTGCATTTGTAAATGTGAGTCTCAGTCTGTGAAATTTGAATTGCAAATCACTTCAGATGAATCATGAAGCCAGAGCAAGTGAAACAAAAGAGTTCAGATAAAGAACAACTACCCAGAAAAGGGCTGTTTACATAGTCACCATTGGAGAAAAAATAGCATTGTAGTTCTTAGAGAACAAAACTAGTGACAAAAGTCTGGAGCAAAGCGAAAGAAATTCAAATCTGGTGATTTAAATAAACTGGTTTTTCTTTAAGTGATTCTAGGTAGTCACAAATTTAAATCTAGTCAGCAGGGGTTGTGAAGCATTGCCATTTCTGAAAATCTCACCTCAACTGATGATAAAGTTAGTGTGAGGCTAAAATAAAAAGCACTTGATTATCTTTCAGTCTTGCAAAAAAAAAAAAAAAAACAACCTGCCTCTTCATGCTCCACAGATCAGATTGCCAGGAAAGAGATAGGAAGGGAGACAGAACAAAGGAAAAGCCCACAACACCCGATAGAAATGATTTTATGCTTTGCAGAGAAAGGTATTGTGTGGAATGTACAGCTGAAGAAGCTACACAGCTTTTGATGCATCACTTTATTTTTCACCTTGCCTTGATCCTGTTTTATGCTTCTGTTTGGTTATGGTTTTACTGTTGTAAGTATTGGAAATTATATAGTGGTAACACAGTTCAGTTTAATCATTATTTGTTTGGGTTTTTTTCTGGAAAGGTTGCTGAACTGTAGTTGTTAAAGAATCGGTGAAATTTTCAAGGCTGCCTAGGAGATCTAGATTCTGGATTTTAGAGGAAGGAGAAAGTTTATATTGGAAGTGTTTTTTTTAGCTTTCTCTTTCCCCTCAGACTGATGCTGAAAAGCATTCCCAGGTGGAGCGGAATTCCTTGTGGTCTGGTGATGAAATCAAGAAATCAGATGGGGGCTCAGACAGCGGTGTGAAAATGGAGCCTGGATCTAAATGGAGACGGAATCCCTCTGATGTGTCTGATGAATCTGATAAAAGCACTTCTGGGAGGAAGAATACAGTCATTTCACAGACAGGCTCCTGGAGACGGGGCATGTCAGCTCAAGTTGGCATTACCGCACCAAGGACAAAAACATCAGCCACCTCAGGAACTTTAAAGACACCTGGAACAGGTGAGGAATGCACAGCCAAGAGGCGAGCAATCCAGGCCAAGAGTTTGTGCAGTTAGGAGAAAAATTTCTTCTGAACTGTCAGGATTTCAACTGCATTTTGATCTATGTTTGTCTTTGATGGTGAACACTATAATAAATCTCTGATTTTGTGTACCTGAGCCAAACTGAAGAGTTCCTGCCAACATTGAAGTGGACTCAATATTCTTTGTGTGGCTGGAAGACTGTTTGAATCAGTGTATGTGTTAAACAGTAGAACTGTTGTATTTCTAGAAGCTTCATAGAAAACTGAAATATAAAAGGATCTTTACAAAACTTGGATGAAGCAAGCAGGTTTTTTTAAAAAAACTATTTAGAAAATGTGACTAGGGCTCTATATGCACTAATCCCTTGTAAGAATCATATCTTCTCTGCTAACTTCCTTAACACCATTTCCTATTGCAAATTAATAAGGTCAGAAGAAGATCATGCACACAAGTTAGCAAATGCCATGGTGGAAGGAAAGGGAGCATTCCCTTACAGGACTTTCCCTCCTTTTGTTCTATCTGTTTCAGCAGCACTTCATTATTAGGGAAGACTAAAGGTAAAGGTAGTCCCCTGTGCAAGCACCAGTCGTTTTCACAACATTTTCATGGTAGACTTTTTATGGGGTGGTTTGCCATTGCCTTCCCCAATCATCTACGCTCCCCCCCCCCCCTCAGCAAGCTGGGTACTCATTTTACCGACCTCGGAAGGATGGAAGGCTGAGTCAACCTCGAGCCAGCTACCTGAACCAGTTTCTGCGAGGATTGAACTTAGGTCGTGAGCAGAGGGCTCCGACTGCAGTACTGCAGCTTTACCACTCTTTGCCACGATGTTCTTACTAGTGAAGACTAGTAGGACTCTATTTCAATCTAGTAGCTGTACTTTCTGCAGCAGAAAAAGGATGAGTGGGAAGATTAGTTTCCCCAAACAACAGTGTGCTCTGGGGTGGGGTGGGGGGGTGGACAATGCAAAAGGCAGTGTCCTGTCCTAGGAACTGTATAAGCAAAATACTGATGGGGAAGAACTAGGTAATATGTTCAAATTATCCATTGTTCTTCTTCTGCTTCTTTTAGGAATGGAAGAGCCCATAATCCTTTCCTTTCTGTTCTAGATAAATTCTTTGCTCAGATAGGGGCAAGGAAGGGTTTCTAGGGGGACATTTTGGACTGTTAGAAAATGAAACTTCACAAATATATCTAATACTGAACTGGGTCATACAGCATGGATAAAAAAATCCACATAATGGCTCCTGGTGCAAACTGACAGGATTTTTCTATAAGGCAGGAGAAAGCCCAACATTTGCAGAAAGTATTATTGTAAAAAACCTACACTGGGGGTCAAAAAACCCTAAAATCCCAGAAGCAATGTCAACTTATTTAAGAAAAATGTACCACAGAGTTCTTGGTGGCTATTTTTGGGGTTACAACCAACACTTGTCAATTTTAGCTTCACAACAAATCTGTGAGGTAGGTTAAGTTGGAAGTATGAGACTGCCCAATGTCACCCTGCAAGCTTCCGTGGCAGTGAGAATTTGAACTTGGGTCTCCCAGATCCTAGTCCAGCACTCTTGACTACTCTTCTGCACAATACATTTCCCAACAATTCATATCACTGCGTCTTCCATTATCCCTTTAATATCCCTTGAGAACAGATGCAGATTCAGTCGTGTTCCCCAGTTATTATTGGTGTGGCTGTCTGATATGTGTTACAGACAAGAGAAAATTGAAGATTTCTCTGTTCTAGTTCAGAACTGATTGTGTGACCAGAACATCCTGTCATCGCTAAGCACTTTCACGCATGCTGAATAATGCACTTTCAGTTCATTTTCTCTACAATTTACTCATTGTTGGAAGTGAAGTTTGCAGTTTTCACAGTAAAATCCAGTTGCAAAATGCATTGTAAGTGAATTGAAAATGCATTATTCAATATATATGGCAGCACCACAACATAGCAATGGATGGCTCACCCATCCATTCTGTATTGTGGTAATTGTGTGACTTTCCATGCTTATAGATTTGTGCTTGTTCCCCAGATCTATTTCATTCTTTGCATCTTAAACTGGTAAGATTTTCCTGATTAAGGGAGGTTTCTGCAAAAGCATTGTATTTCCAAGCCTACTTCGGCAGGGAGGGCGGGATATAAATCCAATAAAATAAATAAATAAAGCACAATTTTCTATTTGCATTTGTACATGAAAGGTGGAAAATCTGTTTTAAGAACACAGAAAACTACATGAAGCTACTGTATACAAGATCAGTCTATTAGTCCATCTTTCTCCACATTGCTACTGTGACTGGCAGTGGCCCTCCAGGGTTTCAGGAAGAGAAAGTTTTCCCCCAGTAGCTGCTTCCTGTGATTTTTTTAGCTGGGAATGACAGATATTGAACCTGGGTCTCTGTTGGTTCATAACTTATTCTCTACTAATTAGCTAAGACAGTTTTCTTTTTAAATGCTAAGGTTTGTTTCTCTTGCTCTTTCTTTGCTTACATTGCAGTCTGTTCACCTGTTCAGATTCCAGGATTAAATGCATCGGTTTCCAGAACTGAATGTGTCAATTTCTTATAACATATCCTTGTATACTATTCTTGATTGTGTAACTAGTTTAGTTAAGCAGGATCAAAATTCTCTTACACTCTCTTATGGGTCATGCACTTAAGTGTAGGGGTTTGCACCATTTTGAAGTCATGAAATACTGCCACTTGTTCTCTTGTTTTTGTAGGGAAAACTGATGATGCCAAGGTCTCAGAAAAGGGTAGAATTTCTCCTAAATCTGGGCATGTTAAACGTTCTCCATCAGATGCAGGACGTAGCAGTGGTGATGAATCAAAAAAACCTCCTGCAAACAATTCTAGAACAGCTGCTGCCAGTACAAATACATTTGGATTTAAAAAACAGAGTGGGTCAGCTGTAGGAATGTCCATGATCACAGCCAGCGGTGCAACTATCACAAGTAGATCTGCTACTCTGGGCAAAATCCCCAAGTCATCTGGACTTATGAGTAGGTCGACTGGTCGGAAGACTAGTGTTGATGGCTCACAGAATCAGGATGATGGTTATTTAGCCCTTAGTACCCGAACCAATCTTCAGTACCGAAGCTTACCTAGGCCCAGCAAATCCAGCAGCAGAAGCGGAGCTGGTAATAGATCTAGCACCAGCAGCATAGATTCTAACATAAGCAGCAAGTCAGCAGGCTTACCTGTTCCCAAAATGAGAGAGCCAGCGAAAGTTGCCCTCGGAAATTCTTTGCCAGGCTTAGTCAACCAAACAGATAAAGAAAAAGGAATCTCATCGGACAATGAAAGTGTGGTCTCTTGTAACTCCATTAAAGTCAACCCCACATCTCAGGCCGTTTCCTGTGCATCCCAGGGTGTTCATCAGCAAGGAGTCAAGTACCCAGATGTGGCCTCTCCCACACTACGCAGGTATGTACTGCTCACTCATCACTGTACTTATTGGATTGGTTTTAATGTTATTAAGTTTAATGTTTTAATGTTTTATATTGTTAAATCTAAAGGTTTTTATCTACTATTGTATGTTTTTATAAAATGTTGTTAGCCGCCCTGAGCCTGCCGAGGTGGGGAGGGCGGGATATAAATAAAATTTATTATTATTATTATTATTATCATCATCATCATCATCATCATCATCATCATCAGTACTTTGGTTCAGATGGACTTTAAAACCAAGGAGGGGTCATATGTGGATAGGCCTGCACACTTTGAAGTTTAGTATCTCTGAATGTGGAGGTTCCCCTCGGTCACCATGACAAGTAGCCTCTGATAAACCTATCCTCTATGAATCTATCTAATCTCCTTTCAAAGTTGTTTATTCCTGTAGCCATCACTACATCGTCTGGCAGCAGATTCCACATTTTAATCACTCTCTTGTTAAAAAAAAAGTATTTCATGAGTCTAACTGCTTTGTTGGATGACCTTGAGTTTTAGGGAGTGGGAGAAATAGTTCCCTTTAAGTCTCTACACCCCATGTATAACTTTACGAACCTCTATCATGACCCCCCCCTTAGTCATCTGTTTTCTAAACTGAAAAGTCTCAAACTCTTCAGCCCTTCCTCATAGAGAAGGTGTTTCAGCCCCTAAATCATTTAAATCACTCTCCTTTGTACTTTTTCCAGTTCTGCAATGCTGCAATATCTTTTTTGAGATATAGTGACAAGAACTATACACAGTATTCCAGATGAGGCTGCACTGTAGATCCATACAGGGAGGCTGTTAGAATATTAGCCATTTTGTTCTCATTCCCTTTCCTAATAATCTGTAACATAGAGTTTGCCTTTTTCACTGCTGCAGCACACTGGGCTGACACTTTCATTAAGCTATCCACTACTACCCCAAGATCTTATTCCCTCTCAGTCATCAAGTTCAGACCCCATTAACCTATACTTGATGTTGGGATTTTTTTTGTCCCAATGTGCATCAGCTTAAATTTACCAACACTGAACTTCATTTGCCACATTGTGACCCACTCACCCAGTTGGTGGAGATCCTTTTAGAGCTCTTCACAGTCACAGTCTTGGTTTTCACCATCCTGAATAATTTTGTGTCATCTATAAGTCTGGCTACTACACTACTCACCCCTAGTTCCAGATCACTGATGAATAAATTAAATAATATTGTTCCCAATACTGATCCCTGTGGGACCCCACTGCTTACTTCCCTCCATTGTGAGAACTATCCATTTATTCCTACGCTTTACTTCCTGTCGTTTAACCAGTTTCTAATCCACAAGAGAACCCATCTTCTTATTCAGGAATCTTTGGTGAGGTCCCATGTCAAATACCTTTTGAAAATCCAAACATTTAACAGTGTTTGGCCACATCAAATGCTGCATATTTCATTTGCTGAAGCACAGCTGTTACAGATTTTTGGTGGTAAATATTTTTTTCTAGTTCCAAGGTAAAACTGAATTTGCATTGTACTGACACTACCCCTTTATTCAGAGAGGTGTTGATTCACCTGTCATGAACATGAATGAGGGTACATAATATATTTCCTTTTAAAAAAACGGTTCAGATGAAAATAATTATGTGTTTTCAGAATTGCAAAATGAAAAAGAAATTGTGGGGGTGGGTGGGACTGTGAATTGTTCTTACTTTTAGTGACTGTTAGAATGGTGTTGAGTCTGGAAGCTGGAAAGGTAGAGCTCATCACATAGAATTTGTACAAATCTGTCCAGTGTTGTCAGTCATCATGTAGAAACCAGTTTGTCCATTCTTGTATGTGTGTTTTGCTGCATGGTTGTGTACTTGGAGCACAAATCACAATGATGTAATCTCTGATATATCCAGTTAAAACTTGTCCTTGTTCAGCAGAGGGTTTTCTCATGTTAGGAACAGATAAGATACTATAAAACTTTGAAATATTGCACTGCATTCAGCTTTGCAGTTTTCAGTGTGTGATTTTTTTTTCTCCTCCAGACTTTTTGGTGGAAAGCCAAGTAAACAAGCTCCCATCACAACGGCAGAAAGCATGAAAAATTCTGTGGTCATCTCCAACCCACATGCAACCATGAATCAGCAGGGGAATCCAGATTCTCCTTCAGGAAGTGGCATTCTGAGCAGTGGCAGTAGTAGTCCCCTTTACAGTAAAAATACAGACATGAACCAGTCTCCATTAGCATCTAGTCCCAGTTCAGCTCATTCAGCTCCTTCCAACAGCTTAACCTGGGGTACTAATGCCAGTAGTTCTTCTGCCATTAGCAAGGATGGCATTGGATACCAGTCTGTCAGCAGCCTACACACCAGTTGTGAATCCATTGATATATCTCTCAGCAGTGGAGGTGGGCTGAGCCATAACTCTTCCAGTGGTCTGATGGCAGCTTCTAAGGACGACTCATTGACTCCCTTTGTTAGAACCAACAGTGTTAAGACGACATTGTCAGAAAGGTGAGGACTTTTTTTTGTATTACAATTGTACTGTATATATTATTTGTGCTGACAGATGGTTTCTGTAACCAGTAGCTCACTCCTAAACCCACTGTGTTCACGTACTATTCAGGACTGCAATCTAATGGACATAAAATTATTGTTCTTGTTTGAGTCCTGTGTCTAGCCACCAAATGCCCCTGAGAACTGCAGCAAATAATGGATTTTATATACATTATGTACAGAATGTGGCTAATTTATTCCCTGTTGATCTATACCAAACATTGCAGCTCAGCATGTGCATGAGCAGCAGCCAGAATGGATATTCCATTCTGCCTCTTGATTGATCACACTAAGATTACAACAATACACAAAAACCTTTTTAGTACTTGGCTAATGAAACAGTATAATTTGCAATTAGGGAGAGATCGAAGCTGAGGATGTGACTGCTGTGTTCTGGGAATACTGTGGCTTAAATTTCATATCAGTAACTAGGTGATCTTATAAACAAACAAACAGATGAATTTCCAAAGGGGTTGAACAAAGATGGTTGTTGGAGACATTTGACAGGGAAATAGTTGGTCAACAGAGGCACTGCTGTTGAAGACGCAGCTGCGCTGGGCAGGGCATATTTCTAGGATGGAAAACCACCGCCTTCCCAAGATTGCCCTGTATGGCGAACTCTCCACCGGCCATCGAAATAGAGGGGCACCAAAGAAGAGGTACAAGGACTCCTTGAAGAAATCCCTTAGCACCTGTCACATCAACCATCACCAGTGGTCTGACCTAGCCTCAGATCGCAAAGCATGGAGGCACACCATCCACCAGGCTGTCTCTTCCTTTGAGAACACACGCATAGCTGGTCTTGAGGACAAAAGGAGATTGAGGAAGAATCGCACTGCTACAGGACCAACCCTAAATCAGACTTTTCCCTGCAGCCGCTGTGGCCGGACCTGCCTGTCCCACATTGGTCTTGTCAGCCACCAGCGAGCCTGCAGCAAACGTGGACTATTGCACCCTTCTTAAATCTTCGTTCGCGAAGCCAAGCCGAGAGAGTTGGTCATTTATTGTCACCTAAACAAGGAGACACTATCCTTATTTAGGAGACAAAAAAATTAATGAATGATAACACATATGTAAGATTTGATACTCATTAGGCAAGATGACTGGGATGCTTCACTGAATAACTTTTTAGCACTTCTCTTGAGGGTCACTTCTTTGTTGTTATGATGACTGGTGATAAACTTTTTTTTCTTTTGATCTTAGGTAAGTCATACTCTCCTTTTTCAATATGAAGGTAGTAATCTAGACTTACTGTTGCAATGATCACTTAGAAAAATCTATGAAATACTTCAAAATACTAATTATTGTCGTTTATTTTTCCCATCTCCTGTATTCAATGAACAGGACCATTTCATTTTGTCACTCACTCATTTTATTGCATTGTTTTTGTGAGAGCAAGTGAACTACCTTGTTTTTATTTCTCAGTGTGAGCTGTTTAGTAGCAAGGTGCTTTTTAGGTAGGGCTACCAGTTCCAAACAAAGACAAAATATCTAAGAAATACTGCTGTAAAAAACATGCACTCTTCAGTTTAATCTTTTCTTCTATTACTGATTTTTTTGTTTTTATACTGTTATACTAGTGGCCAGCCACTACATTCAGTAAATTTCTAACCCTGTGTTAGGCCATCTGCATAGCGGTTCCTGCAAATTGGTTCTTGCCCACATTGGGATTAGGTTGGTATTTTAATCTAAGCATTTCCACTACACTGGCTGTTCTGTTCTGCACTCCACAACTATACTTGAAGTAGTTAGATATAGTTGTTCAGATCTTAACCATATTTAACTCAATTGATGCTTCTATGGATAAATCAAGGCTCAGTCCTAGTATCTGTCCTTCACCTGATTTTGGTATTTGAATGACATCTTTCTATTAGTTGCTTAGTACATTGGAACTGCATAGGGACACCAGATCAGCTGGCTTTGTCCTATGGTCAGAGATCTCCAGTGCAGTGACAAGCTGCCCTGTTGTTCAGAATTCCTGCAGCATGTAAATTCTCATGGAAAGTGGTGCCACCCCACTAATTTTATGCAGCCACTTTCTATTTGGATATGAAACAGCAGCAACAAATGTTGAAACTAACTCAAAGCTCTTAAGAGCAAACCACAGGAGTGTAACCTCTTTTCAGACTTTTTGAAGCTTGCCTGACCCTATCGTATAAAGTTACTCTGCTGCTGGAACCTTCTAATTTGTTGCGGCTTGATAATATAACACAGCTGTTGAAAACTTGAAAAGTTTTACTTTTTTTAACAGCTCTCTTTTTCTTTCTCTACTCCTTTTGCGCTAATATTCCTCTCTTGTTGTTGTTTTCTTTTTCTCTCTTGTTGATCTTTACTCTTCTAGCCCTCTCTCTTCCCCTGCTGCTAGTCCCAAATTCTGCCGAAATACTTTACCCAGGAGGCAGGACAGGTAATGCTGTCACAAGACAGTAGACTGCGGAAGGGCCAAGTGTGTTCACTGGCAACATTTAAGATGCCAGAGTGTTTTGTGCAAGACTGTGCTCAGTAAAGAGTGTGTGTGTTTTACTTGCGTGTAAACTATCACTCAAAGACATGCCAGTGAGAGTCTGTTTAAATGGATTATATCCTTGTTTACTATGGAGAATGGCATATGGAAGCTCTGAGAAATTTTTAAAAATAAATTCATGATTCCAAAGTTCTCCAGTTTTGTTGGTCATTTTAAACTCTCACTGGCATTTCAGCATTCCGATAGCATGCTGCTGTTCCCCCCTCCCCCAAACACGTTTTAGGTCATATCATCATGTCTAGATTTCTCGAACCCACCCCATCCCATTGTGGCTGAAGGAATATATTTCCTATTATAATTTAAATCACTCACTTCAGTTTGGCTTGTTGGTGTCTTGCAGGCTTTTTGTGTATGTGTGTTCTTGTAAACACGAATGATAGAGGAATGCAGTGTTAGGAGGAAGAAGGCACAAAGTCAAAAGCATCAGCAGTGATGTTGCTGTCAGTTAACCTGACTTCTAACAATCCTTAGTGATGTTGGACAGCTTGTCTGTATATGTGTACTGTAATGCCATACTTCCCCTGTGGGGGTGCTATTTCATATTTAACTGAAAAGAAGAAGAGATTGGAGTTATACCCTGCCCTTCATTACCTGAAGGGGTCTCAAAGCAGTTTATGATGTCCTTTCCCTTCCCCTCCCTGCAACAGGCACCCTGTGAGGTAGAAAAGCTATTGAGGATGTCTCAGCAAGATTTAAGTGTTCACTTTTGATATGTTCAAGATCAAATTTCAAAAAATACACATATATTTTAAGACCATTTTTATTATTGACTTTTAATGTCTCATAATATATAGTGGTGATGTCATCAGTCATTCTTTCTTTCACATACAGCTACACACTTTTTTTGAGAAAGTACTTGGAGCCTTTGGCAGGGATTCCTAGCACACACCCAGGCCCATAGTCATTCCATGTACAGAATCAGCAAGAGAGAAAAATACAAGTGTTTCTGTACTTCCTTCCTAAATGGTGCTCTTGTATCCCTGAAAATGAAAATGTTACTCATAAGTGGCTCATGTGTCTGTTCATTTACCATTTAACAGGTAAGCCCTTCAGGCTTTCCAAATGCTTGCCAGAGCTGGCTCACTAAGTGACTGCTTGCCCTCCCTCCCTGGCATGGCAAAGAGCTGTGTCCCATACTCCTTCCTGCCCCTGGCAGAGGAGCTACACATGTTCCTCAGACCCCACCACCACTACAGTGAAGCAGTTGCCCCTAAGGAGGGAGGTAAACAGCAGGCTCACTTCAGCTGCCAAGAGTGCTGGAAAGCTCTCTTCCACTTCTGAGGCCCTAGGTAATTTCCTAGAGCCACCTAGTAGAAGGGTTGTCCTTGATGCTTGCCAATCATTTTTACTAATTATGTCCAATGCTTATGCTGGAGCTGAAGGACAGTGACTTACAAAATGAAGAATTAGAAACAGTGCCTCATATACTTGTTTATATATATGTATGTTTTAAAGGCATTCATTTGAAGCATGTACATTTGGGCAGAGAGCTTTTTTTTCTGGAAAGGAAATTGCAAGATCACAAACTTCAGTTGCTTTACTGCCACCAGAAAAGGGCTAACCACTAGATGAGTGGTTTGAGGGTTAAAAGCCTCAGGAATAGGTTTACTTCTTTTAGCATGGTCTCTTGTGCATGTTCTGTATAACACAGTCCACACTTTTATGAGGCTTTTGCATGTTGGCTTGACAGGAGCCTTTGCTATCTTTTCTAGTGCCATGATGCAGCTGTTTAAATAGCAAATTACTCTCTCTTTCAAGCTGATCTTTAATCCCCTCTGCTTGTTCTTCTCTGAAGTTCTTTTCTTTTAACTTTTCTACAGCGACCCTCACCTTGATAGGAACACTTTGCCTAAGAAAGGACTCAGGTATTGGTGTTTCCACATAGCATAAGCAGTTTCTGTGTGGTTTTTGGAGCTTTGCTTTGTGTGTCTTTTGTGGCCGTCAGTGCTGGTGATGGTAGTAGTGATGGTTTCAGCTTTTGTAATGAGTGGAAGCAAAATGTCCTCCCTTTCCTCCCTCTCCCATCAGCCTCTCTGAAACAGGTCATTTCTCCCCTCCCTTCCCCATGCACTTCTCTTGATATGGTAGCATCTCACCTTGAACAGGAGCTATGGCTGTTGCTGGCTGACTCTTCAAAAAGCATCTCATGGACCATTATAGGGCTTGATTTGCAAGCTATAAATTGGCAGCTTTATTGAGCAAGGCAATAAACTGGATGGTGTAATATTCACAGTGTAATATCCAAAATACAGATAAAGTAGAATATAGAAGGCATTACAAGTCCAAATTTTGCCAAAGAGTAGTTGGAGCTATAACTGTGTTTTAAAAACAAACAAAAAATCAGTCAACGAAGCAGGAGCTCTATAAATGTTTGCTTATAAAACTTGCAGCACAATCTGATGTCAAGAGAAATTACACTGGGAATAGTTTCCTTCTATTGATAATTATGTATCTTTCCACAAATATGCAAAGTGTTCAACCAATTCTACAGAAAGCTAATTTAAAACATTGTGACCTTTTGCTGACTTAAAAACACGTCTACTTTCAACTAAGTTGTGGGACTTTTTAGGATAACTCTTGACTTTACATTAGAGCTGCAGTGTATTCTGTGTTATAAACACATTCTTTGCAGCTACTACAATTGTTACACTGAGCTAGGAACTCAACACTTTTTGTAAAATTGAGGGGAGAGCAGGGAGGATGGTGGTCTTGGAGGTCTGAAATGCTTTTTTGTGCCTGTTAAAGTATCCAGCTACTGAGAAATGTCGTTTCTTGCTTGAAACATTTGAATGTCAAAGGTAAGTATTTGTACTTTGTTCTTTTGCATATTGATCGACAATTGTGCGCCTATTTAGGGCTCCAAACTTTTATTTTCAGCTTCAAAAATAAATATTGGGAATTCAGGGCTGATGATTTGAAAAGGAAGGTGGTATTTGAAGCCCTTTGAAGAGTTTTATATGTTTAATTACATAAACAATTTGATTAACAAATTTATTTTGACCTAGAACCCATAGATTTGTATGTGTATCTACATTTGCTTTCCCCACACTTTCAGATCCATTTGTGCAAGTGCTGTTTGTACTTACAAATAGGCCCACAGAAGTATCCAGATGGTATGAATCTGTATGCCTGCATTACCAATGTAAAGATAGCCTGAAAAGGGAAAAAATAGCCAAGCAAAACATCCTTGCTTGGTTATCAAGAGATAGTTATTATTTGCTACAGGCAATTTTCAAGTAACTATTATAAAACAACAGTCCATTTCACTTTGAAGACTAGTAATGAAGTTTATTTAACAAAAGCTCATTGAAAGAAATGGTAGTCTTTAAGGCACCACTGGACTTTTGTTTTATTTTATTATGACAGAATAATATTGCTACCTCTTAGCTGTTTGTAAGGATGGTCTAACTTTAGTCATCAGTAGATGCCTGAAAATTTACATCTGAAAAATTTGCTCTCTTGCCGTATTTGTGCTAGCAGGGCCAGCCCTGCCCCTAGGCAAACTAGGTGATTGCCTAGGACACCTGCCTTCTGGAGGCATTGAATTGGGTGTTCCCCATGTGACTCAGTGACATTATCAGTGTGTGCGTGGGGGGGGGGGGGCGCCAGAAGTTCGCCTTGCCTAGGGTTGCCAAATAGTCTAGGGCCAGCCCTGTGTGTTAATATGACTTTTTACTAAGGATCCCTCAAACCTGCATTTTTAAAAATCAGATAGATAATGATGCTGAGAGTTGGCATGTCAAAGAAATCCACAGGTAACTCATGAGTAGGAATGGGCACACACCCAAACCCAAGCCAAAATCTAGGCCGGACTTTACCCCGTTTGAAGTTTGCAAGCCACAGTTCAGGGAAGGCATATTCACCCAGACATTCATTGAGCTTTTCTGCTCGGTTCAGCTCACTGTTCAACACACCACTTCCAGGTGGTGTCAGGCCCCATCTCCAGTACACCCATGTCATCTGTAAGTGACACAAGTGCATCACCAACATGTTTGTGGCACCTCTGGGTAATGTGGGAGCACCATGTGTGGGGCCCAGTGCCACCTGGAAGTGACATGAGTGCATGGGGGGGCAACCCATTTGTGTCACTTCTGGATGACACAGGTGTGCTGAGGTGGGGCCGCCTAGTTTGTGAGCCCTGGGCCGAACCTGGTTTTCCTGGTTTGTGCCTTTTCCTACTCTTGAGTATAGTCATAATAAGCAAGGTAACTAATTAGATTTGGCAAAAAAAGTGTGCTCCTCAAGTTCTCCTATTATGGATTCAGAATAAATGAAGTTTGCAGATTTGTATGAGATCTGATCCTCAAGGTCCCATACTTCATTTCCTTGTATTGGTACAAGTCAAGAGATAAAGGCAAAAGGTGTCCTCTAGTAGGCAGGATACTTGTTTCAGGTATGCTGTTGCTTTCTGTCCAGATGGCTTTGGACTTTATTCAGACAAAACAGTCTTAAGCAAAGACTAAAGTTAGCACTGTTCGTGCAGGTATACTCCATCATCACAACTCCGTAATCAAGAAGAGGCCAAAGAATGGCTGCGTTCACACTCTGCAGGAGGTCTTCAGGACACTGTTGCCAATTCTCCATTTTCTTCTGGTTCCAGCATAACATCACCTTCTGGCACTAGATTTAACTTCTCCCAACTTGGTGAGTGAACTATTTCTGTATCATCATCAGAAACCTATGAAGCCTTTGTCAAAAGTACATAGTCATTTTTTCCTGCCTCCAAAAAAGAACCCATACCACTGTCTGTGTTTTCTTAAATCACTTCCATATCACTTCAGTTTCTTTTAATTTTCATTTCTCAGTATAGAATTTTAGCAGTTCCCCAAGCTTTTTATGATTAATTAAGGGGTTATTAATGAAGAAGACTACATTTTACCATGTAGTGAGAAGAGTTATGTCACTCCAGCAAACCTGTAGACAGGTGTGAAAACAAGGAGACAAACCACAAACATCAGTTTCAAGATGTGGCAGGAAGGTATCAAGAGGAAGTATTGGAAAGACCAGGCTAACTTGGTCATCTGAAAGAGGATTGTGAGAGGGAAGAGTAAATTGACTTAGCTGTATTGGCATGTAGTTGTGCATTCTCTTTAGTGGTCCCCACCTTATGGAGTAGCCCAATGAGATCAGAAAGGCTCCTGGTTTTTTGCAGACTGCACAAAACTTAATTATTTAGGAGGGCTTTTAAGGAATGTCTTGAGATTTTGTGATGACTACTTTGAATTTATGGCCTGACACTCCCTGAAGCCTCACCCAATTCGGTGTACTTTACCTTCAAGCCCCATTCGCACTGCCTCAAAAAATTTCTTGCCTGTCTGCTAGGAATGTGGGAGAATCACTGGATGTACATAGGTGGTATGGGAGTCATCATTTCCCTTGAGAGCTTTGAACTATCATCCCATGCACCTGTGTAATTCCTCAAAGTTACTGTAGATAATTCTGCATAGAAATGTGACTTTTGAAAAGATGAGTAAGCATTACCACTTCTTAGTGGAGCCACTATTGTATAGTAGTTAGAGTGTTGGGTTAGGATTGGGGAGACAGTTTCAACTCCCTCAGCCCCATGAAACTCACTTGGTGATCCTGGACCAGTCACTCTGGTGATCCTGGACCAGTCTAATCTACCTCCCAGGGTTGTTGCAATAACAACATATCCACCTTCTGTATCTGTATGAGTAGATTTATTGTCCAACTAAGAATTCTTGTGGGATCACCTCTAGCTATGAAAGGGAAGGTCTTTATCCAGTGCTGGGTGTTTGGCCTGAATTATGGCCTGACCTCTATCTATGCCACCATGTCCCACAAAAAGGAGTCCAATTAAAATTGTCCACAATGGGGGTTCATGGATCTTCTGGGTTCCAAAATGCTCTGGGGGATTTAGGATTCCTATTGCAGCTGAGAGTAGAACATGCCAAAGCTATTGACAGGATTGCTTCTCGTCAACCTTTTCCACCATTAGGGTGGAAGCCATCCCCATAATTTACTTCAGAGCTCAGTGAACATGTGCATTCTCTGTGATGTCCTCCACCTTATGGAGTGGTCCAATGAGGTCAGAAAGGTTCCCATTCTCCTAGCTTTCTGTGGACTGGTATTTAAAGTTGTGCTGTTGTGGCAGCATGACTCTGTGAGGAACTTGAAAGGTGGGTGAACTTGCGCCGCTTCTGCTAGTGAAGCTGAATAAAAGCCTACTAATATTGGCTTTTATTTGGGCTCAACTATATTGGTAGATTTTCTAATCTGATTTGGCTGAATAAATACCTGAAAAATATTGGTAATGCATTTTACAGGAATTTATTAGTCTCTGTATATACTGAGTGCTCACTCCTAGGCATGAGTCCAGCTGTCACAGTATATTTTCCTATCACTGAAAGCCACTTTGGCAAACATCTTAACCTAAGAAAGGAAGTGCTAGCAATCTATAATGGAAGCAGTACACATTTTGTATTCATTATGTACTGATACATATGTAACTACAAATACAATATATATATCTGGTGTCTCCTTAAAATCCATTATTTTTGCCTCTCATTGTGGTTGTGATTTGTTAAGTCCTTTGATCAGTGTGCCAGAAAAAATAAAGAATTACTGTATGAAAAATCTAATCATACACTCATAGGCAAGGCATGCAAGTTAAGATCTTGTAGAAACTTGCAGCCTCCATTTAGAGTTTGCTAACTACTGTGCTGAAATGGTAATTTTGTAGAACGGCATATTTTTTGTGTTGAAAGAACTTATGAAGACCTGAATAGTAAGTAAAATAAAGTTTTTGATAAGAGTATATACATACACAAAAACACAAGGGGGTCTTGACACACAAGAGAGAGACTTGCTTCTTCCTTTTCTCCCAATCTCCATGTCCTCTCCTTTTGTTGATTCCTCCCCCTCTGCTCAGCCTCCCAATTTCATGTTTTAATCCCCTTCCTAATTTCC
The DNA here is from genome assembly GCF_032191835.1 of Heteronotia binoei. NCBI lineage: Eukaryota > Metazoa > Chordata > Lepidosauria > Squamata > Gekkonidae > Heteronotia > Heteronotia binoei. The sequence goes on from NC_083243.1 coordinate 120,633,616, forward strand.
TATATTAGCCATTTTAACCACTCCTCCAGCCTATGAAACTGCCCCATTTCTTCTCCCATTCCAATCTACCATCAGGCTTTATTTTGATGGTGGTCAGTTTTGAATAAATGTTCTCCATGATGTCTTAGTTCTGACATCTGCTACATTATCAGAATTGTTCAGGGCTGCCTTGATGGCTCAAATGAGTTCAGAAAGATGGGTTCTAAATTTTTAAAATAAATATAACAACACATTTTAAATTTTCTTTAAAATTTTCTTTATTTTTTTACCTGGTTCTCTGAGGTTTACAGAAAATCCTCCCCATCCACATTGACCACATTGTGCAGAAAATTTTATCTGCTCAATATAGCCAAGCTTGGAATCAGTTTTGTTTGTATGGCTATTTGATTTAATCCATCACTAGGAATGACTTTTCAGAGAGATCTAGGACTTTTTTTGAGCAGGAACACACAGGAATGCAGTTCTGGCTGGCTTGGTGTCAGAAGGTGTGGCCTAATATGCAAATGAGTCCCTGCTGGGCTTTTTCCACAAAAAACCCTATGTGAAGCAATGGTGGTGTCAGGGAGTGTGGCCTAATATTCAAATGCATTCCTGCTGGGCTTTTGCTGCAAAAACAGCCCTGGAGAGAGCCATTATATTTGGAAACTGATACGTTATTATAACAGCAGAGTGTCTTTTGATAGTTACATGTGCATAGATTTGTGAATTTTCTGTCTGACTTTCTTTCCAGCAAGCCCCACCACAGCAGCTCAGATGAGCTTGTCTAATCCAACCATGCTACGGACACACAGTCTTTCTAATGCGGATGGCCCTTATGATCCTTACAGTGACACCCGGTTCCGAAACAGCTCAGTGTCACTGGATGAAAAGAGCAGAGCAATGAGCCGTTCTGGATCATTCCGGGATGGCTTTGAAGAGGGTGAGTGAACTGAAGAACTTCTTCAACAGTTGGATAAAATTGCCAGGTTTGAAGCAGCTGGTAAAGAAATAGTCCCAACCACAACTAAGAACAGAATTTAACTCTTCGTTGTTATTTAGTGTTAAGAGAACATTGCTGCTGTTTGTATTAAAAATAAAGTGGTGGTATCAAAATCTGACGCAAATTTTAGTTGTTTTTGAATACAAGAAATTGTCAAAAGGATGTGCAGTCAGATGGCATTATTTCTGAGCACGCAGAACTATCATGGATGTCACCTAGTGCCTTAAGGTGCCTTATTAAAATCTCTATTTCTTAGGGAAAAATAGTCTCGCTCCTGACTACATAAATACACAGTTATCCCTTTAATGTACCCTGTTCAGTCTCTGTTCATCTTACATGTTCAGACTCCATGTTCAGTTGTTTACTGATTCCTCTCTCATTTTTCCCAAGTCCAGTTCCTCTCCAAGTTGACCTCATTAGAGCCTCTTAAACTCCTTGCCTTGCCTTAACCATTCCAGAAGCTCAAGGTGGCAAATTCCTAACTTTGTTTTGGAAAATGTTGGTCTTCCAGATTTCAGGCTTCTTCCCCATACTGTCACCTGGATATATTGGGTGCTTTTGGTTCTGGACAGTGATTTAATTAGAAAAAGGATTCTCAGGATACTTAAATTAAATTTTCAGTATTTTTCTTTCAAGCAGGATTCTTTCAAGCTTCTGGGCATCAGTGCTGTGATATCCAGAAACAATCTGTTTTCTTTAAAAGATGAGATTCAATTGATTGGATTAATTACTTGCTCATTTGGATTAGAATCTACAGCGGCCAGGTTTACTGGATTATTAGCTGTTTCTGTGTATATGGTCTTGCAAAGTATTAAGGTCAACGTGAAGGCACTGAAATAATTATGAAATTTTAATGGCATAATTTAATACTTAATATTTTCCTTTGGCCAGTTCTTCAGTTCTGCATGAAGCAATTAAATAATTAATGGGCTACTATGTTTTACTTTTTCACCTTTCCCAAAAGTTTCTCATTCATGACAGCATTTGCAACTCTATTCCTTTGGTAATAGCATGCATTCAGAATTACAACCTTTTTCATAGGGAAAATTGAGGTCATGTAGAATTAAATATCTTCTGTGCCAGCATTAATATTGTAACTGGAATGGTGCAAATCAATATAGACTTTTGAGTGAGAATAATTTCTTAGTCTCTGTTCAAATCTTTTGAGATGTAAGCACTTTGGTCTACTAAGAGGTTACCAAAATATGCTTGGCATTTTCTGAATGTAAAGTTAAGTTGTTTAAGACAGGATCATGTTCTTGTCTTGGAGTTATAATAATGGCATAGAATTTATTTTCCTATAAAGGTCACTTTAAATTATTTGGAAATTTCTAAGATAAGCTAGTTTCAAAGATTCCAAGAATGTATTTTGAAGAAGTGCATTCCAGAATGGAGTTGCTATTGAAAAAGGGAACTTGATGACACTGTATTGTTGAGTGTAGAACATGTAGTGTTAGAAAAATGGGCCGTGATTCAAAACTCTGTTTTGGCCAGAGAAGCTTGCTTGGGAAAGTCTGCTTTTCTGGATGCTTTGTATAGGCTTGGCAGCATCATTAGCCATCCTTGAACAGCATGCAAGAATAGAAGGGCAGGCAGGAAAGGAAACTGGGTTTTCCCCTTGCTACCCCTTTAATAAAACCTTGTTTGTCAGACAAGCCTTCTTCACTATGCTCCATCCTCCTTTTTTGGAAATTCTGCATCCCACTCTTCACTGATAGATATTCTGTGGCCATGAGGAATTCACATACTTTTCTTAGTGTCACTTGTGAAAACATTCTTTTCAAAGCTGGCCATATGTATAATACCTGTTGTAAACTTATTGCAAACTCAGATGCAAAGCTTTAAATTTCCTTTTGGCATGTGGTTGCTTCTACCATGTCTGCCTCTGTTATCAATTGAATGGAATTCTAAGATGGAATTCATGTTTCCTTGCAATTGATTATCTTGATATAAATGCTTGCATTTTATCATGGGAGCTTAATTTGTTTATCCTTAGCATTAAAAGTGTTGTTTGTAAAGGACATGTTTATGCTAAACTAGTTGAAACTGCTTAGATTCAAAAGTGCCTTTTGTAACATTTTTCATTACCTTCAGTCCAGGAAACTGTCAAGATATATTTCAGTTTTCTTCTCTTTAATGCTGCATGTCTTAGAAATTATATGTCTTTGTCTGTATTTCTATTTGAACTTTAAAAATTTGTAAAACCTTTTAACTCCCTTTTGCTGTTTATGCTTCAGGCCAACCATATGGTGAAACTGGACTGGTCAGTTTAACCTTTACTCTGTCCGCTTCTAGCCATCTTCTGCTTCATTTTTCATGCACTGTCATGACTTTTGTAATGTCTGAGACATAGCGGGCAGGCAAACGTTTACATCCAAATGATTAAGTGGTTTTATTTGAGACCATTTTCGGGTACGTTCTGTATAATGCCTCCATTTATTTCAGCTTACTTCTTGACACTTCTGCAAAGATTTGTTTTGAGTAAACATGTTTATGACTGGTGATGCAATTTTAATAGGCTGCTAATGAAATGTTAAACCTGCTAGCAGCATCTGCAGTGAATAATCTGCTATCATGTGTGTAGTATGTACACAAATGATCAGATGAGCAATTTGTTTATTTTATGTTTTCTCTTAGTGCATGGCTCCTCTCTCTCTCTGGTTTCCAGCACATCCTCTATTTATTCAACGGTGAGTGCTGCAGAATAAGAATCTCCATCTTGTTGCTAAGCACTGGGCACTACTCAGAGAATGTTAAATGTATTTCAGTTACATAGGAATCAAAAGAATTTTAACTGCGCTCATAATGCTACATTGATCCTACCAGACTGCTGTCCTAAGTGGAGTTATACCCTACTAAATCCATTGAAGTCTGTGGGTTTAGAAAATTGTAACTTTGTTTAGGATTGCATGTTGCATTATATCATTTCTGCTGTTTGAACTGAACAATAATTTTTAGCTTTGATATAAATCTGTACTAAAGAAGAACTGAATTGGATTCAGTTCAAAGATTGAATCTTTCAAATAACTGAGTTGGATTCAAAGAAGTATGAGCAGAGTTTATGAAATTCATGACACATTTTTCCCACTTCACCCAATTTTCTGTAGTGCCTGTCCTTCCTAAAATGTTTGTCTTAGGGAATCATGGAAGCCTTGTAAATAGGAGAAGATGTAGCACAGGTGTCTTGAGTGGAAAAATCCACCTTTATGCATCAGAAGTGCCTTCCATTTCACAAGATGTTAGGTTGCAAGTTAGGTTCTACAGACCTGGTCTTACAATGAATGCCATGAAGGGGAATAATGAATCACCATGAAGTGATAAGAAATATTGGGTTCGATTTCTGCTCAGAGGGTATCAGAAAACTTCCTGTTGGTGCTTCCTTGTGGAGCTTGTGACTCTGGCACTCATTCTCATTGTTAATTGATACATTGAAAGAATAACAATGTACTTTACATACTGTGCTGAAGTTGTCCATAGATGACTTGACTGAATCTGAGAATGATTGTAAGTAATAGGGCTCCATGATTAAATAGAGGTACCCATTTGACAATTTAGTTTATTACAATCAATTTAATTTATTATGATTAAAGATCAGTTGCATGTCAAAAATTCTTAGCTAAAATATATTAGAATTAAAATTGGAGTTAAATACAATATATAATAAATTTAAGTAAAATGCATTAGAATAAGGCTATTAAAATAGGATACCCATGTAACTGTCAAGAGGGTAAAAAGTAAAATTAATTGTGTTAATATGCACATTATATCACAATAGTTGGAGTGGAGATATTAGGAAATTGGATTGTCAAACAAAAAAGCTCCAAAATATTGACGACAGATTTGTTTTAGAACAAAGTCTGAGTCCAGTAGCACCTTCAAGACCAACAAAGTTTAATTCTGGGTATAAGTTTTTGTGTGCATGCACACTTCATAAGTTTGGCTTCTTGTACATGTACACAAAGCTTATATCCAGAATTAAACTTTGTTGGGCTTAAAGGTGCCACTCAAATCAAATATTGTTCTGTTGCTTCAAACTAATGCAGCTACCCACCAGAACTGATTTGTTTAATTTTGCTCCTTTTATCATGTTGAATTCCCATGTGTCTATAGTGATGTCTAGAAATATAACATTGTTTTCCATTAACAAAAAAGTTACAAAGTTAAAAAAGGAATAAGATTAACCCTAATTTTAGCATTGATTTCAATATGTCTTTTATTGTTCTTTCTAGCCTGAAGAAAAGTGTCAGTCAGAGGTAAGAAGGAATAATTATTCTTTGATACTACGGTAGTAGCAATGCTTTCTACCTTCAGTGACAAGCGCTACTTTAGAATTTGTATTGATTAAGGACATAGTGCTTCCAACTTTTTAAAAAATCAAAGGTACCAAATTAATGGATCGCAGGCATGCAGAATTCTGTCCTGCTGACTTCCACATTGTTCTCTCCATGTACCTAATAACATACATGAGGCATGAACTGAATTGTGCCCCAGATTTTCTTCCTGTACATTCAAATTAACTGGTATTGATCTTTCTCTATCCTCATATTTAACTTGTCTTGATTTATGTTTAATCTCTGGATTGCAAGATCAGTCATATATACTGATATGGTTAGTCTTACTGGTTCATGGTTAGAACAAAATAGGAGTCAAGTTGCACCTTAAGACCAACTTAGTTTTATTCAGAACGTAAGCTTTCGTGTGCTCCAAGCACACTTCATCAGATGAGGGATCAGGTACCATGTGCAGGGCTATATATAGCTGGTAGGCAGTGGTTTAGAATGCAAAATGGTACAAATTTAAGATCCAGTGACAGAATAGTAAAATTAACAAATTGAGCAAACCTTTGATCTGGGTAGCATGAGCATACGAAAGCAATAAAACAGTAATGTCAGCATGTGAGAATGTCTGTCGATCACACTATTACAGGGGTGGCCAACGGTAGCTCTCCAGATGTTTTTTGCCTACAACTCCCGTCAGCCCCAGCCATTGGCCATGCTGGCTGGGGCTGATGGGAGGTGTAGGCAAAAAACATCTGGAGAGCTACCATTGGCCACCCCTGCTCTATTATATAAACCTGGGTCAAAAAGAAGGCATTACTTTCTCAGGAGTTTTTTCCCATCTAACTAATTTACCTTTTAACATGTAACATACATATAGTTTGCCATTAGAAGAAAAATACATTAAAATATAGTGGAAGATAGGTTTGGTATATGTAATAAGATAAACAGCCAATATCCCTATTTGAGTATGTCAATACAGCTAAAAGAGAAATACACTGGATAGAGATGTTCTCGTCCACCTAATTTACTATTTAATATGTAAACATCATTCTAGTTTGCCATTAGAAAAAAAAAAAGAATACAATAAAATATAGTAAAAATGGGTTAAGGATATGTAATGAGATAAACAGCCAATACTCCTATTCTTAGTGGAGCACACAAAAGCTTACATTCTGAATAAAACTAAGTTGGACTTAAAGGTGCAACTTGACTCCTATTTTGCTCTACTACCTCAGACCAACACAGCTGCCCACTTGGATCTGGTTCATGGTTAGTCTTTGATTTTTTCCAATGCAAACATCACTTTCTGTCAGCTGTTAAAAGGTAAAAAAGGTAAAGATAGTCCCCTGTGCAAGCACCAAATTGTTACTGACCCATAGTATGATGTCACATCATGATGTTTTCTTGGCAGGCTTTTTACGGGGTGGTTTGTTATTGCCTTCCCCAGTCATCTACACTTTACCCCCAGCAAGCTGGGTACTCATTTTACCGACCTCAGAAAGGTAGAAGGCTGAGTCAGCTTTGGGCCAGCTACCTGAACCAGCTTCTGCTGGGATTGAACTTGTGAGCAGAGCTTGGACTGCACGGGGCCACACGCCAGCTGTTATTAGTTGGAAAACCTTAATTCTCTAGGGCAGTGGTCTAATTAATGGGTTGGGACCACTAGATGGGTCATGAAGCCCCATCTCTTGGGTCACAGGTCCTAACATCTACATGCGCCCCCTTGCCCAGATTATCCAGAGGTATGAGCTGAGGTGTCATCAATATGCATTTCTATCTGCTGACGGATGGCCACCCGGATTCAGCCCTGGAGGAACTGGGTAGGGCATTGCAAGCTGTGACTGGTTGGTTGCAACAGAGCCAGCTGAAATTGAATCCATCAAAGACGAAGGTCCTGTGCCTAGGCTACAGGGGACTGGGATCAGAGATCAGGCTCCCATCCTTTGATAGGGCTCCATTGATGCCCATGTTGGGATTGAAGAACTTTGTTGTATTCCTGGATGCCTCTCTGACTATGGAGGCCCAGGTTACCACCACTGCCAGATCAGCCTTTTCTCATCTGAGGCAGGTCAGACAGTTGGTCCTGTATTTCACCCCCCATGACCTGGCCACAATGACCCATGCAATGGTCACTTCCAGGTTAGATTATTGTAACTCTCTCTACATGGGGCTGCCCTTGACTCTGCTCCAGAAACTCCGGCTGGTGCAGAATGCTGCTGCACAGATGTTGGCGTCGTCACCTGCATGGGCACAGATCCATCTTGTGCTGCATGAACTGCACTGGCTACCTATGGAGTACCGAATCTGGTTCAAAACGCTGGTACATATGCCAGGGGCCAGCATACCTTTTGGACCGCCTCTCCCTGTATGAGCCCCATAAGTCTTTATGATTAGCGACCCAACACCTTTTGGTGATACCCAGCCCCAAAGACATCCATCTGACCTCAACGAGGGCCAGAGCCTTTTTGGCTCTAGCCCCTGCCTGGTGGAATGAGCTCCTCCTGGAGATCTGGGCCCTGCGGGATCTACTTCAATTCCGCAGGGCCTGTAAAACAGAGCTCATTCCCCAGGCTTTCAACTAAGGCAGTGGATGTCATTTGTTATTGGCCTCCCCCCTTTCATTCCATTCCAGTGCTGTAGGACCTGCTGGACCTGGACAATAGGCCATGTTTGTGAGGAGAATTTGCCATTTTAGTCCCTACTGCTACTTTGCAGTTTTAGACTTTATATATTTTAATTGGTTTTAACTGTTGATTGTCTTTTATGATGTAATCTGCCCTGAGCCTTTTCTGTGAGAAGGATGGGCTAAAAATAAAATAAAATAAATAGAGACTGCAGTGGCCCACAAAAACTTCTCTTTTCCCCTCACCAGGCTCACCCCAGCAATCAATCCTTCAGTGCTTGGTGCTCAGCTCTCTGTCCTCACCACTGAGTTTGTAGTTTTTTTTCTTTGTCACATGATTGCCTGTCATGTGGTTGCAGCACAGTAGATCCTATGTGGCTACATGGGTATTACTGGTAGTTCCAAGGTCTGGAAAGCTTGAAGACTACTACTGTAGAGTATCATGTGTTGTTATTGTTGGATTCTTGAACACATTAAAATTACCAGCTGTGAACTGATTGACCAGGCTGCCAGCAAAATAGTCAAACTTGCCTGTAAGCATGGATCTAAATGTGTTGATGATTTTTTTACCATTATCTTTATGTTTTCATTGATGGTACAGTGGCAAGATCTGTGAGATGTCTCGGACAACTATAAAACCAGTAATTTGTAGTCAAATGACTCCCTTAAGAACTCATGATAAGGTGTTCTTACTTATCTGCGAAGTGGACTGGACCACATTTTCACCAGTACCAATAACAGGAAGAAAGGCAAAAGTACATGTACCTTGCATTGTGCCCTGAAGTGTGTTATTGAAATGACCATGTTTTTCAATAGTATACCATAACTGCACCCTATCTTTCCAGCCATTTCTGGGCAAAGATATTAATTTTCATGCTTCCATCATATTTTGAAAAACAAAGTTGTTTTGTAACATAATTAAGAAGTATCTGGTGTAATATGGCCTACGTGCTGTTGTACCATAGCATCTGATCTGCTTGTTTACCAAACCCACATGTGAACATGGATGAAAATCCATTAGCACCAGTTTCCCTAAATTTGTGGGGTGTACATTTGATTTTTGGAAAAGCCAAGGTATCATCTGAGTTATGTTTGCTGTTGTCAGAAATTAGGAGGAAAGACAACCCCCACTGGATCCTTCCATGCTACCAGTGATCACAAGAGAGACAAGCTTATCTCCCAGTCACCACTGGGTATAGGCTGCTTCCTTCCACACTGCTGATGGCTGTGTCAGCACCCTCACCACCATATTATATGATCCTGACTAGCCACTAAGGCAATGAACTGTCCCTGAGAATCCAGGAGTAAAGCTGAGGGAACTCGGGAATGGTATTATTCGGTGTCAGCAGACTGGTTCATCATTTTCCACCGCTACCCATACATGAACTAACTGTACCAGGTTTGGTTGTTGTATGTAGTTGAATGTAGAGTTGAATGTAGAGGTAGTGTCATTCCTCCTCTAAAGCAGCTATTTGTCTATTTTCTCTGCATCTTAGTTTTAGCAATCATATGTTAAAACAAAATTAACCTGTCAAAATAATTCAGATTCGCAAGCTAAGGAGGGAGTTGGATGCATCTCAGGAGAAAGTTTCAGCTTTGACAACACAGTTGACTGCCAATGTGAGTATAATATAGAAACTGACAACTGACAATGGTCTGGATTAACAGAAGCATTTCAAACATAATTTTGGACATATATTTCATTTCCTCTTAATCCTGACTGGGGAGTTTACTATTTTTTTATTTTTAATGCCTCTTTCTCTCCCTCGTAATCAAAGTGGGAGTCTTTGTTGGCACTTCAAATAGTTTGCATATCTTTTCAAACAGAAATTATTCACTTCAATATTTTTACAGTAAATACTTCAGCTTTACAACCCACAAAATCAATGCTAAGCTTGTTTTATTTTCTGCCGCTTTCTCACATACTCAGCCTGGCTTGTTTTTATAGGGGACAGAGGGAATGAGAGCCAGGTATCCCGCTGTTATTGCTCTCTTCATGACTGTTTTCACTGGGAATGTGAGAGTAGTTACTTAGGAGCAGACAGCTATGTGCTGATGAGGAACAATTCTTCGGAGGACTACAGAAGGCCATATTCATGAGACTGTGGGGGTGGGGGGAGGTTTGCACTGGATTTTCCAGAAAATGGTCCTAATCAAAGTGATACCCTAGGCATAGTTACTAAGAATGAACATTCCTGGGGTCAGTAGATTTCACAGCCCTAAGAGTACACAGCAGGAGAAAACAATGGTGTGAAGACTGGTCATAGCAGTTGCCACAGCTCCAATCAGAGAATGCCTACTTGTGGCACCCTGTTCTTTTCTGGGAGTGGCTGCAGTCAGTTGAACCTGTGCCACTGCTTGGTGCCCAGCCATTGGCTGTATAGTCTGGTGATTCTGGGATGTGCCAGGACTCACCTGCCAGCCCTGGTGGTTGCAGAAGGAAGTTTTAGCATAGAATAGCCACCTGTATGCTATCCAATCTCTCTTCTAAATGTTTCAATAAAGAGTGTCTACAGTTGTATAATTCAGTTTACTTTATAGGCTCACCTTGTGGCAGCATTTGAGCAGAGCTTGGGAAACATGACCATTCGACTGCAAAGCCTAACTATGACAGCAGAACAGAAGGCAAGTTTCAAGTTCATGTGAACTCATAAATACTGTTGAAAAGACTCTGAGTGACCTTTTGAAATTAAGTTACCAGTCAGTGATAACTTGGCAAGAGGGTGCAGAGTGAAATACAGCTAGTCAGAACACCATATTCATGTCTTTGTGCCAATAGCCACTGGATATAAACTGTCTTTCCTGTGCAGACAGAGAAAATGAGATGTTGGGCAGTTTATATCAGCACTGAAATGCTAAATGAAGTTTCCAGACTTCTTTCCCCTGCTGTCATTCTCTGAGCTTTCTGCAGTCCATGCCTGAAGCATGTCATCCTCTCCCCTTTCTCTATGACCTCATTCTCAAAATTAATATGTAAATGCTCATGTACATTAGTTGCAAAGATAGAGAATGATTTCAAAACTGAATGCAATTAAATACTGATTGCCATTATACCCCTTTCTGTCTTACAAGCAGTGTGTAAATGGCTCACAGGCAGCCTCTCTTTCAACTACCTCACAGGACCAGAGCCCTTGAACTTCAATAATGGAACATCATGTGTTTTTATTGCTGTGAATCATGTTCTTTTGCATATACTTGCAACTGTACATACACTCAATTACAATCTTAAAAAATTGTCAAAATTACAGTGATATCTAGTACCCAATTTTGAATTGCCATCCATTGTATTTTTGAGATAGAATTATAATATCTGATGCTTAAAGTAAAGAGTAATACAGGAGTACAGGTCTTACTCCCTTGCATACGTTAGCTGTTACAAAATTCCCATTGACTTCAGTAAGGTAATGATTTAGCCTTCATGCCACAAACAAAAATCAATCTGTTTGCTTATTGGTCTATAACAGAGATGGCAAACCGAGTGTCCAAACTGCAACCCAAAACCCACTTATTTATTGCAAAGTGCCAACATGGCAATTTAACCTGAATAATGAGGTTTTAGTCTAGAAAAAGGGGAAGCGGGGAGAGTGGGAGAGGCTAAAACAGGTGATGGGGAGAGCGGCAGAGGAAAAAAGGGGTGGTGGAGAGAGCAGGGGGAGTGAAAATGGGTGGTGTGGAGAGCAGGAGAGGTGAAAACGGGTGGTGGAGAGTGGGAGAGGCGAAAACGGGTGGTGGGGAGAGTGGGAGAGGCGAGAATGGGTGGCGAGAGAGCAGCAGAGGTGAAAAGGGGTGGTGGGGAGAGCGGCAGAGGCGAAAAGGGGTGGCAGAGCAGGGGAAGGGAAAATGGGTGGCGGGGAGAGTGGGAGAGGCAAGAATGGGTGATGGGGGAGCGGCAGAGGCAAAAAGGGGTGGCGGGAAGAGCAGGGGAAGTGAAAATGGGTGGCAGGGAGAGCGGGAGAGGTGAAAACAGGTGGTGGGGAGAGTGGGAGAGGTGGAAATGGGTGGCGGGGAGAATGAGAGAAGTGAAAATGGGTGGCGGGGAGCAGCAGAGGCGAAAAGGGGTGACGGGGAGAGCAGGGGAAGTGAAAACGGGAGGTGGGGAGAGTGGGAGAGGTGAAAATGGGTGTCGGGGAGAGTGGGAGAGGTGAAAATGGGGAGCGGGAGAGGCAAAAATAGGTGGCAGGGAGAGTGGGAGAGGCAAAAATGGGTGGCGGGGGGCAGGAGAGGCAAAAATGGGTGGGGGAGAGAGTGGGAGAGGCAAAAATGGATGGCGGGGGGAGCGGGAGAGGCAAAAATGGGTGGCGGGGAGAGTGGGAGGCGAAAACGGGTGGCAGGGGGAGTGGGAGTGGCAAAAACGGGTGACAGGGGGATCGGGAGTGGCAAAAATGGGTGGCGGGGAGAGTGGGAGAGGCAAAAATGGGTGGTGGGGAGAGTGGGAGAGGCGAAAATATGTGGCGGGGAGAGTGGGAGAGGCGAAAACGAGTGGCGAGGAGAGTGGGAGAGGCGAAAACGGGTGGCGGGGAGAGTGGGAGAGGCGAAAATGGGTGGCGGGGAGAGTGGGAGAGGCGAAAATGGGGGCGGGGAGAGTGGGAGAGGTGAAAACGGGTGGCGGGGAGAGGGGGAGAGGTGAAAAGGGGTGGTGGGGAGAGGCAAAAATGGGTGGCGGGGGAGGCAAAAATGGGTGGCGGGGAGAGTGGGAGAGGCGAAAACGGGTGGTGGGGAGAGTGGGAGAGGCGAAAATGGGTGGCGAGAGAGCAGCAGAGGTGAAAAGGGGTGGTGGGGAGAGCGGCAGAGGTGAAAAGGGGTGGCAGGGAGAGCAGGGGAAGGGAGTGGCAAAAATGGGTGGCGGGGGATCGGGAGTGGCAAAAATGGGTGGCGGGGAGAATGGGAGAGGCAAAAATGGGTGGTGGGGAGAGTGGGAGAGGCGAAAATATGTGGCGGGGAGAGTGGGAGAGGCAAAAACGAGTGTTGGGGAGAGTGGGAGAGGTGAAAATGGGTGAGGGGGAGCAGGAGAGGCAAAAATGGGTGGCGGGGAGACTGGGAGAGGCGAAAATAGGTGGTGGAGGAGCGGCAGAGGTGAAAAGGGTTGGCGGGGAGAGCAGGGGAAGTGAAAATGGGTGGTGGAGAGAGCGAGAGAGGTGAAAACGGGTGGTGAGGAGAGTGGGAGAGGTGAAAATGGGTGGCGGGGGAGCAGGAAAGGCAAAAATAGGTGGCGGGTAGAGTGAGAGAGGCGAAAATGGGTGGTGGGGAAGCGGCAGAGGCGAAAAGGGGTGGCAGGGACAGCGGGAGAAGTGAAAACGGGTGGTGGAGAGGCAAAATGTGTGGCGCGGGGAGCAGGGGAAGTGAAAATGTGTGGCGAGGAGAGCAGGAGAGGTGAAAACGGGTGGCGGGGGAGCAGGAGGAGCGAAAATGGGTGGCAGGGAGAGTAGAAGAGGTGAATACAGGTGGCAGGGGAGCAGGGGAAGCAAAAACGGGTGGCAGGGAAAGCGAGAGAGGTGATAATGGGTGTCAGGGAGAATGAGAGAGTTGAAAACGGGTGGCAGGGAGAACGAGAGAGGCAAAAACGGGTGGCAGAGAAAGAGAGGGAGATGAAAATGGGTTGCAGGGAGAGCGAGAGGCGAAAAAGGGTGGCAGGGAGAGCGAGAGAGGCAAAAAGGGTGGCAGGGAGAACGAGAGAGGCAAAAACGGGTGGCAGGGAGAACGAGAGAGGCAGAAACGGGTGGTAGAGAAAGAGAGGGTGATGGGAAATACATGTTAAATTCAGAGGCTTGGAGTGGCAATAATTGGAGTCGAGGCTTACGTTTATCAAAAGAAATAAAGTTTACTAGAAAACATCAGAATAGGGTACTTGGGATAAAACAGAAAAACAATTTAGCATACCAGCTAGTCTAACTATGTCTGTCCTACATGGCTACATACAACCCCTTTGTCAAACAGTTCTTCTTCCCAAAGAGCATTTTGCCAGGAAGAAGAGCAATTCAGCTTGCATACAAGATCAAAGCATTTCACACCTAACATCCTTTCTGACCAATGTTGTGTTCACATCTTTTCTGGGTAAAGAAAGATTTTGCTTACAATTGGGTTTAGGTTACAATACATCACTTCCTCTATTAGGTAAACAAACAGTTAACTCTATAATGGCTGGAATGTACATAGCTTGTATTCCAACAGAGGCAGGTGAAAGAGGGTGGCAGGGAGAGTGAGAGATGTGAAAATGGATGGCAGGGAGAGCTAGAGGTGAAAAAGGGTGGCAGGGAGAGCGAGAGAGGCGAAAATGGGTGGCAGGGAGAGCGAGAGAGGCAAAAATGGTGGCAGGGAAAGTGAGAGAGGCAAAAATGCTGGCAGGGAGAGTGAGAGAGGAGAAAATGGGTGTCAGGGAGAGCGAGAGAGGTGAAAACGGGTTGGCAGGGGAGCAGGGGAAGCGAAAACAGGTGGCATGGATAGCGGGAGAAGCAAAAACGGGCAACGGCATGCATGCCCAGAGAGAGGGCTCTGAGTGCCGCCTCTGGCACCTGTGCCATAGGTTCGCCACCAGGGGTCTATAACTTTGATGGAGCAAAATTGGGTCAGTGAAGTTGTACAGCCCTATGCAACCAGCTTCCTGCTGGTGAAATCCTGACAGCAACCATCCTGGGATGCTTTCTAAATGGCTGGATGCATATCCATGCAGAACCCTTTTGGGACAATGGGAAACTGCTGTACTAAGACCAAATGCCTGCCATGGATTAGTTGAGATCCATGTAGTGTGCTGTCACAAGTGCAGAATAATAGTGAGCATGGCATATTGTGCATGTAAGAACTTGGAATAAGGTTAGTGAAATTAATCCATGTGACTCACAGAAATGAATCTTGCCTTATCCTGCAAGATAGGCGAAACATGGACACGCACTTATAGCATACTGGGCTCCAGCTAATCTGACCTGACAAAGATCACAAAAGTGATGATGCTCAATTATATCATTCCAGTAATAGTCAACCCTACCTACTGAAGCTGCTTGAACGTAAATTTTGTTCAGTATTCTCTGGTTCCTGTCCTTGATTAATAAGGGAGGGGGATTACAACTCTAAATCTTGGGGAGGAAACTAGCCTATCTAATACCAATGGACTACTGCTCAGGTTCTGAATTACCTTGAATTACCGTATTTGCCAGGGTATAAAACGACTGGGCATATAAGACGACCCCCCAACATTTCCACTCAAAATATACTGAGGTATCCCTTGGGTGCAAGCTCTGGAGGCCTTTTGTCCGAGAAGCGTCCACGACGGTCAGCCAGGGCGGTCTTAAGTGCCGCCTGGGTTCCCTTCCTGGGTTGGATACTGCTGCGCAGCTGGTTTGGGGATCACACCCGCGCTTCTCCCCTTGCCCCTCCCCCAGCTGCCAGACGCAACAGGGTCGAGGTGGGGGCACCGGTGCGAAGGTTCGGCTGGTCTCTTGGCAGTCTTGCTCGCTTCGGCGGGGGGTGGTGGTTGAAGAGCCCAGTCCGCCCCACCCGAGGGCTTGTAGGGCCCGGTTGCACAGGCGCCATGACGCACACTCCCCCCCTTCCTAGGCACACCGGCTGCTCCCGCCACCTCGCCGCCGAAGTCTCCTCCTGGCCCCCAAGTCCCTTTCAGGGCCCGCTGCCGGCCTGCGGGGGCGGGGTGGCTTTGGACAAGAGCCGTCTTGAGTGGGAGCCAGCTGGCGGCAGAGCGGAGGGGGCAAGTGGCACGCACGGGCCCGAGAGCCGCCCCCGGCCGGGCTCTCTTCTCCATGCCCGGACTCACGAGGCCTGCAGGAGAACGGCTGGAGCCGCAGCCACATCAAGGCCTGTGGAGCCTCTTGAGCAGCCGGACGGGACCCCCAAACCACTGGACCAAGAGCAAAGCGCGGCAGCTCCAGCGGCACTTCCAAGGCGGCCTCCCGAAAGCCCGGCTGCTGCGTCTGGGGGACGAGCAGGGAACCCTCCTATTCAACTGAAGTGCACCTGGCGTATAAGACGACCCCCCCACTTGGAGGCATGTTTTTCAGGGCAAAAAAGTCATCTTATACACCGGCAAATACGGTACCTGTTCCACATTTATCCAGCTTATTAACTGTACTGTCCTCACCCTGCTTGTCTGGCTGCTTGGCCCCTCCTTGGAGATTTCACAGACAAGATTGGTGATTTTTTTTTCTGCTTCAGGATTCTGAACTGAACGAGTTAAGAAAAACCATCGAGCTACTGAAGAAACAAAATGCTGCTGCTCAGGCTGCCATTAATGGAGTAATTAACACACCTGAGCTCACCTGCAAAGGTAAAGAAAAGGAGCAGCCTCCACTTTTAATAACAGTGCAGCACTCTGAGGTATCCATCCCTTTGGTAATAGCTGATGCAAAGTACCTTGCTGAAGGTGGACGGTGTATTTAATTGGCAAACTGTTTCTGTCATAGGCAATGTACACAGCCCTTTGGTATTACAGTAGAGTGTGCTCCTTGAAATTGGAAAAGATAGAACCTTAAACTGACGGGCACTGGCAGAAAGGAACAGAACGTAGTGGTTCTTGCTTAGCTTTTCAAACAGTTTTGCACTCATTGCTCATGTTCACAGATGTCAAAGCAGAGGGGTGTGGTATAGGTCACCTCCAAGCCATGCTCTGCATGGATAGTCCTGCTCTGAAAAATGTCATTTAATAAAGCTGCTGCCATACACACTGTAACCATTCTGAAATACAAGCCAAGAAAAGGGCAACAGCTTTCTCTAACCATTTATTCAGAAACTCCATTACAATACCAAGTTCTAACCCTGCAAATCTGACCCCATATTGTGCAGCTTTCAAGCTCATACATGTTGTTTACACATAAGCATCCATTTTCTATGTGTTCAGTGGATCCAGTTGTGTTGCACTGAAAATCATATGCAGAAAAGTGATTATGTTTCAGTACATCTGTATCGTTACGTAGGAACTGGGACTGCTCAAACAACCGATCTGCGAATCAGAAGACAACACTCTTCAGACAGTGTGTCTAGCATTAATAGTGCTACTAGCCATTCCAGCGTGGGAAGCAATATAGAATGTGACTCCAAGAAAAAGAAAAGAAAAAACTGGGTATGTTTCAAAAGAGCACGTCAAAGGAATTTGAGACTGTCACCAGCATCCTGGGAAATCTGCTACGTGGGTCAAATAGGCTCTGTCTGCAGTTAAGATGGGTATTCTAGATATTTTTAAAAATAATATCTTGTACCTATTTTGAGAACTTAATGAAATCTTAAATGCAGATGGCTGAAGGCCAAATTGTACATTATGGAGAGCTATTACCCCCACTAAAATACAGCAATGTACAGCAACCAGCTTCTTGGGAGCAGCAGAACAGATAAAGGAATGTCCGTTTCTATCTCTGTTCTATTTTCCTGATGCTGTTTGACCTGTAAAGGGAAACTTTCCTGATCTTTCCCCTACAAGTTCAACAACAGCCTGAAGCACTGCTTCAGATCGATTGGGAGATACCTGTAACTGTATATCAGTGAACAAGTGTACAATGTATTGTCAATCAAGTTAAAGATGGTCTAATTACAGATCTTCTATGTAAAGTGTAGTTTGGCCCTAAAAGAGGGAATGTAAATTATAGTATTTGTGAATATTTTACTTAGAGAACTAATTTTACTTATTAGTTTTATGCTGGTTTTCTGCACAAAGAAAAAGAATGTGTGGATTTTATCTTAAACAAAAATATTGATACAATTTAACAAATTGCAAGCAGTAAATGTAGTGGAGAGAAATATACAGTTCAGAAGGAGAATGTTTAACATCTACTTTGGTTTTTTGAGAGCAACTTGATTTAACTTTCTAGCAGCTGTGTTAATTACATTCATTATATCCTGGGCTGTCTGTTGGTTATCATCATGGAAATTGTGAAATAAGTGTATCACTCTTTGAGTTTAATCTGTGCTGGAAATGACACCCAGAAGGTTTCTAAATAATCTTTCACTTCCCATTCCTTTGTTGCTTCACTCTTTATTGTTTGCAAGGTCCCATGTGCTGGAGGAAAGGTACCAATATAAAATTCCATTTTGTGAGACCTCTTCTGCCTTAGTGCTGGTGCTCTTCTTGTAGTATAAACTGAAAACATTAGCTCCTATCGTTCTTTCAAGATTGTGTGTTTTGTATCCAGATAAGTAAATACTGTTTCCTATTCAAGACAACTTTATCCTAAAGATAATATGCTAGGTGATATAAGGCCAAACAATCCTCTCCAGGGATAGCTGTAGAATCCTGATACTTTTCAGAGGTGAAGGGGAAACAGCCAGCTGGAGCAGCCTGCATGGCAACAAGCTGCATCCAGCAGAATTCAGCCCCACCCCTGCAGGTCAAAACGGCAAGGCAGTCTACAGGTGGTGGACCAAGTAAAGCATGCCCTGTCCAAGGAGTTGGGTGAGGGAGCAACAGTAGGGTTGCCAGGTCCCTTGGAGCAGCTGGTGAGGGATTGAGGGGATACACTTACTGAGAGCGAGGAGGAACACCAGAAATTAGCTTCTACCATAGAGTTTTACCCAAAAAACAGAGCATCACTCCTCGATGTGCCTACGCCACTTCCTGGTTACATAGACATGTTGGATTAATTCCAGCATTTCTCCCTTTGGGGGGAGAGTAATTCCCAGCTGGCCAGTGGTGGAGAGGTGGTGTCTGAAAGCAGGAGACCCCTGTCCCCAACAAGGGGGTATGACATCCCTAAGCAACAGCCACCATATGAGAAAGCCCTAAGCTTTAATATACTGGCATCAGCTGGACAGGAGAAGGCAGGGCAGCCATTTAAGGGAAGTGAAGGGCAACGATGGAAGCTGGCCTGGTTCAATCAAGCCTGATCACCAATAGCTCCTGCCAATCAGCCCAGGAGGATGGGGCAACCCTCTGGGAGGAGGAGGAAGAAGCAGGCATACCCCAAGAAGTTTTCCTCATTAGGGCCAGGAATTCAGGCCTGCAAGAACATGTTAGTCTTCTTGCCTGATCTCCCTGTGCAAGTTCTGTGGCATTCAGTATTTGGCAGACAAAAGGCAATTTGGTTAATGTGTAAAATACAGTGTAAATTTAGATTTCGATCTGTGACTCATCCCTTAGGTTCAGTAAAATGACCAGACTCAATTTAAGTCATAAGATCTGCTGTTTTTAATTACCCCAAGAAAATTATTTGGTGTGTGTGCCCCCCTTTTTGGGGTGGGGTGGTCATGTTCACGTGAGAAGTCCAGCACTTTCCCTGTCATTGGCTTTTTCTGTTAAAACTTGTCTTTTTTCCTTCCCCCTTTCCTTTTTTGCTTGCACTTCCTGTGGCAGGTCAATGAGGTAAGAAAGATGTATTTTAAATTCTAAAATACAAAGCTAACTTGTCCATTTACATTATTAACTTTGTCAGCATCAATAACCTTGTCTGAGCCATGTCACTTCCTAACTGCAACCAATGGTAACCTTTTCATAAAATGGTCTTTGAACTGAAAAGCATTTGCGATATCTTATAATGAAAGATGCACTTCAGAAATTACTTCTGAACAGCCAGCACTTTTTAAGCACCTCAGATTCTTTCCTTTCTTAATATGATACAATGACTTCTAGAGAAGAAAAATCTATAGTTCAGTTATTAATCTGTACTGTCAAAACCAAAAATGAATCAAGTAATAAATTATAAAAATGTTGCATGTCAAATATTCCATTCTGGTATTTATATCTTGCCTTAAAGGACTGTTTTAGTCATAACTCTTTTGTTTTCATGTACTTTCAGTTGCGTAGTTCCTTCAAACAAGCTTTTGGTAAAAAGAAGTCTCCCAAGTCAGCATCTTCTCATTCAGATATTGAGGAGATGACGGATTGTTCCTTACCTTCATCGCCAAAACTGCCTCATAATGGCACAGTTGTTTCCACACCGTTACTGAGAACCTCTCATTCCAATTCCCTGTGAGTCCAGTTTTCATATATAAAATTTGTTCCCAGAACTGGGTCCCATTTTGTTTGGCACTTGGGGAAAGCTAGGGATTAAGGACAGAAGATCTTTTCCCCTTCACTTCTGCATTGCTCTCTCTTCACTGTATGTTTCTATGGTGGTTTCCAGATGGGAACAACCAGGGCTTTTTTTGAGTAGGAACACACAGGAACGCAATTCCGGCTGGCTTGGTGTCAGGGGGTGTGGCCTAATATGCAAATAAGCTCATGCTGGGCTTTTTCTACTAAAAAGCCCTGTGTGAAACAATGGTTCCATCAGTGGGTGTGGTCTAATATGCAAATGAGTTCCTGCTGGGCTTTTTCCTACAAAAAGAGCCCTGGGAATAACCATGTGTATTTTGCTGCTGCAGCTACAAATGCAGTGGAGACATGGCTTCCTCGTGGCAGGTTTCCCCATAGTTTTCCTGTCGTGGATCCCTTGCAGAGGTCATCTCCGCATACCCTGTGCTATGAAAGGCTTTTCCTGGTTTTTTTAAATATTAAATCAGCAATTGAATATAATTATATTGATATAGTATTATAACAGCATGTGTAACAGATTCTTTGAATTCCCAGCTTTCATTTTTACATGGGCTGCCCTTGTCTCAAACCCGGAAGCTCCAACTAGTGCAGAATGCTGCAGTCAGGTTGTTAATGGGTCTTCCCCTGAGGGAGCACATTCAGCCTGTGCTGAAAGTGCTGCACTGGTTGCCCATTGCATACCGGATTCGTTTCAAGGTGCTGGTTCTTACCTTCAAAGCCCTATATGGCCAGGGCCTGCATACCTTAGGGACCACCTTTCTCCGCATGTTCCCCAGAGAGCACTTCGGTCTGGGTCAAAAAACCTGCTTTCAATTCCCGGCCCTAAAATGGCCAGGCTCATGACAACTAGAGCCAGGGCCTTTTCTGTAGTAGCCTCACACTGGTGGAATGAACTCCCTGTGGAGGTAAGGGCCCTGCGAGAGCTTGTACAGGGCCTGTAAGATGACACTCTTCCACCAGGCATTTGCAAGTTAGATCACTGGCTACTATAGTTTCCAAAAAATATCTGGACCACCTCTTGCAATCTGCTCTGTATATAAAATCTGATCCATTAAGATCTGCTTTACGGAGAACACCTAGCTGGAATTGCAAGACAACACACTTAAGATCATAGCACCTGAAATGCCAGTTTTTATGTTTTATATTGCTTTTATTGTTTTTATGTTTTATTATATATCTATATCCATGCACATGCGTGACCATGTGAGCCGCCCTGCGCCGGCCTCGATGGAGAGGGCAGGATATAATAATAATAATAATAATAATAATAATAATAATAATAATAATAATAATAATAATAATAATAATATTAATAATAATACTTTTTATTTGTATCCCGCCCTCCCCGCAAGAATTGAATTAATTAAATAAATAATTTTTTAACAAAAGCCCCTTTCCTTGTGTAGTTATGGGAAATGCCCATCGTGGGGGAAATTCCTGCCATGTGGGCAGGACTGGGAAAATCTGAACTTTGCTACCCACATGACGGCCATTCGGGATTTGCCTGATCTTTCCCAAAGAAGATTTGCAAAAGATTGGGGAAGAGTCAGATAAAATCCTAGGAAATGCATGCACACATGATGCTGCTGTGGGAAGCAGGGGGAAAAAGCTTCTGAGCAGCACTGAACCTGCAACAAATAACCTATGTAGAAAGGGCACATATATATTTTTTCCATTTTTATTCAGTTCTAAAACCTTTCTCTCCATCATTGTCTTTCTGTTCAGGAAAGTATGATCTTTTCAAGAGAAATACCACAATTTGATACAAATGTCCCCATCTACCACAGTATTCAATATTTGTCTTCCAACTCTATTTTTGAATCCTTTCTAATCTTGCCTTGGTCCACCTCACTGAAAAGGCATTTACCAAAGTTTCCAAATACCGTCATTCTTTTAAACCCGTCCTTCTTAATCACTTCTAAGCTCTGATGCTCTATGAAATGAATGGAGCAAAACACATATTACAACAATATTATTCAGCGTCTAGGAGGTGAAATTACCTCCACCCACTGAGCTAGGTATGGGTCAGTTCTAATTGTAAATGTAGTTAGGAAGGGGATAAAAAGGTAAGGTAGTCCCCTGTGCAAGCACCAGTCATTTCCGACTCTGTGGTGATGTTGCTTTCACAACGTTTTCACAGCAGACTTTTTATGGGGTGGTTTGCCATTGCCTTCCCCAGTCATCTACACTTTCCCCCCAGCAAGCTGGGTAGTCATTTTACTGACCTTGGAAAGATGGAAGGCTGAGTCAACCTCGAGCCGGCTACCTGAACCCAGCTTCTGCCAGGATCGAACTCAGGTTGTGTGCAGAGCTTAGGACTGCGGTACTGCAGCTTTACCACTCTGCAGAAGAGGATACTCCAGGATAAATTGTATGAACTTCTTGCAAAAGTTTTAAAATGCAGTGTGTCTCTTCAGAATTCTTGTAAGTACTGACCTGGGAAAGTTCCTTCTTCCCAACTTCTGATTTTTTGAAAGGTCAGGTAGTGCATACTCAATTCCTATAGACCTGGTGAGAAGCATGTTTTTAATATATTCATAAGCAGAGGACCTGCAAAGACTTTTTGGGGGGGGGGGAGCATCTCCTTTTCCTCTCTTCCACTATTCCTTCTTTCTATTCTCTGAAAGCCCCATAGCATTTCCAGTTTTCCTGCTTCCATCAGTTCTTCTTACCCACCAGCTAACCTACATATATCTACACCCCCTGCTTCCTTTCCCCTTGGTGGTTCTCCCTGTGAAAACTCATGTTTCTGACTGCCAGACTGGGCTCAGCCTATTTGCATGGTGTTGGCCACTAGACCAGGCCCAATTGCATAGTGGTCGTTTTCGCACTCACCTTCCGCCGGCGCGACCCCCCTCTTCACCGCGCAGGATCTGCGCGGATTTCGCACTAAACGCTGCGGAGCAGCCAGAAAAGCCGGAAGCTCCCGGCGCAAAAGCCGCTCAAACTGAAACCGCCAAAAAGCAGTTTGGCGTTTGCGCGGCTTTTGCGACGGGAGCTTCCGGCTTTTCTGGCTGCTCCGCAGCATTTAGTGCGAAATCCGCGCAGATCCTGCACAGTGAAGAGGGGGGTTGCGCCGGCGGAAGGTGAGTGCAAAAACGACCAGTGAGAAACCTACAAGAACTTGCAGAGGGTACCTCACTTTCCCCTGTATCCCCCTCCCCATATTATTTCACCTTTTCCATCACCTCTTTTACTCCATCTGCATATCCTCACCTCTCCCCACTGTCTTCTCTCCTTCCCACCCACTAACCAACCTACCTTTTATCTGCCCCCAATTTCCAGCTGTATTTATTTATTTATTTATGCCCTGCCTCTATCAACAGCAGTGTTCCCTCTAAGCTGCGTTAGTGTGAGCTAGCTCAGTTTTTTAGCCTCTGGCTCACATATTTTTGTCTTAGCTCATAAAAAATGGCCTCAAAGCAAACAAATTTATGCAGTAGGTCACAATTCTAATGCAGCTCACAACTTAAATGCTAGTAGCTCACAAAATAGAATTTCTGCTCACAAGACTCCAAAGCTTAGAGGAAACATTGCTCCACAGTGGGAATCTAAAGAAGCTCACATCCTTCTCCTATCTTGTATTGTATGCTCACAACAAACTGTGAGGTATTTTAGGCTGGAAAAAGTGTGTGACTGGCCCAAGATCACACTGTGAGCTTCCATAGCAGAGTGGGTCAAAACTGGGTCTTCAAGATCCTAGTCTGACAGTGTAATCAGTTTACTATGCTGGTTTTTGTGAGGTGGCTGCTGTTGAGCAAAAGGCAGCTGAGCCTGGGTGAATCATGCATGTTGGGTGGTAGCTGGCAGGAATGACCCTAATAAGTCTTCCCTCAAATGCCAGAGTAGTCCTGAAAATGGCCCTGCCCCTCCCTCTGCCTTTTATTGAAAGAAACCAAGGCTTAGCAACCGCAATACTATTATGGTTGCCTAGCAACCCTCAAAATGGCTTGTTAAGGGTACAGACTCTGCTTTGTTATTTGGGTGTTTTTTAAAACTTCCCGTGTATTCTTTTTCTAGATTTATGATTTTTCGGTAAACCTGGGGCTTTTTCAGATTTGTAGAAACATCTTTCTTGTCTGTTTGTGGCCTCAACCTCCAGATTTAAATATCCACAGATGAGGTCACGTTGAGAATTAAATATACCTGCATTGAAAATGGGGATTAACTCTTAACTATCTTCCCCCAGCTGTTCATTATATAGTGATATAAGATTAGTGCATGTCTGAAACTGCTAGATCAGCCTGTGAAACATTGAGTGGCATTTAAACCACTTATGCATTGGGAAAGATTGCTGTGGGCTGACTGATTTGGAGGAGTTGAAGAAACTATCAAAAGTCTCTAAAGTGGTTCAGGAACTGGTGTAGATGTAAGTATTCCTTCCATATATAACCTCCTTTGCCAATATTCCACATAGGGTTGCAATACCCAGTTGGGGGCAGGGGATCTACTGGTTTGGAGGCCCTCCCCCCCACACACTTGAGCTGAGTGAAATTGAATCCGACGAAGACGGAGGTTCTCTATCTGAGCTGGGGTGGTCCAGGGGGAGGGGTTCATCTGCCGACTCTTGTCGGGGTGCCATTAATACCAGCCCCTAAAGTCAGGAGCTTGGGCATGCTCCTTGAGTCCTCCCTTACAATGGAGGCCCAGGTTGCGACCACAGTTAGATCCGCCTTTTTCCACCTTCAGTGGGCACGGCGGCTGGCTCCGTTTCTGGAGCACAACGACTTAGCAATGGTGATCCATGCTATGGTCACCTCAAGAATAGATCACTGTAACGCTCTCTACATGGGGCTACCCTTGACGCTAACCCAGAGACTACAGCTAGTGCAGAACACTGTGGCGCGGCTGTTAATGAGAATCCCTCGATGGGAGCACATTCAGCCGGTGCTGAAAGAGCTGCACTGGCTTCCTGTTGTGTTCCGAGTTAGTTTCAAGGTGTTGGTGTTGACCTTTAAAGCCCTTTATGGTCAGGGACCTGTCTATCTGTGGGACCGCCTTTCTCCGCATATTCCCCAGAGAGTACTGTGTTCAGGGACGAAAAATCTATTGTCCATCCCTGGACCAAAAGAAGCCAGGTTGTGTACGACACGAGCCAGGGCCTTCTTGGTGGCAGCACCAGAACTCTGGAACGCTCTCCCGGAGGCCATAAGGGCCCTGCGGGATTTGTCTACATTCCACAGGGCCTGTAAGACCGAATTGTTCCGACAGGCCTTCGACATTTAACCGAGAGAGAGCTGCTGAACATCATATAGAGCACCATGCAGAGTACCGATGGTCACCATCGAACTTTCAGAACCGCTATACTGTACTGTATTAATACAGCACCATGAAATGTTTTAAATAATTTAAATATGTAATTATGTTTTATGTTTTATTGGTTTTTAATGGAAGTAATGTGATGTTGTGAGCCGCCCTGAGTCCGCTTGCGGAGAGGGCAGGATATAAGCTTAACGTAATAAATAATAATAATAACACTTCAGGGTTATCAGAAAGCAGGAGGGGGGATGTCTACTGAGCACTCCATTATACCCTATGAAGATTGGTCCCCATAGGGTATAATGGAGAACAGATCCATGGGCTCGGGTATGAGTGTATGTTTTTAGCATCGCTTCTGGTACCTCTTCTCAAAAAACCCCCTAAGTTTAAAAAAGATTGGACCAAGATGTCCAATTCTATGAGACCCAAAAGAGGGTGTCTCATCCTCCATTATTTCTAATGGAAGGAAGGCA
This sequence comes from Heteronotia binoei, assembly GCF_032191835.1. Taxonomy (NCBI): domain Eukaryota; kingdom Metazoa; phylum Chordata; class Lepidosauria; order Squamata; family Gekkonidae; genus Heteronotia; species Heteronotia binoei. The sequence continues at coordinate 120,659,195 of NC_083243.1, forward strand.
GTAAAAAGGGATGCAGTCCCTTTAAATGTTATGGCCAGAATTCCCTTTGGAGTTCAATCATGCTTCTCACAACCTTGCTCATGGTACACCCCCAACATCCCCAGATATTTCCTGAGTCAGACCTGGCAATCCTTATTCCACATTCTGTACAGTGAGGTGCAATGAGGTTTCATAGATATTTGCATTTTTAAGAATAAAGGCATTACAATTTTCGATATCATGCCATCAACCCATTTTCTAAAACATTCTTTGATCTCTAACCTCTTAATCTCACTTCCATCACTTTGAAACCATCCCATCCCTGTGGTACTGGATTTTGGTCAAAGTCATGGAATCTATCATATCTTAATGATAATGCCTGTCATCAGTCAAAACATGCTGTGAGTGTGACGAGTCTTGACAAGTATCTGAAGAGTCAACAGATGGCAGAGAATTTAGGAAAAGGCAGAGCACTACACAGTATGAGACTTCAACACCAATTTATTTGCCTGTTAGTGGTAACCATTATTGTAAAACTGAAGAGCACAGTGAATGCAGAGATACAGTGGCTGGTTCCCATCTGCCCACAGAAACATCTCTAGCCTAAAAGTTAGACAAGGAAAACTAAATTATACCAACATTCAAAATATATTATTCTCAATTTAATGCTCTCCACATGCTCTACTGCACAAGGAATCCTTGTACAAGGAAAATTTTGCATTCTCTACAATGGAGGGGAGCCATTTAATATGTTGTTCCCTTTATTTAATGGAGAGGCCCTCATGTATGTTGAGGTTCCATATGTTTATTTTAATATATGTGATGTTATATATATTTAAGCAAGGTAGTTCAAAGTAGATAAGGTACGAATGGTTTCTGTTGTTCTTTACTAGTTTGCCATTTAGTTTGGAATGAATTTATTACTAACCGGCAAATCTCCAATGGCATTTAGGAGAAGTATGTGTTCTCGTAAAAACATCAATAACTTCAGTGACACCTTACTATCAAATACTTGGAATACTACGACTTATGTGAACAAGCATCCCACAGAACTGTGAACATTTGCTCCAGCCCGGCAGAGGGTCATTTGAGAATTCTGACACGTAACAGAGACCTTTTCCATATGCCAGTGCTTTCATATAGACAGCAAAGTGTGTGTGCAGCATAGTGGAAACAAGGGCTTCTAGATAGCAGCTTTCCCCTATTCTCCCTTTCCTGAGGGGGCGGGGGGGGGGGGTTAAACCAGCAATGAACATATTGCTACATCATTACATTAGTATGCCAGTTGCCAATTTTAAAAAAGAACATCAAAAGCCCTGTGACATGTGAGAAGGGGGAAGGCTTCTGCTAGGGCTGGAGCAGGGAAAATGGCTGTTTGTGGGCAAGACTAGGAAAATCCAGATTTCTCCATCTACACAGCAGCTAGCCCGGTTTTGATGGAGTCCAAGTTTGGGAAAGACTGCAGAAAAGTCAAAGGAAACCCCGGTGGTGTACAAGTTGAGGGAAATGCAGGTGGTGGCAGAAGCATCAGTGTGGAAGTAGAGGCAAAAGCCCTTTCTCAATGAACCCATGTGAAAATGGCCTGAAGTCATTATCTAGTGCAGATTTACCAGTCTTTATTGTAAAGGTGCTAGTATTATAACAATTGGAATTGTTGCAGAGGCTTTGCTCTAGTAAAAGAAAGATAATATTTTTAGAAGACTCCTGCCACTTTATTCCAGTAGATTTTTAACCTGTCATCTGAAATTTGACTTTGGCTTGTCATTTTTTACTGCTAAATAATTTGTTTAGGATACTAGTAAAGAGCACACATTGAAAGACATGCCATTCACAAGATGCACTCAGTATGAAAAAAATCCAGAAAATGGCTGGCTGTATTACCGCTTGTTTCTTTTTATGTGTAAGAAAGTAACTGAACCCAGTTCTCCATGAAAAGGATAAGGAGTAAAAGAAAGCTGGTGCCAGAAAAGTAAAAGCTTTTTAATAAAGTCTGAGCAGTTTAGAATGAACAGGAATGTTTCATGTCTGAAGAGGTGTAGAGTTCCAAAGCTCTACAGAATCGTAGCGGGAGGCCCAGCTGTGCATTACACCTGCTGAGTGCTAAATCTTTTTCTTTTTTTTTAAGTCCATCAATCTTAGAGTGGCTGCTGCTACTGTCTGTACCTCCTTAATTTACTTGGGATTTCCGGGCTGTATAGATTTCTCACAGAATGACTGTTCCCCACAGCAATTTAACTGCCGAAGCTAAGTATAGTTCACAGCCAAAATGGTAGTTTTGTGTCCTGATTGTATTAACTGCCAAGGTACTCTTCCCCCCCACCCCAACCTTCGGAGCAGGCTGAGACAAATTCTGATTATTGTATTCCATTGATCTCAAGGCTAGAGTCAGGCAAAACCTCAGAGAAAAGAAGACATTAAAGCTTTGCATTTGTGCTAACTTATAAAAAATTCATGTTCTTCAGTTAATTGCTCAGTGTTTTTTTAATCCCCCCAGGATTTCAGAATGTACTGATAGTGAAGCAGAAACAGTCATGCAGTTGCGAAATGAGCTAAGAGACAAAGAGATGAAGCTGACTGATATCCGTCTTGAGGCCCTAAGTTCTGCCCACCAACTCGACCAGCTTCGGGAGGCCATGAACAGGATGCAGGTAGAAAAGAACTTCAGTGTCCCTTGTGGTGTTCTGCAGTGGGAAAGAACTGCACACCGAAATCCAGACCTACAAACAAAAATGAGATCTTCTGTGTGAATGTATTTACCTGAGATTATATCCAATACAAGGCCCTTAAATCACAGGAGTTTAAGTTGCTACTGCTTATCAACAAAATGTGCATTTGGAGGATGCAGTGAAGAGCCTTTACAACGTTAGTCAGATTCTAGCACATCCATTCCTTTCTATGGCCTTTTTGTTGCATAGAAAATTACAAAGAAAATCTGATTCAGAAACCTCAGACAAGCCCGATCTCTTCAGATCTCGGAAGCTAAGCAGGGTTGACTCTGGCAAGTATTTGGATAGGAGACCTCTTTGGAATACTAGAGCCAGGAAGCAAGGGCAGGCTTTATTCAGCCACCTCTCTGAATATCCTCAAGGCCCCCAGAAGGGGTCAGTCACCAGAGGTCGCCATTACTTCCAGGTGTGCACACACACATTTTTTAAAACCCCCAAAAGTAGTGAGGTTGAAAATTCGGATTTTCATTCATTGGTGTTCACAGCAGCATCTGAAAATATATTTAATAAAGTACTTTTAAAAAATTAAAGTTGCAAAAATATAAAAAATCTTGAAAAAAATATAGTGAGAGGCCCTTTCACAAGAGGGACACATTGAACTCCTGTTTAAGAACAAATTGGGTGTGCAAAGGATGCTTGTCTGTCAGCCAGTCACACAATAAAAACTGCTGTTGGTTAACAGTACTTGAATCTATTGACCTTACTCTAAAGTCTTGCCCCATGTTTAATTTTTCCCCATCTCCTTGGCTTCTCTTCAGATGGCTTTTCTTACCTTCTCCATCATCTTTTCTCCCCTTCAGCTTTCTGTCTTCTTTGTTTCAGAAGGTAGCTATGTTGGTCTGCAGTAAATTAGAGTCCAGTAGCTCCCCCCCCTTCAAGTCACAGCTGATTTATAGTGACCCCTGATAGGGTTTTCAAGGCAAGAGACATTCAGATATGGTTTGTCATTGCATGCTTCTGCACAGTGACCCTAGTATTCCTTGGAGGTGTCCCATCCAAATAGTGACCAGGCTTGACCCTGCTTAGCTTCCAAGCCGCCCTGAGCCCACCTCGGTGGGGTAGGGCGGGATATAAATCGAATAAAAAAGATCAGACAAGATTGAGCTATGCAGGTCAGAGCACCTTAGAGACCAACAAGATTGGGGGGGGGGGGGGCTGTTTGTGGCAAAGGAAGCTTATGTGTCCCAAATGCCATTGGTCTTTAAGGTGCTACTTGAATCTACCTTTCTTTAGTATCTGCCTTGGTCATTTCCTCTCTGCCTACACATTTTGCAGACTTGTGGCCCCTGCTCTTTGTTTTTCTTCCATTTGTATCTTCCCCTTCTACCTCACCTTCCAGCTGTGTCCCTCTTGTCACGTGTCTGGCTTTGCTTCTGGCCATTCTTATGCAGCCTTCAGTTCTCACTTCCTCAGGTCCAGAGTCAGCAGCTGCATACATCTGCTTGCCAGTCATCTGGTGGCTCAGCATGACACCACCAGGCTTGGTCATGCCCCGCCCTTCTGAGTGATCAGCTTCTAGGCCAGAGGAGACTCCCACCTGAATGGGTCCTTACACACAGAATAAAACAGCAGCCATAATCCAAAGAATAGGCTAAAGCTGGAAATGAATAATATCTGTTGTTCAAAGGAGATGACAACTGCCCTTTACTTTTTAGAAGGGACAAACTTTCACTCTCCCTTCTCTCTCTTCTCTTCTGGATCACTTTAAATTACAATTAACATTAACGGTCCAGTCTGCTATATGATCCAACAATTGACTGCTCATGGGATGCTGTTAAGCACCTAAGTTTGCTACTTTTTGTTTGATAGAAAGTTTCTAGGCTGTGTCTAAAAATTGCAGAAAGTTTGTGTGCTTTCCATTTCCTTCACTGGCAGTCTGTTTTTTCTAATCCAGAGTGAGATTGAGAAACTAAAAGCAGAAAATGACCGCCTGAAATCTGAAAACCAAGGCAGTTGCAGCAGGGCCCAGTCTCAGGTTTCTATTTCATCTTCACCACGGCAGTCTATGGGCCTTTCACAACACAGTCTAAATCTCACAGAGTCAGCTAGTCTTGGTGAGTATATGTGACAGACAAGAGGCAAGTTTCATCCTGTAGCTGTAAAAAAATTAAAAGCACTGGAATAAATCCTTCCATTACAATGTCAGAAGCAGTAGCTCTCTTGTGTTTCAAGAATACAGCTTGCTATGTATGACTTCAGCTGCGCAAGATTGTTTTTGCAGTCATTAAATTCTGCCCATTTTCTAGATATTTTTTTAAAAGAACATACCAGTGTTAAATTTTTTTTTTACATGGCCCCTGCGAATGTCTTTGGGGTATCTTGACTTTTGCTATACTGTAAATGGATATAAGATTGAGCATCCTGAGAATCTCATCAAGAAAGTCTCTAGGCCATATGATTGCAACAGTAGCCTCAGAAATCCAAGTGGAAGTTGAGAGATTATCAGTAGTCATGTGGTAGGGTTTTACTTATTCTATATTAAGTCTTAAGAACTGAAGACTACATTGTACAAAACAAGCCAGTATATGCCATTGCCATTGTGTATATTCACTACGGGCTGAAAAGCAATCAGCACTATAAGCTAAGAACATCACTTCATGTTTTCTGTTCAGACATGCTGCTAGATGACTCCGGTGATGGTTCTTCTCGGAAAGAAGGAGGCAGGCGTGTTAAAATAGTCATCAGCTTTCAGGATGAAGTGAAGTGGAAAGAGGTAAGTTGGGTGTGGATGCTTTTTCAACCTGTGTTGCCAGCAATGCTTGATATATGGGCTGGAGCTTTTTTTTGCATTCTTCAGGTCATGCAATATTTTATGGTGAAACTACCTTGAAAACCAGTGTGTTGCAATGGGTCAGGTGCTGCATTAGAATGGAAGAAATCCTGGTTCTAATTCCCACTTTATCACGAAGCTCATTGAGAGAGAAATCCTAAGGTCTACTCTGAATTCTATTCAGGTCTTTTCAATGGGGCTTACTCCCAGGAAAAGTGTTCTTAGGATTGCACTGTGAGTCACCTTGAGCAGTCATTCTGCCTCAGCCTAACCTAGCACAAAGGGTTCTTGTGAGGACAAAAAGGAGGGGAAAGCATCTTAGAAGACAAATAAAACTGCGATGGGCAAACTGTGACAGTTACTTTGTGCAAAAAAGCCTTTTGTGTTCTCGGGAGGAACAAGGAGGTGAGTCTACTGCGTGTATTCGGGGAATAATCTTGGTTTCTAAACCTCTCTTGCTGTAAGCAGAAAGCCCCAATATCAGCCAACTGAGGCATAATTTTCACTGTGAGGGTAAATCTGGTTAGACTGTGGTGTTTCAGGTTGTGCGTGGGGCTTACACAAGCACACCTTCCCCGCACACACCGATCTGAACCTGGCTCAGCCATCCATTGCTGAGCAACAGCAGGAGTGACTTTTGGCCACTCTTGGAGGGGAGGGAGGCGGCCTCCGGGCCCCCGGTATCTGCCCCTCCCAAATGCAGCTTGGCCCTGTCCCTTGCTGGGCAGTGGCAGGAGCAACTTTGGACGGCTCTTGGGGGCGAGGGGGGCAGCCTCCAGGACCCCGGCCTCCACCCCTCCTGAACGCAGCTCAGCCCATCCCTCTCCCACTTCAGAGGGAGCCGGGAAAAGGCCGCCATCTTCCCGGCTCCCTTTGAAGAGAGAGAGAGCTGGGCTTAGTGTTCATGCGAAGTGCATGTGAGAAGAACATAGAAGGGGGTGCCGGCGTAGGGCACCAGAAACTCTAGCACTAGGCCTGTCTCCAGAAAACAATTAATAAAAGATTCCATTTCTAACAGATAAAATTATATTAGAACAGAATGAGAGTTAGATATAAATGTGTAAAGAATATGTTAACGTTTGATACAACATGGTTTAACTGCTGCTATGCTATAATCCTTATCTGCCTACCCTCTCACTCTTGTGATCATCACCAAAAATTAGTCTGTTTCATAAATCACTAGTCTCTCAGTGCAGAAAAAGAATGAAAAGGAATTTGGAAGATTCAGAAACTTGTTCAGATATCTGTGTTAGTTTTAAGGCAAACCAATATAACCTTGCTCATTTCCAGCCCTGCTTCTGCTGCCAGCTGTTTAAAGTGTCTTCTGAAAGTCTCTTTCTGCCTATCTGCAACATGCTGAAGCTAAAGAAAATCAAATTATGTAGTACTGAAATGATTCTCTTAACTCTTAAAGACTTGGAGTGGAAAGACCATTTCATCTGAAGAGTTTCAATTCCTGGAAGAGCCATTTTGGTCTAATTCCTCCTAGGATTTTCCCCCTTACTACGTTTTTCATTGCTGCTCTTGATGGAAAATCTATTCTAGATTCAATGCCACAGCCATGGGGTTCTGTGAAGTCCCCTGCTAATGGCACAGTAACTAGAAATGAATAAAAGGGAAACTGAACCAAGCAGAAAAAGATTGTCAAGATCAGTCTTGTATAACCTGAAAAATGCCCTATGGCCCTTCTCTCATTCACTGGTTTTAAATTAACTTTTTAAGTAAATAATATTAGTGGGAAGCAGTCCAAGATCTAGATCAGGCAATGAAAAAAGCACCCATCTCTCAACAAAACTCACTTGCCAGCTTTAAAGAAAGTTTGTTGTGTCACATCAAGCATTTTTCTATTATACATTGGTGATCAATTAAAGTGTGTGGAATCAAGTGTCAAAGATTTTAGTAGAACTGCGGAGGCAGAAACATTCGGCTAATTCTGTGCTACCTGTGTTGGCTGCTGGTGTGTTTCCAGACCCAATTCAAGATGCTAGTTTTAACCTATAAGCATTGCACAGCCCTGTCCTCCATACTTTGGGGGACATTTTTCACTGTACAAGCCATTCTGCACTTGAAACAAATAGCAAAGCTATTGTTCTGAATCCTTTCCCAGGACTCTAGTTGAGCCAATCAGGGTTTTACTGCTGAGGCAGCTGTACAGATCACAGAGATTTACCTCACTCTTTGCTTTTAATTTCCAGGTGGCAATGCAAAACCTTCTTGTTTCAGAAGTCCTTAGAGTTTATTTTATTTGAACTGTTTTATGTTATTAGCTTACATCAGAGGTGTCAAACATGCACTTCAGGGGCCGAATCAGGCCCCCGGAGGGCTCCTATCAGGCCCCCGAGCAACTGGCTATCATCTGCTTCCTTCTCCCTATATCTTGCTTCCTTCTGCATAACTGCAGAAAACAAAACCTATTGTGTCAAGAAACAATTGACAACTTCCAAAAATTAATACATTATATTATAGAAAATATCCAGACCAAATACCAATATTCAGACAATAAATTTATTTATTTATTTAATGGACTTATATCCCGCCCTTCTCACCGAAGTGTCTCAGGGCGGCTTACAACATAATAATTCATATAATTCAATTTAAAACATTTACAAGTACAATTAAAACCATAATTAATAAAACAAGATAAAATAACCAGCGGTCTATAAGAGCATTTTGTTCCATCCAGAGATGTTCTCATTATCAGTTAGGTGTTATAGGCCTGCCGGAAGAGGGCTGTCTTACAGGCCCTGCGGAACTGCCCTAGGTCCCGCAGGGCCCGCACCGCCTCCGGCAGCTGGTTCCACCAGTAAGGTGCCGCTATTGAGAAGGCCCGATCCCTGGTGGATTTTAGATGGGCCTCCTTAAATAAATAAATAAGGAGTACTAAGACTCAAGTGCAAAGTTCAAATGGAGTCCTTCCATGGCATCAGCTTCAAAGGAGAAATTCTTTCCTTCACGCAACCACCGGTTTGAATTGCGTTCCGCTATCTTTACAGCTTCTTCATAAGCCAACTCTGAAAAGTTGAAATAAAGAACAAAGAACAACCCCAACTCTCTCGGCTTGGCTTCGCGAACGAAGATTTAAGAAGGGTGCAATAGTCCACGTCTGCTGCAGGCTCGCTGGTGGCTGACAAGACCAATGCGGGACAGGCAGGTCCGGCCACAGTGGCTGCAGGGAAAAGTCTGATTTAGGGTTGGTGCTGTAGCAGTGCGAACCCCATATAAACATTATCAAAGGATGACTCCGAAACAATCTTCATACAGTCTGTAAGGAGTACTAAGACTCAAGTGTAAAGTTCAAACGGAGTCCTTCCATGGCATCGGCTTCAAAGGAGAAATATTGGTCTGAGGACCTTTTCAGAGTTGGCTTATGAAGAAGCTGTAAAGGTAGCGGAACGCAATTCAAACCGGTGGTTGCGTGAAGGAAAGAATTTCTCCTTTGAAGCTGATGCCATGGAAGGACTCCGTTTGAACTTTGCACTTGAGTCTTAGTACTCCTTACAGACTGTATGAAGATTGTTTCGGAGTCATCCTTTGATAATGTTTATATGGGATTGTTCTTTGTTCTTTATTGTCTGAATATTGGTATTTGGTCTGGATATTTTCTATAATATAATGTATTAATTTTTGGAAGTTGTCAATTGTTTCTTGACACAATAGGTTTTGTTTTCTGCATCTTTGCTTATATTGTGTTGCCATTGTTTAATTGATTGTTTATTAATTCCTTCTGCATAACAGCTTGCTTTGCAAGGCTTGCTCAATTGCACAGGAGCTACAGAGCAAAATATTTTCTCCAGTGGCTGAGGCTCCTTCCCTTCCTGGTCCTCTGAGGAAGAAAGGAAAGAGCCAGAGCTTCCTTTGCTCAGTTCCCTGGATCCCATGGGAGAAATACAAAAAAAAAGTATCTTTAAGACCAATGAGTGCTAACGCTTTGAGCATGTTTTAATTTATATATATATATATTTGTGTTTGTCTGTGTTCTTTATAAAATTTATATCTCTGCTACCTAATCTTAAATAGATACAGACCCAGCCCAACAAGGTCTCATTTATATCAGATCCAGCCCTCATAACAAATGAGTTCAACACTCTGGCTTACACTGTTGATCTTCTTCATGGTCCCTGTATAGTCCCACACTTGGGTTTGATGCCCTGCATGAATCAGACCTCAGTGATTTTCAAAGCAGCGTCAGCGTCTCTCTTCCTGGCGGTCCTTCCCGCCCCCCCCCCGGGCCCGGCCAGTAGTGGTCACTGCGCATGACTGGGTCCAGGGGATAAGGACCGCCTCCCATTCAGTTTCTTTTTTGCCACCACCCTGTACGAACCTCATGTACCTCGCTCAGCATTTCAACCTTCGTTTCTTCTTTTTTCCTCTACGTTTCGTCGTCATCCATCTTAGTCTTCATCCATCTCGTCTCTGCCTAATATATATATATATATATATTTCTTCGTGAGTATTGTTCCCCCTCCCGCACCTACCCTGGCAGAAAGGAAAGGAGCTACCACCTTTTTCAAAAGGTAATCGAAGTGCTGGGCGAAACTCCTATCCACGGACGGTCACTCCCTGTGCTTATTCTGCCTGAGGGAGGAACACAACGTGGAACGTTGCACACATTGTAGAATTTTTGGGAAGCAAACTCAGAAAAACCGAGCGGCTAGGCTTCAAAGCCATCTCCTCGAGAACACCCTTATGCTGCACTCTGAGCCAGCCCGACAATCGTCGCCTCACCCCCCCACAAACAGTGGGGAGATTCGGCACGAGCAGAGACCACTCACAAGAAGAGGCACAAGACCGGGAAAAAGGAAAAATCTTGGCTGCAAGCCTTCACTGGCACCAGCAAAAATGCGGGCCAGCCTCTGCCAGCCCAGCAGCCGACCACAAAGCCGGCAGCACCACTGATGTCGACCGCATTGCCGAGCACAATCTCGACATTGATGCCGAGTACATCCTCGATATCGACCTCCTCAATGTCCTGATCACAAACCTTGACATCAACCTCGTCAACTTCAAGAACACTCCAACCAGCAAACCAAGCGACAACACAACCATCGATGTCGATCCTAACCACCCTAATTTTGATGACTATGGATCCTGACACAGCAGCAGTCATCGTCATCCCTGATGCAGACTCCTTCAAGACCAATGCAATTATGTCAGCCGTGGCCACCCTGGGAAGGGCCTTCGAACCCCACCAGCTTGACCGAACCAACTGGTTCCAAGATGTTCAGGCCCAACCTCACCTGCTCTCCCAGATGTCCACTTTACCACTCCAGGAGCAAGCCATAACCACATCACCAAGCCGGCCTATTTGCAGGCAACAGCCACCGGCCTCTAACAGACATCAGCCACTTCAACTTCCACTGGAATAACTGATGGACACCTCACCTCGACATCGAACCCCTTGACCTCGAGATAGCCACTTGAAATGCAGGAGCAGATCACGATCTCAGTATAGCCACTCAAAGGCTCAAAGCTGATCACACTCACAGCACCGATACAGCCTGCCTTACAGCCGATCATGCTTCCACACATACAGGAGCTGATCATGATCTCAGACCGAAAATATGACGGCTCCATGCTCACCGGTCCAGATCATCCAGGCCTCAATCCTCGTCATCCAAATAAGCGGGACGAAGGCATCGCCTCACCACACCAGGGGGCACGCTATGCACACTATCTGGATTCCTACCTCCAGACCAGGCTTCAGGCACTCAGAGCCACTGCCCAAAATGCGCCTCAGGGGAACCCCCCCCCCACAACAACAACCAATCCCTGCTGTGCTTGGAGACCACAGGGACCTCAGGAGCTGCTCCACAAGGACCCCCCACTCTATATGCCGGATGACCTATTCCCTGGCCAGCCAGAAAAGTCACCCGACCAGTCCCCATCAGTGTCCTCCTCATCTGATTCTGAGCCAGACAAGACTCAAACCGACTGCTCCCCAGACATCATGCCTTCCGAGGGTACCAAGGCCTATTTAGAGCTGATAATACGGATGGCAAAGTCCCTAAATATTCCTATGCACACGAACGCCCCCCAGGTCACAGACCTGGTGTACCAACTGGTGCAATCGGATCTGCTTCCTAATTCCTCCTCGCTGATGTTACCAGTACATCTAGCCACCCTCAAGGAAGCGTGGGACAAACTGGCCTCAACCCCTCAGACTGGAGGCTCTCTACAAAATCTAACCAGCAGATGCAAAATTCCTCACTACCTACCTGGCACCGAACTCTGTCATAGTCCAATCTGCCTCAAAAACCAAGACTACACAACAGCCGGCAACACTGACAGGGAGTGCAGAAAATTGGACTCCCTAGGTTGCAAACTCTACGCTACAATATCCACGCTGTTGTGTCTCCATAACTACCTTGCATACTTCGCAGCCTACATCTTCACCCTCGGAGCGAAATTTGCACCCTTGCTCTCCCAACTTCCAGAGCAGACACAACCTCAAGCCATCAACATCATCGATTTCTCTAGACTGTTAAAACAACAGATCAATTCCTTAAAGCGTGCTGTATCCTGCTCTTCTGGAGCAATGGCAACATCTATCGCCCTATAATGTCATGCATGGTTCCAGGCCACGATGCTCCAACTGGACCTGAAACAGAAGGTCGAAGACCTACCCTTTGATGGAGAAAGCCTGTTGCACTCCACTACAGATCAGGTACTTTCCTCTGTAGACGATGGCAGAAAGAAAGCAAGACATCTGGGTGTGAACGCCCCTGGACTGGCGAAGCATTACAAACCATGACAGTGGAAACCAACACAACACTCCAAACCATACCCTGCGCACCCAACTGACACCTGGAGATGGAGGACATCCACCAGCACAAGATCCTCCTTCACCACCAAAACTAAACAGCAGCCTGCCAAACACTCTCCCCAGAACAAACAATCTCTTTGACCCAATCGCCCCCCCCCCCGGTACTTCCGTCCCCAACTCCAGCCCCAGGACTCCTCCAACCACCCCAGGAATCAAACTCTGGAGCTCCCTACCACAGTGGGAGTCCATAACATCAGACATCTGGATCCTCACCATCCATAACATCAGACATTTGGGTCCTCACCATCGTCAGACTGGGATACGTGATCGAATTCACATGCACCCCTTGCAAGCCCCACTTCGTGTCCACACAGCCCTCCCCAGCACTAAGAGAAGAGGTGTGTACATTGTTATTAAAAGGGGAAATCGAGCGACTACCTTCCCCCCATAGGGGAAAAGATTCTACTCCAGGTACTTCATCGTTCCAAAGCGAGATGAGGGAAAGCGCCCAATTTTGGACCTTTGGGGACTGAACCTTTACATAAAACCCAGGAAGTTCCAGAGGATCACCCTCCAAACAATCCTGCAACTACTACCCTGAAAATCGTGGCTAGCATACCTGGACCTACAGGATGCCTACTTCCACATTGCCATCAGACCACACCACAGAAAATTTCTCTGCTTCACAGTTGGAAATGATCATTTTCAATATCGTGTCCTTCCGTTCGGCCTGTCAACTGCATCACGAGTCTTCATGAAATGCATGACAGTAGTGGCGGCTGCAGTGCACCAATAGACCACCCAAATATTTCCATACGTAGATGACTAGCTGCTAGTAGCCACAACACCATCCCAGTTGACCCTAGACATCACCGCAATGCGAGAACTCCTCTCCAAACTGAGCCTTTCAGTGAAATTGGAAAAATCCCACCTACAACTGACACAGGGCCTGAGCTTCATCAGGGCAGACCTGGACATGATCAACTATCATGCATACCTCCATTGAGACTGGGTGCACACACTGAAGATTCTGGTCCAGGCATTCCTGGACTCACCCAACCAGTCAGCCCGCACAATGCAATGCCTCCTAGGGCATATGGCAGCTGCGACCTCCGTAATACCCTATGCATGCCTTCACATGAGGCCCCCTACAACTGTGGTTCATGTGCAACTTCTGACCACACAGGCAACCTCAGTACATATGGTTGCAGATCCCAACCACGATACTCTCCTCACTCCATTGGTGGATGAATGACCACAACCTGAACTCAGGAATGCCGTTCCAGCAGACACCCCCATCAGCCACAATAACCACCAACGAATCTCTTTGGGGATGGGGAGCACACCACAAGAACCTAACAACCCAGGGCATGTGGTCACCTGCAGAAAGCCTTACACATCAACTGCTTAGAAATGCTGGCAGTCCACTGTGCTCTCAAATCCTTCCGGCTACACCTCCAAGGTTGCTATGTATTCATCCTCTCCGACAACACAGCCACAGTCTACTATATAAAAAGATGGGACTGTGTCCAGCAAACTCTGTCGCAGGGCGCGGGCACTATGGACATGGTGCATCAGACAGGCCATTCACCTCTCAGCAGTCCAAGTTCCAGTGTCACAAAACACCCATATGGACGCCTTCAGCAGAGTCACTTTAGACAACCACAAATGGGAGCTCAATAACTCCTACATACATTTTCTCGCAATGGGGCCCGCCCAGTGTGGACACCTTTGTGAACCTTCAGAATATGAAATGCCCCCTCTTTTTCAGTCGGGGGGAAGGGGCTCGGCAAAGGATGGGAACTCTCTTCTACATCGTGGATGGGAACTCTCTTCTACATCTTCCCACCTACCCCACTAATCATCCACACCATCCAGAAGATCATGGCAGACAACACGGACTGTATCCTGATAACTCCTTGGTGGCCATGCCAACCATGGTTCCCGACCCTACTCCACCTCTCCAACAACACTTACCAACGCCTGCCAACAGCACAAGACATCCTGACACAGCAAAACAGTGCGGTACTACATTACAACCTGACCCTCTTCCATCTGACAGCCTGGAGGATATGACCTCAGACCTCCCAGAAGCCGTCCAACATGTACTCATGAACTTCAGGAAACCATCTACGTGGAAGTCGTATTCTGCAAAGTGGAAACAATTTGCTAACTTCACGTGGCAGCAGGGCTGCAACCTGCTGTCCGCTCCGATACCAATGACCCTATCCTACCTCCTCGCACTGTCCAACTCTGGCCTCAGTGTCTCCTCCATTACAGTCTCCCTGTCCGCAATCTTGGCATTCCACCCCATGGTAGACAGCTGGATAGTGTTCTCTCACCTGGTGTCCAGAGGCTTCCTGAAGGGCCTGATGCATCTGAAGCTCTCTCTGAAGCCCTTTGTTCCCACCTGGAGCTTATCGTTGGTACTCACCCAGCTCATGAGAAAGCCATTCGAGCCACTAGGCTCCTCATCGCTTCACCTACTGTCATGGAAGACCGCATTCCTAGTCGCAATAACCTTGGCAAGGAGGACTAGCGAAATCTGCACCTTCTGCAGTGACCCCCCATATACAATCTTCTACAAAGATAAAGTTGTCCTAAGACCAGACCCATCCTTCCTCCCAAAGGTGGTATCTCCATTCTACCTCTCCCAACCGACGATCCTTCCCACTTTCTTCCAAGAACCATCCAACCAACTACAAAGAGCACTACACACCCTGGATGTATGTCGTGCCCTAGCCTTCTACCTGGACAGAATCCGCCCCTTCCGGCGGGACCAAAGACTTTTTATCGCCTATGGCAAACCGCAAAGGGGCGAACGCATCTCAAGCCAGTGGTTCTCGAAATGGGTGACTAGCACGATAAAACTGTGCTACGAACTAGCAAAGCAGCCCTTACCTGACACACTTAAGGCCCATTCCAGGAGGGCAGTCACCACCTCCTCGGCGTTCCTGCTGGAGGTCCCACTGGAAGACGTCTGCACTGCCGCCATGTGAAAGTCCCAGTCCACGTTCATGAGGCACTACTCCCTAGACATCTGCGCACAGAAAGACGCATCCTTCGGCTGCTCTGTCCTGCAGTCTATCCTGCAATGATACCACAACTGGAACACCAGGTGAGCACACAACACGCAGGCTTGTGCATTAACCTCTACTCTTTTCAGCCTCCACTACTATGGCCAGCACCCGCCATCCAGCATCACAGCTTGCTACTCACCCACGTGTGGGACTGCACAGGGACCACGAAGAAGATAAACAGGTTGCTTAACTGTAACTGATGATCTTCGAGTGGTCATTTGTGCAGTCACACATGACCCACCCAGCCTTCCCCACTGCTGGCTCACTCGTCAAACTACTAGAGATGTACTGGCCAGTGGCAGCTGGAAGAAACTGAGTGGGTGGCGGTCCTTTCCCTCCGGTCATGCGCAGTGACCACTTCCGACCGGGCCCGGTTGGGGAGGACTACCAGGAAGAGAGACTCTGATGCTGCTTTGAAAACCACCAAGGTCGGATTCGTGCAGGGCATCAAACCCAAGTGTGTGATTGCACAGGTGACCACTCGAAGATCATCAGTTACAGGTAAGCAACCTGGGTTTTTTTTCAGTTAATCGCTGTAATGCTGTTGTCTGATTCTCTGCAGTACTATCAACATTATCCTAGTTTTAGCACTCATTGTATAAGGAATAATTGCAACAATGAAGGAAATGTGGCTTGTTACCTATACCAACTGTGTGGTTTTAGGCTAGTACAGGTTGTACTAGAGGCCAGGAGTGTGACCTACACTTGAGTGAGGAAATTATGTGCTAATGAACCTCTTTGAGTAGATCTCCCATTATTTCTCCACTGGCATCTGTGTTGAAAATGCCCAATCCACACAGGTTTGGGAGGTTGGAGTAGCAGAGGTTATAGAGCATGCCAAAATATTTCAGATACAGATAACTTTTCAATCTGAAATAGCAAAGATTTTCCAAGTCCATTGTCTTTTAATACATAGTTATGTATTTAGGATTCTAGGAGTCGTCTCTTCCTAATTGGTTGTATTGGAGTCAGTGGAAAAACCAAATGGGACGTGCTAGACGGTGTTGTTCGAAGGCTGTTCAAGGTAAGTGATGACATTTTTGATGTTATTTCTAGTGGTGTTGCTTTAGTGCTTCCTATAAACTAACTTATTTGATTAAGGTTAAAAAGAAAGAAAACAAATTTTTAATGGTTGCACTAACAAGCATTAACAATACCTCTGAGTATACAGTGTCACTGGGCCAAACTCTTTGGTAGAGAAGGTATCAATTTCTGTCCTGCCCTGCCCAGCAAAGCCCCATTTTGCCCCCTGTGCTGCTCCAAGAGGGCGCATGACTCCCAAGAACAAAACTTCAGAGGGCTCAGCAGGCTGCTGCATTAAGGGGAAGCTAGAAAATTCTGATCCATAAGGTCTGAGGGTCATCTGATACATGTCATTTACTTGATATTATGATACTGACAACAGTTCACATGTAACCAGAATTTGCTGTTACTGCAGCCAGCTTTGGAAATCTTCAGACTTCTCACGTGCAGTTCAGAAATTAACAACCAGGGGTTTTTTGAAGCAAACCAAACTTAATTTTTTGCATCTGAATCAAAATGATAGCTTCTTCTCTTGCCATCATACCAGGACTCCAAAGTATAGTTTAATCATGATTTGGAATCTTGCAGATAAAAGTTATGGTTTGTAGTTCATGACTGAAATCAAACTATAATTTCCCACAAACCAGAAACGATGGATTACTGAGCCACATATGAAGGGAGCAGGGAAGAGAACTTCAAGGCCTTAGGGATGTCCAAATTTATTATTACATGGGAACTGTTTTACTGATGTCTTGATAATAAAACATTCAGTCTCACCTGATATATTCAATTACATTCCTAAGACCCATGCTTTTGTTGTAAAGTGTGAAGTGGCAACGTGCATTTTTCCCTTGTGATGAAATCCTAAAATCTACTCCCTTTGCACATTACATCACAATATAGATAAGATTAGATTAGATCAAAGCTTCTTCTAACATTTTGTCTCTAAAAGTAGCTCATCAGATGCTTCTAGAAACTCATAACCAAGGCATGGATTACGATAATCCCCTGTTATTTGTACCTGCCATCTGGTACTCAGAGGTGTAGTTCCTCTCATATATAATGACTACAGGAGTTTATCATTTTGTTGAAGTTCTCTTGACATTTAAATAAAAAATATAGATGCACAATAAGATGGCATAGATAATGCCTTTATTTGTAGCATTCCAGTGCTGAATTTCCAGAAGTTGCTTCTGAATTGCTGGCTGATTTTTGGCTAATTCTGTAAATTTGAGCTCAATGTTCAGTCAGAAGTATGTAAATATCTGATTTGCCTTTAATGAATTTGATTTTTTTCTACATATCATTGGTTGGAGAAAGCATCTTCATTCTGTGTAAAGCTATTTAGTTGTGAACTTTCATTATTAAAGCCAAGAAACATGATGGAAAGGTTTTTTATTTCCTTCTATTCCCCTCCCACTTCATAGGAATACATAATTCATGTAGATTCTGTGAGTCAACTAGGATTAAATTCGGACAGTGTTGTGGGATACAGCATTGGAGAAATTGTACGCACCAATAGTGCAGAGACACCTGAATTGCTGCCTTGTGGGTACCTTGTTGGTGAAAACAATACCATCTCAGTCACTATCAAAGGTAAGTTACAGGTGATCCATTTGTTATAGCTCTCTGTAATTACAGGCCTTGCCAAACTCAATGTTGGAGGAACCTCAGAGGAACAGAAAATATTTAATGAGTTTCTTTTGTTTTCTCAGTCTCTGCATGCCGTGCTTTCTTAGGTTGTATGTCTCCATCATGAGCAATTTGAAAAGCAGTACCATTTATGTATATTCTTCTTCTTGAAGTTGCGAATGTATGCACAGCATCTTTCATTTATGAATCTTTAATACACAGTGGCTTGCATCATCATGTCCCTGTTCACAGTGAAATAGTGCTTATGGTAGGCTTGGATGATAAAGAGCATTCTCCAGTATTAAAGAGAATGTACTTGTTAGCCCTTGCAAGTTGCATTTCCTTCATATGCTCTAGCTATCCTTGTTATCCAGCTTAGCTGCCTTCCTTCTGTCAAACACTGCATAGCTGGAGTTCAAGGATAAGGTTAATACTGAAGAATTAGAAGAAGTTTGTGAAAAGGTGTGTGCATGCGGTAGCTTTCTGTTCTCATTTGCAGGATGAAATGCTTTGAAAGGAATTTCTAATTATGCTCATGGAGTGTTTCTACAAGAATGGGGAGGATGCCTTATGTTTATATCAGGGTAGGGAACTCCTAGCACACATGCCAACATCAGCACATGACACTATTTTGGTTGGCAGCTAGGCATTTGTGTTGGAGGCACTCTTCAAAATAAGTCTGTAGATTATTTTCAAGTAGTTGTATGAGGACTGTGGTCCTAATTCCTCATGAATAATTGACAATTCACTCCCATGTAGAGTTACTCCAGTCTAAAACCATTGCAAGATGGGGCTTCTGCTTCCATATCACCTCTTCTATGTCATGCCCTCCTTGTTGCACCTCACATGGCACCTAAAATTTTTCATTTTTAAAAATTTTGTAGGCTGTTTTTAACCCGAGAATGTAAGCTGTTCTGTGTTTGTTTGTTTTTTGCTGGTTTATACTCTGGTTGGGTTTTTAATGCGGGGCCTCATTACTTTTTGTGGTAAAGCTGCAGTACTGCAGTGCAAACTCTCTGCTCACGACCTGAGTTCGATCCCGGCAGAAGCTGGGTTCAGGCTCAAGGTTGACGTAGCCTTCCATGGTCAGTAAAATGAGTACCCAGCTTGCTGGGGGGAAAGTGTAGATGACTGGGGAAGGCAATGGCAAACCACCCCATTAAAAGTCTGCCGTGAAAACGTCGTGATGCGACGTCACCTCAGAGTTGGAAACGACTGGTGCTTGCACAGGGGACTACCTTTACCTTTTTACCTTTTTATTATGCTTTATTTCTGTAAGCCACTTTGGGCAGAGTCTGTGAAGAAGGGCATGAAAGGGCATGAAAAGTGTTCCAAATAATTAAAAATACATTTAAAAAACCAATGAAGCTGTGAGTCTTTTATATGCGTGTTCAGGTTTACTTCATCCCAGAAGTATTGTTATCCATTTTTCTGGAATGCATGACCATGTAATAGAAAGTAGTTGCATATTTCTCCATGGGAGTGGTGAAATCACTTTTCCTAAATTCAGACTTGTAGAATACTGTGTTAGAAGAGAATGCTGTGTACATTAACCCTGTGCATAGAGACTAAACAGACTTACTTGAGTCCACTGGATGTAGAAACTACTTTCTTTGTAAGAATGTCTTTGCAAGTAAGATATTATTTGTATAGGAACTTGCTGACAGACTACTCTAAGGAGCTTGAGTGGTGGTGGCAAGGTCTAAATGATGTTATAAAAGATGCCATATTAAGTGCTGCTGATTTATATATTTTTTTTGTGCATGCATGATGTGATAAACCTTTTGTAAATGAATTAGAATGTTAAAAATTTCTTTGTTGTTGTAGGCATTGCAGAGAACAGTTTGGACAGTCTGGTGTTTGAGTCACTCATCCCAAAGCCTATATTGCAGCGCTATGTCTCACTCTTGATAGAACACAGGAGAATCATCTTATCTGGTCCAAGTGGCACAGGAAAAACATATCTGGCCAATCGGCTATCAGAATATATGGTGCTTAGAGAGGGCAGAGAGCTGGCTGATGGTGCTATTGCAACATTTAATGTGGATCATAAGTCCAGTAAGGTAAGCACAAGAAGGTGACAGGACAAAAACATTTCTGTTATTTACAAATGAGAAAATTCTCCCCAGGGAAATATTGGGATGTGTGTTGTCATCCTTTAGCCTTCTGGCAAGAGATACAAGTAACCTTTAGCAGCAGCCAGTATTTCTCCACATCTAACCTGATTAGCTTTCTCCTTGTAAGAGGTCCCTCCCACACCTGCACAGTCCTGCCATTTGCCACCCTTTTGGGAGTCAGAGGGAGTTC
This sequence comes from Heteronotia binoei, assembly GCF_032191835.1. Taxonomy (NCBI): domain Eukaryota; kingdom Metazoa; phylum Chordata; class Lepidosauria; order Squamata; family Gekkonidae; genus Heteronotia; species Heteronotia binoei. The sequence continues at coordinate 120,679,475 of NC_083243.1, forward strand.
TGGCACTCAGTTTCCATCTCTTCTTAGAACTGGCTCACTGTCTCTTTTCTCTCCCCCTCTCCCTCTGTGTCCCATTTTGTGTGCTCAGTTCTTCCTTCTTCCCTGGCCTGGTCTGAGCACCTCCCTCCTATGCAACCCCTTGGCCCACCTCCTTGGTTCTGGGCCCAGTCTGGACCTGGCTCCACGTGCCTTTGAGGTAACTAAAGGAGAGGGACAGCCTCCAACTTATGTTCAAATTATAACTGTGTAGTTAGGATGCCAAACATGCTATCAAGTGTACCTGGGCTTTATTTTTTATAAGCAATATTCCAAAAGTTTCTGCCCCTGAGAAAAATGTGGTTCTTCGTGGTTTGCAACAAGTATTTGTACCTCTGAATCTCTCAAGGTCATCTGTTCCAAGTTTTCCAGTTGAAAACCAGGTTCCTCTTTCTCATCTCCATTGCAGGAACTCCGCCAGTATCTTTCCAACCTTGCTGACCAATGCAACAGTGAGAATAATGCTGTAGAGATGCCACTTGTTATCATACTGGACAACTTGCATCATGTTAGCTCCCTGGGAGAGATCTTCAATGGCCTCTTGAACTGCAAGTACCATAAATGGTAATGGTGATGTAACTTCCAGGAGAGCATGCAGTTCTTAATGTTTCTGGACTCTTTGTGTGGTTTTTCTCAAGTTGGAAAACTTTCTATCCCTTCCTATTCAGAGTTTTGTATCTGCTTTGCTAGTTTTTCTATAGGCAGTGCTGGCCTCTGGGTGCCTGGTGCCCTAGGTAGGTGCCCCCCATTGCTGCCCCCCGCCATGGCACTGCAATGCAGTGCTGTGCTCCATCCCATCCTCCCGGGTGCCATGCCGAGCCAAGGCGCCCGCCCACCCCTTCCTCCTCCCCCCCTTCCCTCCTCTTCCCCCCTTCCCTTCCTGTCCCATCCTGTTGCTGCCCGCTAGCTTGCTGCACCAGGGAGTGCGGCGGTGGGCAGATGCCTGCCAAGGGAAGGGGGGGAGTGATGTTCATTCCCTTAGAGTAGCAGCCTTCACCACGGTTTGGTCTAGGGAAAGGAAGGGGGGAGGAGGAGGAGGGGGTGGGTGATGTGCCTGAATGCGACACCTGGGGGTGGAGCTGCACAGGTCCCCGGGGCAGTGCGCTGTGATCACACAGGTGGGTGGCAAAGGGAAGGGAGGAGGGGGCAGATGGGCGCTGTGCCTCAGTGCGGCAGGGAGGGGGTGGGATGGAGCGTGGTGGGGGAAGGGGAAAGGAGAGGCAGTGGGGGTGGAGGAGGCAAGCAAACTAGACGCTTGCCTGGGGCACCAGGAGGGGGAGAGCCCAATTTGGCACTCCCACCTTCCCGGTGCCCTAGGCAACCGCCTAGTTTGCCTAGTGGGCAAGCTGGCCCTGCCTGTAGACTTCTTATACCTTTAAACTGCCTTATCAGGGAGTTCTTCAGCCACAGTTCCTCTAGGACAGGGATGGCCCAACTTACTTAATGTAAGAGCCACGTAGAGTAAATGTCAGATGTTTGAAAGCTGCAAGACGTGAACGTCAGATGAAGGAAGGAAGGCAAATAGATGAGGGAGGGAGGCGGAAAGAAAGTGTTAACTTTAAATGCATTCTCCAAGCCATCGGCTAGCTTAGCTTGGAGAAGTGATTTAAAGAGACAAATGCCTTCTCCAAGCCTGCTGACATGGTGGTGGGGGGCTTCGAGAGTCACACGATATGTGTGAAAGAGCCACATGTGGCTCATGAGTCACAGTTCGGCCACCCCTGTTGTAGACCAGTTTGGTGTAGTGGTTAAGTGTGCAGACTCTTATCTGGGAGAACCAGGTTTGGTTCCCCACTCCTCCACTTGCACCTGCTGGCATGGCCTTGGGTCAGCCATAGCTCTGGCAGAGGTTGTCCTTGAAAGGGCAGCTGTTGTGAGAGTCTTCTAACCTTCACCCACCTCACAGGGTGTCTGTTGTGGGGGAGGGAGATAAAGGAGATTGTGAGCCACTCTGAGACTCTGAGTGTCATCTCCTTCTTCTTCCCACTCAGATTTTCACTCCCCAAATCACTTTTGTGCCCTGAGCTTTTGTCACTTCCCCCACCCCATCTTCGTATGAGATTTTTTTCAAACCCAAGTGGCATCTGATTTTCCTCATGAAAATCAGTCTTATTTGCAAATGACCTGTTTACTGAGATTACATTCCCTAACATCACTGTAGCTTAACCAATTCTAGGATAGAAGAAAAGGTGTGTGTGTACTGAAGGCAGTGTACCAGTTTCTGAAATACGGTGTTTGGGATGGATGGCAGTAACAAATGGTAGTAGCAAAAATCTAAGAAATGTTCCAGACATAAAATACTGATTCATTTGTTTTCCGTAGTCCTTACATTATAGGAACAATGAACCAGGCAACTTCCTCAACGCCTAACCTTCAGCTGCACCACAACTTCAGATGGGTGCTATGTGCCAACCACACTGAGCCAGTAAAAGGTTTTCTTGGCCGTTTCTTGAGAAGAAAACTTGTTGAAACAGAAATTGGTGGCAGAATGAGAAATGCAGAACTGGTTAAAATCATAGAATGGATTCCCAAAGTCTGGCAACATCTCAACAAGTTCTTAGAGGCTCACAGTTCTTCAGATGTTACTATTGGTAAGATGTCAGAATTCTTTTAAAATTCTGACATATTCCCTAGCATTTCAGAGAGGCCATGTAACTTTAACACCAGAGGAGGAAAATATAAATATTATTGAAATGGAGGCTTTGTGCCATATCATGTAATCAGAAAGCATGCTGTGCAATGGGTTTAATGGGTTCCTTCAATGTAAGTAATAAATACTTATTACCTTATTTAAGATAATTAAGAGAGATTATAAATATCTGTATGCTACATCTGTCCCTCTGCCAGGACCATCAGGGTAGTATGCCATGTTTTTCCTTCTCAAGTCCCTAATAGAGAAATCTCCCCCCCCCCCCTTTTTGTTCTTTTTTCTCTCCTGTCATTTTGTGCTTTGGTATTGTTAAAATCTATATTTAATTTTCTTCTTACATAGGTCCACGACTCTTCCTCTCTTGCCCAATAGATGTAGATGGTTCCAGAGTTTGGTTTACAGACCTGTGGAACTACTCCATTGTCCCCTATCTTCTTGAGGCTGTGAGAGAAGGACTACAGGTGAGGACCTGAGTGGTAAACAAACAGCAGGAGGGAAATCTAAGAGGCAATGCATGCACATTGATGTGTTTACTTGGCATTCTTCTTGATTATTCAGAAGAATCAGGCAAAGCAAAAATTGGTATAAATTTACCAAGCTGGTTCTCATCATGTTTTTAACTTGAAAAAGCAGACAATATTTCAGATGCTAGCTTTAATAAAACTGATGATTTTGACTTGTTACAACTTTGAACTGTTCAGCAATTTTGTTTGGCTGAAATAATACTGCTGATTACCTATCAGCATATCTAAAGAGCAAACATGATGTATTGAAAATTGTCATGATTAGGCCACTGAATCTTTGTTATGAATCATGCTTCCATTCAGAACAAATTGGTAATTGGGCGGTTTTCTCTCTAATACAATGGGATAAAGTTAATTAAATACAATCAGATAAAACTAAACAGAAATACAATTTAAATATACAAAAAGGACAAGAATAGCCAGCTGTTTCTGGGGCTAGTTGTCCAGGCCATGAGCCCAGAACACTTGTCCTTCAGTTTATACCCAAGGGCTCTCTACTCTTGACCATGCACAAGATAATAGACCTGAGAGAGGAACAGCTGACAAAAACACAGCAATGATGTTGCAGCTGGCAGCAGGATTCTTCTCAGTATGCCCTTCCTGTAACCACTACGGTCTGAGTTCTTTAAAAAAAATCCCTTATGAATGGGTAGTTCAAGGTGGGATGAGGAAAGGAACCCTGATGTTTTTTCAGTACAGTAGTAACTTGCTGGATACATGTTAACTATGACGGGATTTCAGAAACTCCACTGTCACAGAAAACAAATAAGGAATAAGAATGGCTCAAATGAATAAAGAACAAAATGGCTCAGATGAACCTAAGTATAGCACGTTCATGTCCATTTTTCTTAATTTCACTTTTTGTAGGTATTCCAGACTTCATTAATGTTCTGTAGCTTCAGTTAATTAAACAGAACTGGAGTCAGGAAAAAGGCACTAATTTCTGTGGCAAAAGTAGGTTGTTTCCTGGAAGGGGGCTTGCTTAAAAATTACTAATCAACTTTTAAAGCTTCCTTTTATAAAGTTGACTACAAAGTAATATTTTAAAATAATTTTGCTCTATACAGTTGTATATACTTATTTTTTATTTATTTATCAAATTTATATCCTGTTCCCTCTTCCCTGAACAGGACTTGGGGCAGCTAACTGCATTTAAAATATACCAATAAAACCAATACAAAGATACAACAAATGATCTTTAAAGTATAAAATGGTTAAAAATCTATCCCCATTAAAATCTATCCACTATCAAGCACAATAGGATACATGAATAGTGAAGGCACAGCTGAAGTATACCAGCTACCTGGTGGTTCACAGTCTTCCAAACACCACCTGAAAAAGAGCAGCCTTGAATGCCCTGGCAACTTAGGGAGGTCCCACAAGGAATGCACCTCTTCTTGGCAACTGGTTCCACAGGATGGGGGCCACTACTGAGAAGGCCCTTGCCCTTGTTGGCACAAGGTGGGCAGTTTGTGGGCCAGAGACCTTCAGTAAATTTCAGGATGAAGACTGGGAAAGATGAGGAGGATCATGCTGGGAGAGGTGGTCCTGAAGATATGAGCATCCCAGGCTGTTTAGGGCTTTAATGGTTAGTATCACCACTTTAAATTGGTACTAGAAACTAATTAGGAGCCAGTGTAGCTGTCATAGGATAGCTGTTATATGCGCTGACCTGGACACTCCTGTCAGTGATCTGGCAGCTACATTCTGGACCACTTGTAGCTTCTGAAGTGTCTTCAAAGGTAGTGCTGCATAAAGCATGTTACAGTAGTTCAATCTTGAGGTGACTGTTGAGTGAATTACCGTAGCCAGATTCTACCAAGACAGATAGGGAACCAGTTGGTGGGCCTAGCATAGGTGGTAAAACACAGTCTTTGTCACCAAGGACAGATGTTTGTCTATGGAGAGCAAAAAATTGAGCCATAATCCCAAATTCCTGACCAAGCCATACCAAACGCAGTACCCCTCACCTAGGGAGACTAGGCGGTTGACCAGGACCAAATGGTCTACTGTATCAAAGGCAGCAGACAGATCCAGCAGGATCAGTAGTCCATTCTGCCTCTATCAAGGTACAAATGGAGATCGTCAGCCAGAGCTGTCTCAGTCTGAAACCCTGACTGGAAGCCAGATTGGAAAGGCTCTAGGGCAGATTTCTCATCCAGGAATTCCTGGAGCTTTTCAGCCACTGCTCGCTCAGTCACCTTTTTCAGTAAGATTAGGTACTGGGTGGTAATTGGCTAGGTCCCTCTCATCTAATGATGACTTTTTCAGGAGGGATGTCACTAGTGCTCACTGCCACCTTGAGGGAGCTAGGGAAAGAGCCCTGGAAAAGTGAGAGATTTATAATGTCTCCCAAGTCTTCTCCTACCAGTTCCCTAGAGGCTTTCACCAACCAGGAAGGGCAGGGATCCAAGGAACAGGTAGTAGGCCACACAGCTAATAGGACTCTGTTAATATCTGCCTTGGAGAGTGGGTTGATGGAGTCCAAAAATGGACTGAATTGCGCACACGGAGCCCGAGATTCCTACTGACTTCAAATCTGGCAAAGGAGCAAGACTTTATCTGAAAAGAACATTGCAAATGTGTCACAGCTAATAGCTATCAACTTTTGGAGCCACCAAAGGACTGGTCAGTTGCCTACTAACAGTAAGCAATTGAGCTGGATGCGATGCTGCAGATGCAATTGAGGCAGAAAAGGCTTTCCTGCCTTCTCTGCTATTTCATAAGTCTTCAAGTGGGCTCTATAAAATGCTCTTGTTGCTTCATCATAAGTTCATTACCAGCACCAATCTAGTTATCCAAGCCCCCTCTGTATACCAGAGAGTCAAAGTAGTACAGGAGTGAAGAGAACACCCTGGGGCAACTCGGTCAATGGTCTCCTGAAGGCCCAGATTTCAGTCATTAGTGAGTTCAACAAGAGATGCCAGCAGAGCCAGACAAATCCCACAGAATTCATCTGAATAAATAAAATATAAATAAATAGAATAAAAGCTACCATTAGCACCTAGGCTTGCTCTCGCAATTTGGTCTTGTGTACTCATTCACTGATGTTTTTAACACATTTTTAAAATCTTAAATTGAAGGGTTGGGAACCACCCTTTTTCTGTTGACTCCCTGGAACTCCAGGGACACAAAGTTGTTGGATGAGTTCACTGTTGTTTTTGCCATTTAAATATCAGTCAGGGCCGAGGCCAAGGGAGACCACTGTTAATCGTTCCCAATTGCTTCAGTTCTGATTGTTTGTGAAAATGCGAAAGTTCAAGGGTTGTTTAATCATCGCCCTCCTTTTCATTATAAATGTCAGCAACAGCTGCTGAAAAGGCCACTTTTTTAAAAGAAAGAAAGAAACCAAAGCCTCCACCCCTGACTCCTGTCAATTAGATTTTAGCATGTTTGAATTCTAGGCTTTCTGTTTTGGCTGCTGCCACCTTGTGGCAGTCACTTCCCTGCATAATAAGACTAAAGACCTGCTTTAAAGGTAATGTGGGTGAGGCAAAAGCGCTTACTCACCCTAAGTCTTGGTTAATTTGAGTGATTTGTTATGTGTAGCAGCTGCACATGAGTACTAACAGAGTACCCCCAGAGATTGTACCCCAGAGATTGCTAGCCCAAGTGAGTACTAACTGAGCACAATTATCACCCCAGGATGAGCTGCTGGGTGACTGCAAAGGTATACTATACTGGTAATTTCTTTTGCCTTGTCCTCATCTTGTTTAAATTAAGGAAGCTTTTCATGTGTCTTGATATAGAAAATACCTTACATCATGCATTTCGCAGCTGACATATGAATACATGAACAGATTTATCCTTCTAAATACAGAGACCTTATTGGATTTATGTAATTTCACTCAGATCCTAAATATTTATACCTGTGTGTCTCTCTACAGCACCAGGGTGACACGTTAGCCATTATCAGTAAGGCATGGTTTGTAACATGGTGCCTGGTATTCCTCACCCTAGGTACCGAATAGTTTGCCACAGGAAGTCTTTAGACCAGTTCACATACAGAGCTTACTGATGTTTCAGTTACATGTATAGAGAAGAAGAGAAAAAAAGAAATAGGTCTTACAGCAGATATACAACATATAAAGCAATGTTGGTTATCCATCTGCTAAATCATTTGCTGCCAGATAGCTATGTTTTTAAAGGTCTCCCTTTTAAATAAGTAGTCAGTCTAATTATGCATAACATATTGTTCAGTTTGTGTAAATGTTCTTTTTTGCTAAAGGAGGAGTTTTTCCTTCAGAATCAACCAGCAGTTGTGGCAGCAGATGATAAAACTATTTTTGGTGAGAAGGTGGGTTATTTGTGCATTACATTGCTAGATGTTCTAAAAATGAACATGACAAATATGTACTTTCAAGTGTAATGCAATGTAGGTATGCTCATCTGGGAAGCTAACACCGACTGCTACTTCTCTTCTATGTGCACTTGTTATGGTCAGGTTTACCCCTCTGTACAGTGTGAAACAGTTTCAAGAACTAGATCAAATACCCAACATGCTGCACACGCTTGTTATAAATTAATTGTTCCACTCTGACTTGCCCATTGAGAATCATTAATCACAGATCACATGGCACCATCTAGTGCCTAATAGCCATTTGCTGTGCAGCTAATTGATTTAAAAATTCCATTACTGAAGAAGAGAGAAGCTATAAGAGGATATACATTTCTTCATATGTTTGGATGCAGTCTGTATATTTTGGACCATTGTAAGGCGTTTGATAAAAACTTTTCCTGGTTCAGAATTAATGTTTCAGAGCTAGTCAGCCTGTGGCTTGGAACTGCAGAACTAAACCCTTGTTCCCAGAGCCTAAAGGACTTGACCAGCTGCAGATGGCACTGTGTGTCTCTAGTAGAAGCCATCACCCCAGTGCCATGTGGTAAATAGCTTTTGAAGTTGAGTGAATTTAAGAGACAACTCAAGAAATCACCTCTGTTTAGAGGGACCAATATTCCATTCAGCAAGTCCAGAGATAGCTCTTTGGATCCTTCTCTATGTGAAGGCCCAGTTCTACCATCCTTCCCTGTATTGAAGTATTACTTTTGTTCCTTACTGTCCTGCATTGGGAGGATTGGTATCTTAAAAGAGACAAAACAATGTCTTGTGTTGTCATGTTTTATTTTCCTAGTAGTAGACATTTTTCACCAGCAAGACAAATATTGGCTGGCATGGCAGAAAGAATAGCTGATCAAATAGGGTCCTCTAATAAGTACACTACAAACTTGGCTAGTTTTATTTTCTCACAGATGTGCATTGCACAGATTTCCAGGACTGTTCATCTGTTTGCATAAAAGAAAAGGAAAAATACAAAGATGATTTATTTGGGCTCCTGGTTTGCTTTTTAGTGAGGATGAATGAAGAAGAAAATAAGGCACTGAACCAGGAATACATAAGAGGCAGGATTTCTATCTCCGCTTTCGTTATGTGCAATAAATACAGGATGGATTGTTCTTGGTTAACTAGAAATTTCAGTATAGGAATATCTGTCTAGATGTGTTCTTATTTTCTGCCTTTTCTTCAAGGAGCACAGGGCAATGTAACCAGTCCTCTCTTCCTCCACTTTATGCTCACAATAACCATGCCAGGTGGGTTAGGACGAAAGTAAGTAACTGACCTGAAGTCAAGGAATTGAAGTGAGGCCTTTCCAATCTTAACTTTCAGAGAAAGTTTAGAGTACTAGTAAAGGGCCAGAAGTTAAAAACATCAATAGTTATAGACAAAAGTGCACATGTTTATTACAAAAACATGTGAAAACCTTGTAGGGGCTCAAATGAAGCCTCGTAAAATAATCAAAGCGACAAATGCACAAAAAATAACCATATGCGACCTGGTTTGTTTCGGCCTGCAAGGGCCTTCTTCAGAGGTCAAATAGTTCCAATTGCAACATACAAAAAAGTTCTTGTTACACTTGCAAGTAAATCAATAAACAAGTAATATAGGACCCAAAATGGAATATTCCAATCTGGAAATGAATGGCACACATACACACACAAATTGGGAGGCCACAAATGTGACTGGCCATATGTCAGCATTAATTGCATATACTGAAAATATTAATGTTGCTAATTTAGGCCCTAAGAGTGCAAGTAAAATCCCCTTATTAGGGCCAGTATAACATCAGATGTCTTCCTGTAAGCTACACACCAGTGCAAATACAGTTTCCATGTGTTCAGTGTATATGCATTTGAAATTAAAAGGTAGAGGCTGCCTTAATTAAAAGGTAGAGTCCTAAGAATACTTAGGAGTAAGATCCAATGAATAAGATGCGAGTAGGCCTGGCTAGGATTGCTTCCTGGTACTATGATTCTAAACATGCATATGACAGCAATTCCTGTTTAACTCAGTGAGATTTACTTACAAGTATAGTCAGTTAGGATGGCACTATAAAAGGTGCTGACTAGTCACCTATTTCTCAAAAACTTTGGCAGTGAAAGACTAGCATGCTATAGTTCTCTGGCAACTTTAAAAATAAATGCTTGGTAAAAGAACATATTAACCTGTACCATAGTTAGCCTAAAAGGAAATGTGATCATGAAAGCTTCTTAACTTGCTGATGCTAGCCATTTTGTTTGATATATTCACATGATTTTGTTGGCCTCTTTGCCTTTAACTTCAAACCAAAATCCTTTTCTGAAGGTGATTGCTTTACCTAATTATTTCACCATGATATGTTTTTAAGATCAAACTGAAAGTCACAGTATTTGAAAATGCCCATGTGTTTCATTATTGTGATATTCTAAAATTAATTAGTAACTCTGCTAATCCCTTCTAGTGGGTGCTTCAGTTATTCAATTTGAATTTAGTTGAAATAGTAATTATTAACCTAAGCAAATGACTGATCCTTCAAGAGGTAACATTAATAGTTTCTCCCCCTCCCCATTTTCAGTTATTTTCTGCTTCTCACAATAATGTTAAATGTACATCTGCAGAGACCAATTAAAAATAGGATCACTGATTATTTGGGACATTGCTGTTTCCATTGCCTGAATTTAGTGGGTGATGATGTTCATCTAGCCCCTTGGCGCAGAGTGGAAACTGAAGTATTGCAGTCCAAGCTCTGCTCATGACCTGAGTTCGATCCCGGCAGAAGCTGAGATCAGGTAGCCGGCTCAAGGTTGACTCAGCCTTCCATCCTTCTAAGGTCGGTAAAATGAGTACTCAGCTTGCTGGGGGTAAAGTGTAGATGACTGGGGAAGGCAATGGCAAACCACCCCATAAAAAGTCTGCTGTGATGCAACGTCACCCCAGAGTCAGAAACGATTGGCGCTTGCACCTTTACCTTTTTAATGTTTATCTCTTCACCAGGGCTTTTTTTAATAGCAGGAACTCCTTTGCATATTAGGCCACACACCCCTGATGTAGCCAATCCTCCAAGAACTTACAGGGCTCTTAGTACAGGGCCTACTGTAAGCTCCAGAAGGATTGGCTACATCAGGGAGGTGCAGCCTAATATGCAAAGGAGTTCCTGCTACAAAAAAAAGTCCTGCTCTTCGCTATTAAAAACAAGTATAAATTTGGCCAGCACCAGGGGTGGAATTCTAGCAGGAGCTCCTTTGCATATTAGGCCAAACACCCCTGATGTAGCCAATCCTCCAAGAGCTTACAAAAAAAGAGCCTTGTAAGCTCTTGGAGGACCGACTACATCAGGGGTGTGTGGCCTCATATGCAAAGGAGCTCCTGCTTGAATTCTACCCCTGGCCAGCACTGTTTTTAATTTGCTCTCTTGACAACTGCAAATATTATCCTTCCCACCTACCATCCAGAGACCAGAGAATGACCTTAGAGTGCCTGATGTAACTGTTTTGCTGAAGCTAAGCAAGTTGGCTCCTCATGCACTGCTCTCTCCCTGGGAGGAAGGAAATGCTTACACATGAAAGCTTATACCTTGAATAAACGTTGTTGGTCTTAAAAAATGCCACTTGACTGAAACTTTGTTCTACGAATGCACTGGTTTGGTTTTCTCTCTGGTTCAACAGGAAAGTATTTCTTATACATTAAATTCTATCTACTCAATTTCACATTCTTGCATTCACAATTTAATTTTATATCATGTTTTGGTACTGTAGCTCTTGCAGTTTTAAACTGAAGAATACTTTCCATATCATTGTAGCTGCTATGGTACTCCTATGCATTGCAAAGGGCTCTGAGATGTAGTCTAGAACTCATGTTCAAGTAATATGGACTATCAGAACTATTGGGCATCACAGTCAGTGTTCCCTCTAAGCTGAGTTAGTGTGAGCTAGCTCAGTTTTTTTAGCCTCCAGCTCACACATTTTTGTCTTCGCTTGGGAAAAATGGCCCCAGAGAAAACTAATCTATGCAGTAGCTCATAACTTTAATGTCAGTAGCTCACGAAGTAGAATTTGTGCTCACAAACTGTACAGCTTAGAGGGAGTATTGATCATAGTCATCCTGTAGGACAAATTCATTTTTGAATTCACTAGTCCCCCTCCTTTACCAAGTGCTGCACACTACAATGGAAGATCAGGCATGTGTATTAGAGTGGCACAGGAACTGTCTTTCAGAAACTTTGGCCGCTATTCATCACCTTTCTCTCTGAAGAGCCCCTTCTAAGCTTCCACAGAACAGAGTTTGAGTCCCTGGCATCTTCAGTTAAAGGATCTCAGACTTTGAAAAGCTGCTGGCAATCAGAGTAGGTAGTATTGTGACCAGTGATATAAATTGGTATCTAGCAGCTTCATATGTGTTCCAAAAGTTTGGAAATCACTGCATCACTTAATTTGCAGTTAAAGTAGTAAAAAAAAAAAAAAGATGAGATGTTGTAATGGAAGATGATGAAGACAAGAATGTAATAGAAAACACAGGTGTTGGCATTCCTCAGTCTATAAATTTCTTCACTGGGGCTGGTTCCAGATTGCTGACTCAGGGCAGTAGCATGCCATCCTGGAGGTGAGCTGGCAGAAACAGGAGTGCCTTGGAGCATCCAGACAGCACACTGCCTGCCATTAGAAAAGGAACAGGCCACAAGTGCCCCAGAGGAGCTTCCAGAGTGCTCATGCAGCCATCTGCTGCTCCCAGAATGCTTCCTGGCCATTCAGACAGCCAAGGAGGCACCTCGGAGGTGCCTTGGCATTTTGGTACCACTTCCGAAGTGGTGCCTTTTTGAGCTGGTTGGACTGCATGTAGGGACAGGGTGAGGGCAGAATGGGAACCATATGTGTGCATTTGGACACGCTTTTTTGGTCCACTCGTCCCTGGGGTGGCTTTTACTGCCCTCTGTAACCAGCCATTCTGCACCTAAAATAGTATACTGCAGTGCAGTTACTTATAATAAAATCATACATTAAACTTTCTGGCCTTTCATAAAAGGAAGACTTTGTTCTTGATTGCAGTTGTATGGAAGAAGAGCACCTTGGGAGGACCCTGCAAAATGGGTAATGGACACTTATCCATGGGCAGCTACCCCACAACACCATGAATGGCCTCCTTTGCTGCAACTGCGGCCAGAAGATGTTGGATTTGATGGGTACTCCATGCCACGGGAAGGTTCAACCAGCAAGCAAGTTCCACCCAATGATACTGAAGGAGACCCTCTGGTGAGGCTTGTCTCCTACAGTCTCACAGCTAGTTAACATTATTTGCAAGTTGTTTTACTTGACAGTCAAATGTGAAATTGGAAGCCAGTATTTCTTGGTTGAATCTGTATGCATTTAGCCATCTGTGTTAGGAACTAAGAATTACGTCACAATTAGGTTGGGCTGTATTTTGCTTGCAGTTCATCATATCATGCTCACCTTAGGCATATTTTGGAGTAAGCAACACGACTAGAAGAAAAAAGTGGGGATGGAAAACAATGGTTACACTTTGTAGCCACAGTCTAATCTTATTTAGCTTTCTTCATTTATGCCCTACATTTCTCCCCAATGGGGATCCGAAGTGGCTTGCAATTTTCCCCTTCTCTGTTTTATCCTCACAAAAAACCTCAATGTGGTAAGTTTTGCTGAGTGTGTGTGTGACTGGCCCAAGGTTACCCAATGAGATTCCATGGTAAAGTGGGTATTCCAATCAGGATCTCTCAGATCTGAGTCAAACTCTGTCCACTGGTTCTCAAGACATCACATGTAATAACTGATTACATACACTGAACAGTCAGTCCCCCAACCTAGCTGGCACTGAAAGTATAAGGACAAGCAGACAGGCTTGCTACAAAACACAACACTATGGTCTGCGTAGAAATGCTGTGCCTTCTGTATATTTTTCTAAGTCAGTACACAGCAACAGCATTGCAGTAGCTGCTTTTCTATGGGTTCATCTCTGTGGTACTTAAATGAAGACTGATTACCATATATGCTTGGCTGATTGCATTTGTTCCAGAAGATTAATATGCTGTGGAGAAATCTACACACCTAATCCCAAGCATGTAGTTGCCAGTCTTCATCCAGTACAACTGTACTGTGAAATGAACCTACACAAAAAGGGTTCACAGGGCCCCAAATGAATATTTAAGGAGAACCAGAGGAGGATGGTGTTTTAGCCCCACATCTTTGGCGGCAGGCTGATCATCACCCTTCTCCAACTCTTCTCACTGGCTCCCCTTCTGCATAGGTAATGTAAGCAAGGATTACCCAACCTTTTCAAGACTGCAGGCACATTTTGAGTTTTGAGGCAGGACCACCACAGTTTTTCTCTGGAACTGCATTTCACCTAACCACTTGGGGGCTCTGCCAATCAGCTGTAGCTGTGGTGGCTTTTTAAGGGTGAGCTTCCCCAAGGCAGCATTTTTTTCTACCTGTCCATAGCAGCCACCAGATATTCAGTGTATCCTCATTTTGTGTTATGCAGCAACTCTTGAAGGACTCACCTTGCAAATTTTGTGTGCAATTACGCTGTCTTAAAGGTGTTGGAAGTGCATTTGATTCTGATGCTATCATGTTTCATTAAAAATATTACCAAACACATGGTAGTACTTACAGCTCACTGTATGCTGGATATTATTTGTGCAGCCCACTTCCTTACTAATTATACCTGCAGAACTCAGCCACCCCAGTAGGGGCCAGGATGAGTAATGTGGATCAACCAAAATGATTAGAGGGTTGAAGAGTCTGGGACTTTTCAGTTTAGAGAAGAGACAACTAAGGGAGTATGTGATAGAGGTTTATAAAATTATACATGGGGTAGACCAAGTTGAAAAATGCTAGAACTTGACGGCATCCAATGAAACTGATGAGCAGTAGGTTCAGGACAGACAAAAAGAAATATTACTATACACAGAGAGTGATTTAAATGTGGAATTTGCTGCCAGATGTTGTAGTGATGGCCACATGAATAAACAGCTTTTGAAGGGGATTAGCTAGATTCATGGAGAATAAATCTATTAATGGCTAGTAGCCATAGTGACCAAAGGGAACCTCCACATTCAGAGGCACTAACCCTCTGAATCCCAAAGCGAGGAGGCAACATCATGGGAAGGCCTCAGCCTCTGTGCCATGTTGGTCATCCAGAGGAACCGGTTGGTCACTGTGTGAGAAAGGATGCTGGACTAGATGGACCACTGGTCTGATCCAGCAGGGCACTTCTTGTGTTCTTATGTTCCTAAGATAAGGTCGTCCCACCCATGAGATAGTGGCACAATCTAGAATCCTGAAGTTTAGCATCACTTGAGAATGTTTTCAGTAGTATTTGTTTGCATTGTTTTATCTTATGAGTGTCTTTACTGTTCTCAGGGGAGGGCAGTATATAAATTCAATAAATAAATAAATATTACTTTTTTGCCATAAACTACACTGCTAGCACCACTCAATTTTCACAGGTAGTCCAACTTGTGTTGGCTGATAAATCCACCCAACCTAGTTAAATTTCATTCCTTGCTGTACAGAAGCAGCAAAAATCAATCCCTGTAGGAAAGACCTTTTTGAAGAGTCTTATTTTTTCCCTAGTCATTTTACTCCTTTGGGCTAATGAATGTTAATTCCTGATATCATGCAATTTATGTAAGGTGCAAACTCTGTTAGGAGATGCTTGATTATCGAAGAAATGTATGTGCAAACATTATAGGACTTTCCAATAAAGCTTGTCCTTCCTGTATTTACTCAGATGAACATGCTGATGAGATTGCAAGAGGCAGCCAACTACTCAAGCCCCCAGAGCTACGACAGTGACTCCAACAGCAATAGCCATCACGATGACATCCTTGACTCATCCCTGGAATCAACATTGTGATACAAGTCCAGCGGAAAGGATTGCTTCCTGCCTTGCTTAGAACATCTGATTGCCAACTCATGAGGCTAAATGGTCTTTTGTCTAGATGCACATCTCAGTATTAGAGCGGCAAGAACAATACAAACTTATTCCACCCACACTCCCAGTCAGTTTCATAGATGGGTGCAGGCAACCCAGATGATGTTTTTGTATTGTGCTTTTATTATTATTTTCCCTTTCTTAATAATAAGAACTGCACTACTTTATTTTTGTTCTTTTGATGTTGCTGTGAGTTCACATGCCTAAGACACTGAATACCTGTATTTTTTCATAAAAACAATATTAGACTTAGTAATTTGGGGGTGGGGGAAAGAAAAGAAAATGCTTGCCTTCAGAGCTAAGAAACAAAATAGCATTTGTGCCATGTACTGTCTAGAAAGGAAGGAAAGGGGGTGGACCTTGCCTATGCTGCTTCTGACCAAACTAATTCAGCCATTACTGAATTTTTGTAAGCCATCTTTGCAGGCCAACCTTAGCTACAGATAGTACTGGTGCTATAGCAGAACTGCTTGCCTTGGTAGTAAAGTTCCATAAAAGGCAAGGAACTGCAACACAGGAAAATCAGAAATATTCAAATATGAGTACATAGAAAAATATAAACTATTCTTCTTGCCACTTTTGGACCCTGTTTATATTTCAGAAATTATTTTATTTAAATTAGACACCCAGCCCCTTGTCAAACTGCCTTTGTATTCTGTTTTAGTAACTGGTTGCTAATAGATTTTTTCTGTCATTTCAGGCAGACCCGTTTTAGTAACCTGCTCCTACTGGAATTTATTAACCTGTTCATACAAACTTGCTTGTGTCACGCTAGCAAAGTGTGGTTGAGATGTTTTTGAGGGAAACTGGGTTTTTTTCCCCTCAACCTCTTCATTGCGCTTCTGAATCTCTGTAGTATGCTGTTTAAAATGACAATAACACTTCCTCTGCCCTTTTTTTTGCACACCATCTTTCTTGGACTTTTTTTTTAATGTTCTAAGGTGAGCGCTATAGTGCTCACTTTAGAACATTTTTTAAAAAAAATTGAGGAAGATTGTGTGGCAAAAAAGAGGGGGGGGGGAGTGGCACTGTTTGAAATTACCAAAGTACTTCAGAGATGGCTCATCAGAAGAAGGAAATTCACTGTATGAAAACCCTGCCCCAGTACTCTAAATTTCGCCAACAACAAATAACATCTGGTTCAGTCAGTAATGTGAAAAGAGCCCCAGTGGAGGCTCAGTCCACAGAATACGATTAGTGCTCATCCTCCACTGAAACAAAATGAAGATTATCTACTGCAGTTGTTTGTGGATTAGGACATGCTACCTGCTTTCTGCTTTCACTTTTGCTGCAGCAGTTCACATTGCTGAAGAGACAAGCCTCTTTTAAAGCTGCTTAATACCTCAAAAAGTGAAAGCAGATCTCCAGCTGTGTAATTCTTTTTCATACATTCATACTCTTTCTTGGAAAAGTGTTGAGCTGGGATACAAAACCAATTACAAAATTTTGTAAAAAAATTGATTGTTATACTGTGGGTCAAAAACCTAAAAAAATTAAGTGAAATGTACATTTAAAAAAAAATGAAGTGAAAGTGGTCAGGATCCAAATGACTTACACTTGTAAGCACTGCACTTACTTTGTCAATATAATTTTGTACTCCTCCACCCCTCTGAATAGCTAATCCCATGCTATGTTGCATAGTGTTTTTGAAACTCTCTCAGTTTCAAGAATGGTTTGCAACTAGGCATGGAAGATTGATATATATGGGGAGGGGGAACGTCATTTGTGTATCCCAAGGAACTTCACAGTGTCATTCTTAGCAGAGATACACTCTTCTAAGCTTTTTATTTCAGTGGATGCTGACATGTGTAACTCTGCTTAGAATGGCACTGTAAAATTCCTTGGGATTCACTGAACTACCAGAAGTATCATGGATATTTGAGCCCTAGCTAGTCTCTCTCAAGGTCAGACATAGAATCTCCTTCCACACAGATAATTATATACACAAATTAAGTCTTTCCTTTGCTTTCATATTGTGTACCACCTTAGAAGATGCATTTGGTATCCCTTCGGGATGAGGTCCCCATGTCTCCTCCTCCTCTAACTTTGAAACTTGTGAAATAAATTAAGGACTACCTGCTTTTCTTTTTTGAAAAAGCTAATTTGATATCATAGTTGAATTAACCCATTCTTTAAGTGAAGGAGAATTGTCTTTATAAAGATTTTCATTTTGAAAATATTCCATTTTTGAGCCATGGCCAAGCAGCAAAACCTTATTATCATCTTCTCCTCCCTCTTCACCTCTCCAAACGCACAGAATAAACATTTATTGTTTAGGCCTGGTGCTTCTGCTGAGAAACAAGGACACCTCACAAAAAATTGCACTTTTTTTTTCTTAAACGATAAATAGTTGGAATAGAGACAATAGCAACCAATCAGCTGTCTCAAGCTGTACCTTAGCTTAGAGGTTCAATCCTCAACAGTGTCACACACAAGCAAGCCTTTTCAGCTATCTTTGGGTGCTGATTTTTTAAAGTGATGCCTTACTTACTTTCTTCTAATTGTATTAGAATTCCATTAGTGCTGTATATGATGGGTTTTTTATTTAAACAAAACAGGGCTAAAGATGTCATCTCTTGGAATATAATAGCGTGAGTTGCTGTGAATATTGTTTGTAAGAAGATCTGATATTTCTTTTGTTGTTTTTAAAAATGTGTCAATAACTAAAGAAAGGGATTGAAAGAGAGCTTTTTTTTAGCATGTCCATATCAGCCTGCAGCTAAATTATTCGTTAGATGGTTGTTGAGCCAATGCAGGAAAAATAAACCTTTTCTACAATACTGCATGACATTGTTGCTGAACAAAAAGAAAGTGAGAGTCTTTGGGTGAATTTTTAAATATGCAGGCAAAATATTTGCCGCATTTTTAAAGGTGTATTCATCATTGTGGGTCTAATATAATGCAAGAGACACATGGTTGTGATGCTACCAGGACTCATTTACTGAGCAGGTAGTTTATAATACCTCATAACTTTCTTTTTTCAGTGAGTCAAGTGAAATTTAACCTATTGTCTTTCATCTATTGAGAGCTGGTCATGAACTGCTGCCATACTTTTTTCTTGCTGATGCCCTTTTAAAATAACTCAGTGATTTCAAAAGAAAATTTCTGATTGCTCAAATGGATGAAATGTTATAATCAGAAACACATTCGACTGTTTCCCATTAATAAAATAGAAGAAGGTTTCTTCATTCTAATTTGATTATTGAAAATAAGAAGAAGGACCTTGTTGGATCAGATTATGGTCCAGTACCTGTTTCCCAAAGCAGCTGTCAGATACCCAGAAGGCCCATAACAGGATCATAAAGATGGACCCTGTCCAATGCCCTCCCAACTGACATTCAGAAATAGAGGTCCCATTTAAGTATTCTGCCTAACAGCTATTGATGGAACTATCCTACATTCATTTGTCTAATCCACTTTTAAAGCCAACTAATTTACCACATTGATTCCCAAATCAAGGCAATGAAGCTAAAGGGATACAGGATTCAGCACACCAAGGCTTCTGCTTCCCAGCACTGATCATGGAGCACAGGTTTGATCAAAAATTCTCTTAATGTGGAAGAGTTCTAGCCTAGCTCTCCCTGGCTTGCTAGATTTCTACCAACTAGGAATTTTTGCTTCAGTAGCATTCAGCCATGTGCTCTCTGATGTAGTACAGTCTGGGACAATTGTACCACTTTTTTTAAAAAAGTCTGAATAGATTTATTACACCAGCCAAAAACAAAATTTGAACTTCATCCAACAATATGCTTTCTGTCATAATATATTTTTATTCTCCCAATAAAAGAAAACTGGGTTCCTGCTGTCAAACTTTTCTTTAAAAATACACCTGAAATTCCTTGTACTGAAATATAATTATTTTATATATTCATCCATGGAAACAATTCCAATAACAGTGGAGTGGGAAAAGACCATTTGCTTTGGAGCAGAACTTAGTGTGACTGGTTCTTAAATTGGTTGTTTTTAACAGTTTGCAATTTGAACCTCATGGGTGTTGTGTTGTGGGAAACCTGTTACCAGTGGAACTGGGGAAGTCTTAGGATGTTATAATGCCTTCTTCATGGCTTCAGAGTCTTGAAGACAGCCTGAAGGTATAACCAGACTCATATGATTGGTAGCAACTACATACAATCTCTGCTTGTCTGGAGACTAGAAGAATGAATGCTCTTTCTAAACAAGGTATTTCCCCGTGTGAATTTGGGGGAACATCTGCTTGCATACATGTCTTTTTTTCTAACAGTAAGTTTAGGAAACACTTACCCCCAAACACATACACACATTTCCTCCTTATTCTGGTGGTAGAAAGCAACTGGATAAGCAGTCTTCAAGCTTGTGTCCGAAGGGCTAAATAATGCAACTGAATCAATGCTGTTAAATTTTATCTATTTGGGTCCAGTTTATCAGAGTTCCTTCATGTGTATTTTCTAAGCAGACGATCCTCACCACAAGTGAATATGTGTGAATGTGTTACTCTTGACAACCTGATACATAAATGAACATTCACTTGAGTTACAGAAACATGCAGCATGAGGTTCATAAGGAAATATTGCATATTTGTCTTTATCCAGTGATTCTTTTTAGATGTATGTATTTTGTAGATAGGTCAAAGACTGAATTGGTTATTTCAAGGAACTGACAGTTATATATATGCCAGAAGATATGTAGAACTGACATTTCCAAAGAAATTCTTAGGGAAATTTTCTTATGCAGAAGCCTTGTTTCTTCACAAAAGTACAACTGGATTATGTATTTACAGATATCAAGACACAGGAACGGTATGATTCAGAAAAATAACAACTGAAGTCTCAGTTGCCCTATCACCTTTCAGTGAACTCTGTTGCAATTCAGAAATATTGCTAAACCATGCATTTTGAAATATCAACTACATTAAACTGAGGTTGTATGAAAACTATGATCAGAATTCAGTATTGTTTTTCTGCCATACACATCAAAGGAGTTTATCCTCTCGTAGAGCCTAGTTTGGGTCACTGAAAAATATTTAACTTTGAGATACTTTTGTCCTTTTTAATTGTCACACAACTGTAGAGTTCTTTCTGAAACTTCGGGAAGCAGGGTTGCCTGTTATGCATATTTGTAACCTAGCTCATCTTTTCAGTCTAATCAACCCTCTTTCTTGACTGACCTAACATTTTGTTTATATTGCTTCCAGTTTGCCTTTTTACCCTCTACAAAGTTGGCATAATGTACTTTTTAAAGATAAGTACAAGACTCTATGCAACAGTCATGTTTAATTATAAATTGGAAGCACAGAAAATGTCCTTGTTCATAACTGCCAAGCTTTGTGTAAATCAGAACAGAGAGATACATATTTTTAGTTTTTAGAATGATGGTGCAGAGACAGGGAAGATTTGGCTAGCCTTTTACTTTTTTTTTTTTTTTACAAAAAACAACTCCCCACACACCATCCTACACAATTGCATTGATGATGTTAAAAATTTTGATATTCCGTGTCTTGAATCTTTGTCTAAATGTGACAAATCTCTTTTAAAGAAAAAAAAAGCAAAAAAAATGTGGCTATTAAATGGAAGGTTGCTGTTTTGATCTAGTTGTTTCCAGTGGAACCATTTATGAGAAACGTTCTCTAAGATGTACATTTTTTCATTGTAACATAAAAATGTAAATATTTGATTACAAGTGCTGCATTTTGATGACTTTTTTCTAGCCATTTTTAAAGAGAAAAACTAGGAACTGAGTATTTTGTGTACAGTATGATTCCTCCCCCCCACCTCCCTATTTAAGTTTCTGTTATCATTTAGGATTGGCATTTCCAAATGGTCTGTTTGAGATCATGTCTCCCTCTGCCTTGCCCCATTCCTCCTCCCCTGTCCTGTGTCATGGAGGCTAATGATTGTACCAGTCTTAAATTATTCATGATTCAATAAATTTGATGCTTATTTATTCAGATTTGTTGGTCTGAAGAGCCATTTTTATTGTCATGAGCAAAATAAGGATTGGAACTTATTTTGTATTGTTCATATGCCATATAAATTATGACAAACTAGTGGTGATCATGTTGTCTCTGTGCTGCATCTACATCAGTGATGCCCATTCAATATCGTGGAAGCCACCTGTGGCTCTTCTGGACACTGTTGCCCATTGTGGCACCCACCCCATGGGCTTTGTGGTTGGCAGGTAATTCCCACCTTGAAACAGCTGCCGTTGCATGAACTAGAGGACAGGTAAGCTGTGAGCCTTCCTGAGATGTTGCTAGGGTTGCCAGGTCTGTGTTGGAAAATATCTGGAGACTTTGGCGGTGGATCTGGGGGAAGATGGGGATTAGAGAGGGGAGGGGCCTCAGCATGGTACGATGCCATAGAGTCCACCTTTCAAAGCAGCCATTTTCTCCAGGGGAGCTGAACTCTGCCAGCAGATCAGTTGGAAATGTGGAGGATCTCCAGGCTCCACCTGGAGGCTGGCAACCCATGTCAGCCTTATGCCAGAGATGGAACATAAGAGAAGCCATGTTGGATTAGGTCAATGGCCCATCCAGTCCAACACTCTGTGTCACACAGTGACAAAAAAAACAACAACAGGTGCCATCAGGTGGTCCATCAGTGGGGCCAGTACACTAGAAGCCCTCCCACTGTTGCTCCCCCCCCTCCCCCAAGCACAGAGCATCACTGCCCCAGACAGAGGGATCCAACAATACACTGTGGCTAATGGAAACACCCCCATGTTTGGCATGGATAGCACACAGACTGGTGTCTTCAAACAGGCCAACCAGGTAGGCCTCACTTGCCTCCTGAAAGCACTAATAGCTGCACTCTGGAAACACAGATCTGTTTTGAAGTCCTGAGCAATTTCATGCACCAAACGCTGGGAAGAAGTTTGTGGATCAGAAGTTCAGTCGGTTTCTGATAATGCCTGATTTCACAAAGAGCCACCAGTGCTTTCTTTGTAGAAAAAGCTCAGCAGGAACTCATTTGCATATTAGGCCACACCCCCTGATATCACCATTGTTTTACATAGGGCTTTTTGTAGAAAAGGCTCAGTAGGACCTCATTGCATATTAAGTCACACAGATAAAATCACACAGATAAAATGTTCAGGTGGAACAAAATATAAATATAAATGAGACAAATTGTGAAAAATACATCAAAAGATATGAGCAAATACAAAAAAACGCATGTGAAACAAACCAGGGCGAAATACACCATAAAATAGAAACAAATATGGCGATCACAGAATAACCATAAAAACAGTAGTTAATTAGCACCAGTACAAACAGCTTTGGCCCGTAATTTCTTCGCTGCTAGGGCATACAATGCCATACTATGAGATATATTGGCATCAAAATCAGCTAATGGAAATACAATCTTCTCAGAATCTGAATAGGCATATAGATTAGTTAATATCCCAGAGAGAATTTTTGCCCTAGATTGAGCGTACAATGGACAATTAAGAATGTAATGAGGTAAATCTTCACTAACAGGAATGCCACAAATACAGACATGCTGTTCCTTAGGTATTTTACTGTAACGGCCAGCAATATGTGATATGAAGAGAAACCAGTGTCCGATTTCCAGCTGGCTGGGCGATAGTGTTCTGTTGTGCTCTGTGGAGAGTTAGGTTCTCTTTTCTATCTGATATCTGTTCTTTCAAACTTTCTGGTTTGGATCCTGCTATGCTGTGTTTTGTTTTGCTTCAAGACAGCTATTTTGATAGACTTGAAACCTTTTTACTTTTACTTCCAGGATGTTTTCTCTATGCCCAATGATAAGTCACTGTGTCTGGTACTATTGTATTTGTTTGTAGGACAGGGTGGCACAAAGAGCATACAGGAGTCATGTTACTCTTTAGGTTGATGGTAACTGTGAATGTGGCTCTCCTTGAGCTGCAGACCTACACCACCAATCTACATAGCTATTTCAGTTTTATATCAAAGTAATAAAAGCACAGAATAACACAATTAATTAAGGGCATGAGCACTCAGAGTTACACACTTGATTTCACTTGGAGTGATTTAAGCACATAGTTTACTTGTACACTGAGATCAGCAGGACTTCAGTAGCATCATACTGCAAATCTGAGAAAAGTAATTTAAATTCCACCAGATGGCAGCAAAGTAGATCGAAATGTGTTTTGGCCACTAAATAGCTATACTAGCACATTCAAGTCCAAACACGGTTTTTTTTTTTAAAAATATCTGCATCCTCTCCATCATTGAAAATCTTTCCTGTAATGAGTTACCTTTTCTTTCATATGTTATGATTTATATAGTTTCCCCCTCTAATACAAAATGCCCATCCAGCACATAACATTTTGTTGAATCCTCAAGGTATTAATTTAAAATATTTAGATTTGTCACCCTTAGCAGAAATTTGTGCATAAAGCAACTTGCAGCAGTAATAACTAGCAACATATAAAAACAGAACAACTACCATTCCTAAAATAACCAGCAAAGAACTAAATAAGCACTTTTATGACAAAAAAACAAACAAAAAACCCCCACACACATACACTAAAAAACACTATAGCGGCAAATTCTGAAGGCAAATAACAAGACACATTTATTTATACCCTGCTTTTTTCCCTGAAGGGACTCCGAGCACCTCATAACAAGACAAAAACATAGTATAAATCAACCAACCAACAAAAGCAAATCCACAAATTATGGGTCAGTCCCAATCCTTCTCCCTTGCAACACTGCAGATGAAGACGGTTGCAGTTGTATTAAAGGGGAATCCTTTGCAGGAGGCAGCTCACTGCTACAGAAGACATACTCAATTCAGGAAAGAAATTTTGCGCCACCCCCCCCCCCTTTCTTACAATACACTAATCAGAAGAATAAGGTTTGTAGGGGAAAAAGATATGAGCGCTCAGGCCTCAGTCTGACCCAGAGCTCCCCAGAATCTTTAGCTCAAGAAGTTGTTTTTCATATTACATAGTAACAAAGCAGGAAGACCTTAGGCTGCATATAGAAATATTCAGGGCCTTTTTTGTAGAAAAAGCCCAGCAGGAACTTATTTTCATATTAGGCCACACACCCTGACATCACCATTGTTTAGCACCATTGTTTAGGTAATTTGCATATTAGGCCACACCTTCTGATGCCAAGCCAGCCAGAACTGCGTTCCTGTGCATTCCTGCTCAAAAAAAGCCCTGGAAATATTCCCTCTTCACTGGGCAATTAACTACTACAGCCAACCCAAAAAGCTAGGTTAAGTGTTGCTGGTTTCACAAATAGGCTTCCCAAACCTCCCGCTCTGGCGGGAGACTTCTGGGTTCGCAGCCTCATCTCCCGCTCTTCAAAACTCTGGAAGCGGGGGTGGGGGGTGGAGGGGGGGAGAACATACCTTTAGGCTTCATGTTGTAGAGCTCCTGAGCCGTTTGCAAAATGTCTGCCCCTTTAAGGCTGGGCAGGAAGCAGAAAGGGCTTCTGAGAACAGCCCCTCCCTTTCTTTTGCTTTCGTTTTCAGAGGAAGTAGAGTTGTCCGGAGGAAGATCCGGTAAGTGTGTGTGTGTGAGAGGGAGGGGGCAGGGGATTCCCTAGTTTGGAGGCCCTCCCCCCCTTTAGAAAGTGGGGGGGGGGAGGGAAATGTCTACTAGGCACTCTATTATTCCCTATGGAGAACGATTCCCATAGGGAATAATAGGAAATTGATCCTTGGGTATTGGGGGCTCTGGGGGGGCTATTTTTTGAGGTAGAGGCACCAAATTTTTAGTATAGCATCTAGTGCCTCTCCCCAAAATACCCCCCAAGTTTCAAAACGATTGAACCAGAGGGTCCAATTCTATGAGCCCCAAAATATGGTGCCCCTATCCTTAATTATTTCCTATGGAAGAAAGGCATTTTAAAAGGTGTGCTGTCTCTTTAAATGTGATGGCAAGAACTCCCTTGGAGTTCAATTATGCTTGTCACATCCTTGTTCTTGGCTCCACCCCCAAAGTCTCCTGGCTCCACCCCCAAAGTCCCCAGATTTTTCTTTAATTGGACTTGGCAACCCTATTCACAAAAGAGACTTTCAGGAATCCAATGCTCTCCTAATTTTCAAAAAGCATGGGCAGAATGCTACTAATGATGCAATCCTATACAGTTATGTTCAATAAGAATATTGAACAAGTATATATAGGACCGGAGCCTGAAAGAAGTTTGGTTTTCTTGGGGCAAGGAAGCTTATAAGTGGGGGGGGGGCTCCAGCCTCTTTCCTCAGGCACACATTAATGTTACCTCTTATCATTCTTCAATTTCCTAGAGCCAAAGGCAAGACTGAAGGATATATTTCTCCCACACACTAAAAGGGAAGCTGTGCTTTATTCTGCAGCAGGAAAATTCCATTGTGGGACACATACGCATAAGCAGGCTTTCCCTTCTTATGAACAGAAAATGGCTGTTTTCTTCTGAGTTTGAAAGGGTCCAGTCAAATGTCCTAAGTGAAATTGATTTTTTTTTTTTTTTTAAAGGCCTGGATTCAATAAGACATAGTATTGTGAATAAGGAGAGGAAATGGGAAATTTAAAGAGACAGTACACTAGATTGCTGGGGCTTTGATCATCAGACCACAGAGATCAATTCCACTGGAGAATAGGCTGCTTTGGTGGTAGGGTTACCAAGTATGTGTTGGAAAATATCTAGAGAATTTGGGGGTGGATCCAGGAGATGGTGGACTTTGGGGAGCGGAGGAGCCTCAGCATGGTACAATGCCACAGAGTCCACCCTTCAAAGCAGCCATTTTCTTCAGGGGAGCTGATCTCTGCCAGCTGGAGATCAGTTGTAAAAGCGGGAGATCTACAGGCCCCACCTGGAGGCTATTTGATGGTTGGACCATATGGCATTTTAGTCTGATGAGGTTCCTCCTCTCCCCAGGTTCTACCCCCAAATCTCCAGGAATGTCAAGACCCAGAGCTGGCAACTGTATTTGGTAGGCATAATAGTTCCCCATCTGAGAGAGTCCCTGAGTAATTAATTTTGTTTCCCCCCCCCTCCTTTCCCCCTAGGGTTGCCAGCCTCCAGGGTCAGGCATGCATATCTCCTGGAATTATAACTGATCTATAGCTGACAGAGATCAGTTTCCTCTGGAGAAAATAGCTGGTTCTGGAGGGTGGATTCTATGGCATTATACCCCAGGCAGCACCTTGGCATGGTAAAATGCTATAATGTCTACGGGTCAACGTTGCCATTTTCTCCAGGGGAATTACACCCCCAAATTGCCAAGAATTTTCCAACCTGAAGTTGGCAGCCCTCCTTACAAAATTATATATGTGTATATGCATACAGCTAGTAGACTCCATGTGGTAAACTGCTGTGCTCTCCATGAGATATTTAAACCGGAGAGCCAGTTTGGTGTAGTGGTTAAGTATGCAGACTCTTATATGAGAGAACCGGGTTTGATTCCCCACTCCTCCACTTGCACCTGCTGGAATAGCCTTGGGTCAGCCATAGCTCTGGTAGGGGTTGTCCTTGAAAGGGCAGCTGCTGTGACAGTCCTCTCAGCTTCACCCACCTCACAGGGTGTCTGTTGTGGGGGAGGAAGATATTGTGAGCCTCTCTGAGATTCGGAGTGGAGGACGGGATATAAATCCAATATCATCATCATCATCATCATCATCGTCATCTCTCTCTCTCTCTCTCTCTCTTTCTCCAGCTGCACAACATCTGCTCAAGTAAAGAATACAAGAAATTTTACTTAGAGCAAGCAGCTGCCACAGTCTTTTTCTAGTCTTTCTGCTTACACAAGAAACACTGAAGGAATGCCTTTCCTCATTGACAGTTAAGTGCTTGAAAATTAGTGCCTCATCTAGCACATGCTATCTGCTTCAGAGCTCAGAATTCTGTTTGTGGGAGCATTTCTGTGTGGCTGCTCTTTCAGACTGTGTGGTCCATTATTGGTCCTCACTAGCAGAAGAGGCTGGTCAAGAGATTAGTGAAGTCAGAATCAGATGGGACACTTCAAACAAGGTATTGTTGACAAAATCCTATAAAATTTTTCCAAATTTGAGTTGTTTTGCACACTTTTGCCAAATCACACAATCAAAAGTGTGGAAATCTGTCATCTGAAGCAGTGTTCAGGGCCAGTAGAGATTGAATGTTAACATGGTCAACAATCCTTGGCAACTCTCTCTCCTGTTATGGATGGTTTTTGATTTTTTTTTAATGTTTCCCAGGAGGAAGGGCAGAATTGGATCTTGGATAAAGTCGAAACAGAGCTGTCGTTTCACAATTTTTTGTTGCAGAATTAAGATGTACCCAAGAATGTTACTAGAAGTGAGTAGAACTTATATATACAATCCTTCTTCAGGGGCAAGAAATTACACAGCCACACTCTTCAACTCCAAAAATGATCCTCCTGTGATCAAACAACAGAGCATTGACTGTGGCGTCCTATCCAATCACTAATACAGTGAGTTCTATGGGCATGTTAAACCAAGACGGACAACCATTCCTATTTGAATTACAATCTGATCAGAAATAAGAGCAGCACTCTTGAATGCTCAGAAAGATTACTTTTTTATTGAACACTTGAAATCAGTCTAAACTCTGTTGTGACTGTGAATGGTTTGTGCATGTGGGTTCTTGCAGTACTTTCCTGTAGCTCACTCCTTCTCTTCCCCATCTGCTATACACCCAACACATCTTTGGGGATGGGGATTAACTGACAAAAGAAGGACTTTCCTTGGGTGGCTCTAGTATGCTATGCTGCTAGTGTGGGTGAGGAGAGAGTGTGCAAAATTGTGTGGCTTATTATCTCCACAGTATTCTAGCGACAGCTATTTTCCTTCCTAACTCCCAAGCTAAGAGTGATCCATGTTAATCAGATGTGCTAAACCACATCACAAATGTACCCATCTGCCACTGGAAATGGTACTGCAACCATATTGTGAGCATGCAGAAATACTATGAAAATCATGGACTGATGAATGGCACTAACTGCATAGGGCCGAAGGCAGTACTAACATTCAAAACGTAGGTGGTTTTTAAATGATGCATGATCTACCCATGAGGACCCTAACTCAAACAAACTAGGAAACAAAATGTGTTAACATGTTAATGGCCAGGACTGGTGCATGGGAGTAGGTAATGTAGGCGGCTGCCTAGGGTGCTACCCCGCCTGGGGACGCCACCAGGCTCCCCCTTGCCCATGCAGAACGCTCCTCTGAGCCTGCCTTGAAGGCAGGATTGGAGGCGCACTGCACAGTGCACTACGCTCTTCAGAGGAAGCCTCCAAAGAGTGTAGCACAGGGGAAAGTGGCAACATAGCAGCACTCTTGTGCGCTGCCCGTCACTCTCTCGTCCCCCGCTCGCTGGCCTGCATGATGATGTCACTTCCGGTGATGTAATTGTGCCACATGAGCGCGATAAACTCCATAAAGGAAGCTTGCGGGGGAAGGGGCACAGCACAGGAGTCTGCCTTGAGTGGCAGAACCCCTAGCACAGGGCCTGTTAATGGCCAGCTGCTATCCTGAATGCTGCCTGCTGCTCTCATGCAAAAACTCTTCAGTTGTTGAAATAATCTCCAATTCACTGAGGAGCATCACTATAGCAGTTACAAAATACAGGAGCATTGGCTCATTTCCTTGGGACTAGCATGCATATTTTGAAACACAATGAAACCTTAGGGTGGAAGTGTGCCAGCATCGTGGCCCAAGTCAACTTAGATCAATGCATGAAAAATCAGCCTTTCACTCTTTTTTATTTGGCATTTGCTTCATCTGTTATATATACATATTAAAAAATCTGCATACAGTAAAAAATAAACAATGATTTTATAAGTTACACAGTTAAACCGCTAAACTTCTCTTTGAGTTAAAGAAATTACAAAATAACTCCAACCGCCCACCCCTTCCCTTCGTCCATATATAGCAAAGTCCATCTGTATATTCACAGTAGGCTTGGTAAAAAAATTATCCATACCGTGTAAGAGTACAAAATAATGTACAGTTTATAAAAGCTGTGCAAAGACAGCAAAGTTCAATCAAAAATCAAAGAGGTGTGGCCCATTTCTCTTTGTCCACACTACAGCTTCAGCAGACACAAAACAGAGGATGGGCAAAGAACTGGGGACAGATGTGGGTGTGGTGTCAAGAGAGATCAATGAACTAATGTAAAACATTCAAATTTTGATTTATGGCAGTGGCCAGAAACAATATGTAGCCCTGTCCCGTTTGTATTCAACTGTAGGCTGTGAGTGGCAGAGCTCAGAACACTGATCGTCGGCAGCCTAGAGGATGTTACCGGTATAGCAGCCAATCTCAAGAATTTGGTTTATTGGGAATACCACCAAGTCCTTTGGAGGAAATTAATACATCCTGAAGTTTACTTGAACTCTCCTGTAAGTTAATTACTAACTGAATGTTTTCTAACAAGGAGGTTTTCAAAACAAAGTTTTGTTTTGAATTGACCTTTTAGTTTATAACTTCCACTGAAAAAAGTGCAAAGAGGCTGGCTGGTCAGCAATATCATCAGGAAGCTCTGAATGGCAAAGGTTTTTCTAACTATGGTAAAGATGTGGATGCAAGATCAACAGTACATTGCATATGTGAACCATGCAGACTTGTGGACGGACACCACCTCTTCAATTAAATAGCTCTTTGTTTATTTACATCTTGGCAATGTCCCCTGCTGGAATAGAAAGAAGAGAAGTCTCTATGAGACTGTGATCTCTTCTTCTTCCTCCTCCCCTTCCTCCTCCTCCTCTTCGTCTTCTGAGTCTGAGAAGTCTGATGGTTTGCTGGGGCTGCAGGAATGGGTCGGAGAAGGAAGCATCTGGGAATCCAGCCTCTCTCTCAGGTGTGGGTGATCTGTAGACTGGTGATGATAAGTTAAGGTATGCCTGGGGCTGGATGGGCAAAGGGATGCTGTTTCTTCCTCTTCCTCTGCCCCAGAACCTTTCTTGCCTACATCACTGAGATCTGGATGAGGATTGAATTTGGTGGGTAAGGTTTGTTCTCGGCAGCCACCAGATGATAGGAGCTCTCTTTCTTTAGAGTTCCTCCACTTCATTCTTCTGTTTTGGAACCAGATCTTCACCTAGAATTTTAAAAAATATACCACAAATTTTGTCAAGTATTACAGCACACATATACATGACTCACACCAACCTTAAAGAACCATTTTGGACTGAATCATTTCGGAATAAAATCTTTGCCACATTGCCATGAGCTGAAGAGCTAGTAAACTGTAGTGCTTAGAGCTCTCTCTCTCTCTCTCCTCCCCCCCAATCTACCCCCCAGGGTTAATTGAAAGGCTATCCCTTACAACTTCTGCATCTAACTCAGAAGACTGCACTTTTAAAACCACATTGGGCAGATCATAGGGACAGCATCCCTTTCCTTCATTCTTCCTCCCATTCTTGCTGTGTTCGATTACAAATCATCCCCTTGGAAAGCTCATCTTCCTAGTGCAGCCCCCCTCTACTGATACTCTCCTCTCACTTAATTAGTAGTTTTCTACTTGGGATGTAGATGCTATCCGTGGCGCAGAGTGGTAAAGCTGCAGTATTGCAGTCGGAGCCCTCATCTCATGACCTGAGTTCGATCCCAGCAGAAGCTGGTTCAGGTAGCCGGCTCCAGGTTGACTCAGCCTTTCATCCTTCCGAGGTCAGTAAAATGAGTACCCAGCTTGCTGGGGGGAAAGTGTAGATGACTGGGGAAGGCAATGGCAAACCATCCCCTAAAAGGTCTTCCATGAAAACGTTGTGAAAGCGACGTCACCCCAGAGTAAAAAATGACTGGTGCTTGCACAGGGGACTACCTTTACCTTTTTACTTGGAATGTTCTGGCACTTTTAGCAAACATCCCTTCCCCTTCTTCTGCTCTCTAGAATTTAAACGTTATATTTACTGTCTGCATTTTTTTCTTTTCTTTGACTTTAGTCTCACTTTTAAGAAAGTAAATGCCTAACCATTCAGATTAATTAGCTATGATGAAAATGAGGAACAGTTTAAAACTTTGCTAGCCTTATCCATTAAGAGGTTCTTGCCCAGAATAGTGAGATCTTGTTTGCCAACTGTAACTAAGCTCAAAAAACCCAGCAGGTAAACTCAGCCAAATAAAGTGACACTGAGCAGGATTTCTTTTCACATGAATGTTCTTTGGTTGGAAGCAAGCCACATCCCCAAGGAACTGCAGTGCACCATTCTCCTAATCTGTGTAAATTTTCAATAGTTTGTATTAACTCTTTACAACCCACTTCACAGCTGGTTTCAACTAAAGTGTTTGGATTAAAGGCACATTAGGCTGCAATAAGAAGCATTTGTACTATATTTTTAAATGTTCTAAGTGCTTCACATATATATCATAACCTTTACAACAATCCTGTATGGTAGTCCTATTATTGCTATCCTCATATTGTACATAGCAATATAGTAAGCTTATGACTGACAACAGTATGTATATTTTATTAGAATACCATCTGTAGGCATACAGAGGGCAATGAGATTTGTCCAATGAGCCCCTCTAAGAGCATTCAGTATCACATATTCATGGCACCTACACTGTACGAACCAAGCATGCTTAGGCTTTATCCGCAAGGCCAGGAACCCTACACAAAGCAGTTTCCTAACTGGGTATAGTTTACGCATTGGGATATGTATGCTGAGTGTCCACAGAAGAGTATTTACTACTGGCAGATCATGTAGAGTTTGTGGAGTGCCCTTGAACCCATTCTTATTATGAGAGAAACCAGCTGGTGCAGGTGTTTAGAGTGCATTCTTTATAAGTTCTCTTAGACTGATATGGTCTGGCCAGATTGCTCCATACTATGGACTACTGTAATCAGGGGGGGGGGGGGGGGTTGTGGAAAAAGTCCAGCAGGAATTCATTTGCATGTTAGGCCACACACCTTGACATCACCATTGTTTCATGCAGGGCTTTTTTGTAGGAAAAAACCAGCAGGAACTTATTTGCATATTAGGCCTCACACACACACACACCATGCCAAGGCAATCGGAACTGCGTTCCTGTGTGTTCCTGCTCAAAAAGAAGCCCTGACTGTAATGAGTTCTAGGTGGGGCTGCCCTTACAGACAATTCAGAAATGTCCATTAGTGCAGAACATTTTTTTTACTGGGGCAAACCGCTTCAAATGTGTTGTTCATCAGCTATGCAAAAAGATGAGAAAGAACATTAAAGCTTGCAAGGTGCTATGACTATCTGTGTTGTATCAGCTTTGAAGTCCATCATGTGAAGTATGTTCTCTATGGCAATCTTGTGCAGCTGTTTACTGTGCAGAATTCTAGTTTATCATATTTCCATGGGTATCAAGAGTTGTAATGCTGTGACGAAAATGGGAGGGTCTGCAAGCTATATGTGAAGAGACACAAGGAGTCAACTCTAAAGCTGCTACCATATGGGCATTTACACTGCAGTTTCTGAGCAGTCATACCCATGGACTTCAGTGGACTCAGAAGTGTGTAATGCTTCTTATGATTGTGCTGACAGTGTAGGTGAACATAAGTGAATGCATGAAGCTGTCTCAGACCATCAAGGTCGGTATTGTCTACTCAGACAGACAGTGCCTCTCAAGGGGTCTCAGGCCAAGGTCTTTCATGTCACCTTCTACCTGATCTTCCCTTTTTTTCTTAACTGAAGATTGAACCTGGGACCTTCTGTATGCCAAGCAGCTGCTATACCACTGAGGCACGAGCCCTGATCTTCACAGTCCCTACTGCTAAACACACAGGATCCCCTGAACCTGAAAACAGCAGGACTTTCTTCATGCCAAATGCATATAAGACAGGGGAAATTAGTCTTTCACCAACATAAGGCTACAATCCTGAGTTCTAATCAGCCCTAAGAATATCCACTGGCTAGTATTTCTGAGCTCAATGGTCCTTCCTAGAGGAATTGTTCCAGATGACATCTCTGTTTGGAAATGTTCCAGTGAAACCAGTGGGAATTGTTCTCATGTAAAATGTTGCCAAAAGGGGACACCAGTTCTATTGGCTTCAATGCAACCAGCCTGCCTTAAATCTCACTATTCTGACTTAATTGGGTTGTGGTCAAGGACATGCTTGTTTGTTCAACTGGGCATCTCAGCAACTGCCTTTGTTGCCTCCAGGAAGTGATGGGCAAACAACCACTCCAACAACTTCCTTCCACCCTGTTACATATTATCTGTGATTGGTTACAAGAATGACTAGTTACCTGAGAGTCTTTCAAGCCCAACTTGGCTGCCAGCTTCTTTCTGTCTGGTTTGCTGATGTACTTCTGTTTCTGAAACATTTTCTCCAGAGCTTTGCGCTGCACATCTGAGAAGACTGCCCTGCGGAGCATTCCTCTGCGTGGCTTCCCTCGGGCAGCCAGAGGCCAAGAAAATGTGCCAGGGATGGGCACCACAGAAGAGGCTGTAAAAAAGGAAGAATAGGCACTGTAGGCTGAATCAGTCAAGGAACAGGGGACTTGGAGCCATGAGTGTTCAGCTTCCAAAGGATGCAGTCCATATCCCATTGAAGTCAGAGGCAAATCCCTCTTTGATTAGAATGCCTGTGGCTTTTTCACCACTAGCTCTGATTCTCTCTCTCACTCCCTCCTCTTTTTCCTTCTGTAAACTTTTCTGACTCAAGCAGATCAGCACCTATAAACCTGAAGTGATAAAAGGGAGTTTACGCTTAACTTAACTATTCTTTTCAGCCAGTGGTAACTAGATTAGGTTTAGTTACATCAAGTGAATGTATCTATACTTGGACTGTTTTGTTACCTCATTCAAAGTTCATGAAAAGAAAAGGCCAGGAAGACTGAGATATAATAATAATAATAAACCTTTATCTCATCCAAGTATTTGATTTTTAGAAGGGTTTTTTTTTTGCATACCAAGCACTTTATTATGTGCCAGATGAAAATGAGGGACTTTTCTGGTTTGAACAAAAAAGTCTTTTTTTAGATGCAAGTTTTGATCAATCAGCATTCATCTTTTTTGTATATAAATCTTTCCTCCCACAGCCTTTCCTTACAAAACTTGCAGAATTCACTCTAAGACATGAAAAAGTAACAGCTAATTAGCACATTGACCGGTTCCCAATGGAATTGGTATGATAAAAAGGGCAGAGTTTTGCCTTTAAGGCGGAAAGAAAAACTCCCAAAGAGAAACAGAGATTCTAATGAAGCGTGAATAGTAATTGTGTAGTAATGAACTAACAGAAAAAGACTGAGGACAAGCAGCTAAAGCCATATATTATTGGAACAAAAGAGATTTACACTTTCAAACTAAACACAACTGCATGCCAGACTCCTGGGGAAGAATACTGATGACACAATCTTCTCCTTCCCCAAATCATTTTCATTAAATGGACATGAAAAGCTATATATATGGCTCAAGTTGTTTTTGTTGGGCCATTCAAATGCTGGAGAAAGGAAGCAAATTCCATTATCAGAAGACTGAATGGAGGAACTCTTGGCTTTTGGAACAAAACATATTAACAGTTTGTTGGTGGAGTTATTTTTTTTAAAGTTAATTTTAGCTTTTCACTATAGAATTCAGAACTGGAGTTACTTTCATGATGTATTTCTGATTATTTGGATCATACCCCCACACCCACATTTTTATCTCATCAACTGGACAGGAGAAGAAGACTGGTGTAGATGTGTGAGGTGAAGGATATAAGAACCATTCCATAGCTGTGAATGTTTCACTGCATAAAAACACCAAGTTAAAACTATACAGATTGCCTTTAAGAAGGAAAAATAAACAAGGATTAAGATTTTACCAGGTAAGGAAAATAAATGCCTACCAAGGTGTCCTTTGTATTTCTCTTTCTGTATAGGGCTCAGAGGAGCTCAGGTAGGGCTTCCAGGGGCCTCCCATTCAGGGATAAGATCTACACCTGCGTTGCTGTAACAGTGTTGTAGCATCAGGTGCTCCCAACCCCACAACCAGGTGCTAGATACAGTGCAAGAAAGGTGGTTTGTATTAATACAATAATGTATTCGCGGGACACCTGGCAGCAAAAGGGTAGCGGGGACATGAATTAGTACTATTCTCTGCTGTGATTCTGGACAGGAGGAAGTTGGCTTCGGCCACACCGAAGTCTCCAAACAAGGGAGCGCTCCATGTGGTCTTGTGAAAAGGTTGGCAGAGCGAATGACCCTTAATGGGAAATTAGCCCATGGCTGGTAAATGTCTATCAGCAGCATGGTCGAGTCAGCGCCCGGTCTGTGTGTGGCTGCCCGGAGGGAGCTGACCAAATTGGTCATGGTGCTGAAACTTTTGTTGGCGGTCAGGAGCAGAGCACAGCGACTCTGTGGGAAAACCATCGCCCCGGAGAGGAGGCCGGCAGCTTCTCTGTCAAAAAGGCACCGTCTCACATTCGGATCATGACAATCCCTGCTAATTTGTAGAGCAGGGGAGGGAGAAAATCGGGAACGAAAATGTCATGCAAGTCACCACTTGTGCTAAATAGGGCATCAAATTGGCGCGACTGATTCCTGAATGTTGTAGCCCGTCCAACCTCTGAACTGGAGGATCACTCCCCTCCCTCCGCTAGACTGCGAGATATAACTCGCTTTTTTATGCCTAAGCAATCCATGAGTGGCGTGGGGAGGCGGCTGGGGGACCGAGGGTGAGAAAAGAAGGGCTCGGCGAAAATTCGACCTACCTGGGAAATAAGAAGATCTGAGAAAAGGTTGGAAGGATCCTTCGAAGTAGGGGAAAGAGAAGGTCTTGGGAGGGACGTTCTGAATCAATGCGTGGGGAGTCTCTACGGAAAGAAAAGGCATATTAGAGGCCAGTGCATTGCCCCAGGAACAGCGGAAATAGGAAGCAAAGTACCACCTAAAAATAGCGGCCCCCACCCCGAGAAAATGGTTCCAAAGCCATTAATTCTCTGCTCAGTCAAGTTTGCTGCCTCTTTATGGCAGTGCCCAGACACTGAAGAAGAGGCAGTAAACACAACCTTATAGGTAGCTTCTCCGCCAATCACCTGCACCGGAATAGCAGCCAATCACTCGAGGGGGAGGGAAGGCAGCACACCTGGTTTGTGCCAGGATTGCGCAATGCCACGGCTTCCTCTCAGCCCTCTTGGGGCGATAAAAGTCCTCCTGCCTATCGGTGTTCCACCATTCCTCCCCCCATCCTCCGAGGATCTTTGCAGCGCTCTGGTGAAGACTTGCTGGCCAAGGAGGACTTTCAAGTCAGGAGCAAACCTGGGCAGACTGCTCCCGGGCGCCAGGAATCTCTCCTCCAGGAGCCAGCCTTCTCCAGAAACTGTGAGCGTGGAGGGGCCGCTTACCTGTCCTGGGCGTGGATGACAGGATGGCGTTGACCCCGAATTTCAGGAAAGTGGCATCGTTCCCGGAAGAGGCGGAGGTCTGAGAGGAGCAGCCCCGTCTAGTCCCAGAAGGGCTGGAAGTGACCACCTCGGAGGTGAGGGTGTCAGTCCCTGCGGTGTTGACCCCGGAGCTGGGAGGAGACATGCTGGGCGGAGGGGCGTTGCTTCGGGGCAGGTAACTGGCCGGTCTGCTGATCCGTATGAGGTCTTCCACCAAGAAGCTGGAGTGGCCGGAAAAAGCGGATTGCAGCGACTGAGGCAAAGTGAGAGTGGGCGTTGGCCGCAAGAGATTCGGATACACCGCGGGAGGAGCGATCAAGCTTGGGAACATCATGGCATAGGCAAGAGCCCGAGAGAAGGCACCTTCCTTTCTAAGTTTCCAAGGACAAACCTCGGCTTGGAATGGTTTTATTTCCTCTTTTTTAAAAAAAAAAAAACACCCGCTTCGTGTTCTTTGCCCCTCTCCCCCGCTGCCACCTCCTTGCAAGATCCACCTAGCGAGTCTGGCAGGGTTCTCCTTGCCCTGCCTCCTGCCTGGTGGGTTTTATAGTGGTCAGCGCCGCTAAAGCGTTTTCAAAAGTGACAGCTTCAACAATGGGGTTCTCCACTTGAGTTTCATTCATCGCTAGCCCGGGGCTCTCTCATTGGTCCGGGGGTGCAATTTATGATTGGATTAGACTTCATAAGCAAGCGTCGCACAATGGGCCAGCGACAAAGAATGTGTAGTCATCAATTTTGCATATTGACCGCCTCTTTTGGAAAGACGTCGCTCCAAAGGCTCCCAGCAGGGTTTTGTTCCGGAGCAACCCACATACACACACCGGCTAA
This sequence comes from Heteronotia binoei, assembly GCF_032191835.1. NCBI lineage: Eukaryota > Metazoa > Chordata > Lepidosauria > Squamata > Gekkonidae > Heteronotia > Heteronotia binoei. The sequence goes on from NC_083243.1 coordinate 120,716,998, forward strand.
TTAAATGCCTATTTTTTTTACAAAAAAAGTTTCAAATGACATCTCGGCTGCCGGACGGGGAATTTTTTAAAAAGAAAAGCACTAGATTTATTTGCTTCCCCATCCCTTTTTTTTTGGGGGGGGGGGAGTTCTGGAAATAAATCAATAAATATTCATATAAACTTAACGGGAGGCTTTTGGAAGAATATAAAATACAAATGAGGGGAGATGGAATTAAAGGTCTAATGTGGATGAAAAGGGTTTTTGATACGGGATCCGATAGTGGCCCGATCGGGTATTTGGAGTCTTGGTCCCCTCCCCCCGCTCCCAATAGTGCGGCGGGGAAAACCCGACGATCACCTCTCAAGTTTCTGGATTCGAAAGAGGCTGCCTGGAAAAACGGAATCGTAAACCAGCCATCCAGGGGCTTTGTTTCTCAGAAGGGTCCGGAGCTCCTATGGGTCCCTGAGCAGTGGGAATTCTAGCTAGAAAAGCATCTCCATCATACGTGTGCGTTTTTGAAACCAGAAAGAGAAGTATTTTTTTGTAACCCGTTTTCTTTCGAACTCTGTGGCACAGGAATAGTCTCACACTTCTCCCTTAGCTTGATGCCAACAGCGCATTAACTAGACTTTAGAGTCTCTCCTGCAAGCCGGCTAAACTGTGGGAGAATTTCCTTCGATTCACCTTCCAGCCCTAAATATCTTCCCATTTATCTCACATTTATTGAAGGTAAGATGTTGTTTCCCTTTAGCGGCTGTTGCTTGCGCTCATACGGGTGAAGGGGTTCCTTCCCCACCCCCCTTTCAATAATGCAATACTAAACAGAATGAGGCCTTTCCTAAACACACCAACTGAGTCAGAAGAGAATAACTCGGTTGAGGCTTGTACTGTCTGCGGTCCAGTGCACTTTATCTGAAAGTACATTCCATCAAACTCAGGGGGAGTTGTGTGAGAAAACGCAGGGCGGCCTTTAGATCGTGAGTCAGATGCCTGAGCTCTTTTTTGCAACAGAAACTATAGTTAGTGCCAGGGGTCGTTTTGTAGAAAAAAAAGGCGGGGGAGCTCATCCAGGGATTGTTATGCAGCTGCACCTACTATTCAATGGACAAGGAGGTGGAACTCTCAGAAAGGTTCAGGAGCTGTGCTCCTGTGAGCTCCCACTGAATCTGAGGCCTGGTTAGCGCAGTGCTGGCCCTCACAGCCCCACGCTTTAGGAACCCATTCGTCTACACCGACCTTTATTCGTTGGTCCTCAGGCTCTGATTTGTTCCCCTCCCGTGAGACTCCCCTACAGATGCCTTCATTTCAATCTTCGCCACCCTAAGCCTTACTTTCCAGCTTGATCCTAAACGGATCAGTTTGCCGAGAAAGTCCACCTTTGCAGGGAGTTCCCGAGACCACCGTTCCCTCTTAACTCTCAAAGCGAGGCAAAACAAAAAACCCCGCCCCATTTTGGGGAGCGGGGGGTAGTGGTGCCTAAGAAGAGGAGGGATGTATTCTCTTCGTGGCTCAAAAGCTCAGATGGGGGGGGGGGGTCGAGCGAGGGACGGAGGAGTCGGTTCAAGTCCCCGATGAAAGCAGCAGGCCCGTTGCAAAGGCTTGGGGGCCTGTTTGTTGCAGAGCCTAACAGATGTGTTAAAACGCCCAGCGTTTGAAATGCCCCCCTATTCAGTCCTCCTTTGGTGCCGAGCCTTTCGCCAGCAGAAGCGTGCAGCCCCAGGCGGGCAGCCCTGATCCTATTAAGCATGAACTGACTGTCAGCTTCAGCTGTTCTCCCCCCCCCCCCCCCGCTCGCCCGCCCGCCCGCCAGTTTTTTCACTTGAGGAACACAAAGCTTTCTCCCTTCCAAAAATCTTATTAACCAGCTTTATTTCTCCCGGTGGCTTTTTTTTTTTATCGCCCCCCCGTGTTTTGTGCCCATGATCTCCGTGTCGCCGCTTTAACCATTCAAGGCCCCCCTCCAGCCCCAAAAGAGGGGGTGGCGGGAGAGAGCAAGGGCATCTGCGATTTCATCCCGTCGGGGCTGAAAGGAGGCCTGCCGCCCAGCCTCTCCCCGGATTCCAATCCAAAAGCGATCCGAGCAACCAGGGAAGGCGAAAGGAATGAGCCGGCGAGGCTGGCAGAAACCTGGGCGCCCTGCGCAAGGGACGCTGCTGCTGGCCCAAAGCCGCGGCTCCAGCCCAGCCCCAGTCTTTGCGTGGAGCGGCCTCGTCCTCAACTTTGATCGATTAAGTTATGGGGGAGGGGGAAACACCCCAAGCAAAAGAAAGCAGCCCGCTGCACCCAAGGACCGAATTGGTACCAGATCTCTGCCCTAGCAAAGGACCGGAGAGGAGCGACGGCGGGGAGGGGGGTGCCCCTTCTGCTGCGACTGCCGGATCCAGGGTTGGAGGGGCGGGAGGGGGGGGCTCGCCTTTCTTCCTCCTGTTCTTCTGGACGGCTCTGCTCGGGTTCCAAAGAGGCGACTCGCCGTTTGAAGGAAGCTCGCCTGAGATCAGCAGGCCTGCCTGGGACAAAGCGGAGAACGAGGCCCCTCCTCAAAAGCAGCTCCTACTTTCCTTTCTGTCCCAAATGAACTTCTGTTCCCTCAAAGCACAAGAAGCAGCAGGGGGAACGCCGCAAAAGAGAGCAAATGAGGACTCGGTCTTGCTTTGGGGCCTCCTCGTCAAAGTATTGCTATCCTGCTCCGTGGGGATTTGTTTCTGTACAGCAACGTTCATATTTCTAAGTTGGGCTTCAGGTCTTACACATAACCCCAAAAATCCGGTTCTGGCGCTCAGGATCTGAGCCCAAACATGCAGACTAGTACTCCTTTCCTCGAGCTAGAGGCAGGCTGCGAAGATTTTGTTGTTTGCTGGCTAGCGCACACCCACCCACCCACAAGTCTTGAGGATACATTCTGTTTGCAAGCACTGGAAGTGAACACTGAAGATCGCTGAACCCAAATAAGATAACTGACAATCAGGGAGAAAGAAAGTGAAGAAGAGTGCAGTGACGATCCAACGCTTAGAGCATATTCGCAGGAGAGCAGTTGAACTTGGTTCTCACCACTGAAAAGCATGAAGAATGTTTACCTTCCTCCTTTAACTGAATGAATTTCTGTAACCCATGCAAAAGACCGATTCAATCTACAAGCCTGACTTTGTAGCCTCATCTCGAAATGATTTTTAAAAATAAAAATAAAAAAAATTACGTAGAAGTTGTTCCATTTCCTTGGCTGGAATTGCTAGTTCCCATTGTCTATCATTCGAGGAAAACACAACTTTCACTTAGGCTAAATTGCAGGTTGCATCTTGGGGCTGCAGATCAGAAACCCCCGCATTGCCGGTCTCAGAACATTTCCGACCATCGTGAGCAATCCAGTTGCCTCATTCAAGATCCGTTCCATGAACCAGAGACACGGCTCTGGTCACGGGACCACAGTACAATTCATTTAAAAAAATGTAAAAAAAAATGTAAAGATTCGATTCCCCCCACACAAGCCAGTTTAACACGTGCTTTGGAGTAGACACAATAGGACTGATTCCCGAGGAAACCTGCCGAGGATCGGGTTGCAGCAGGCCAATTTCTTTCCAGCGATTGTCGTATGAATTGGGCTGGAAGCAGAGCCGGAGACACGGACCACAGGCGGATGTCTTGTCGGACCTGAGGGGGGGGGGGGGCTAGTTTCCACGGCTTGGTTCCATTGAGAGACGCTCCTTTTCTTCGCCTCCAGGCTGGGTCGGCCGCACGCTGAGGCGCACACGTGGACCCCTTTCCTCGGGCTCTGTTTTGGGGCATTCCAAAAGAATTCCTTAAGCACCAAGGCAAAAGGGACTAGGGCACCTATTCAAAACGGAAGGCACAGTCTAAGAAACCAAGAAATCGGACGAAAGGGTTCTTATTTTTCGGCGATTCCTTTGGAACTGTCTTTTCAAATGCACTGGTGGTTTCAGGGAAAGGAATTCTCCTCTCTAAAACCTGTGACGAATGCCGTTTGACCTATGCTCAGGGGGTTTTGTACTTCCTGCCATTCATTTTAATGTCCTTATCTTCAAATTTATTTCTTAACATTCACTTGCCTACTTTGGAGTTCTCCCTCTCTTTCGGAGCTTAAAAAAAGTTAAAAGGAGGGAGCCTGCGTGTGCCGCAGGAGAGATCCGAGGCTTGATGATGGGCCCTACCAAAGTGACGTTTGGCCCCCGAGAACAGCTTAGATGCCAGCTTAGAATTCCAGCCAGTTTTCCTGAGTAGCATTGCCTTGGGAGGGCAAAGAGCCCAGAATTTCCAACGGGAAGACAACCAGAGGTCAGATCAGGCCTAGCTCCAGCTTGTTCCCCAATGATCGTGGAAGTGGAGAAAGGTCTGCAATGAATGCCCTCCTTCTCTGCCAGCCTCGCATTGGATTTTTTGAAACAAACTTCAATTTAAAAAAGAATTCCGAAACACTAAAGAAATAAGCATTTTTTTAAAAAAAATCTGCAACTGATCCTAAATGGCTACAATTCTTTTTCAAGCTGGAGGCAGCCTCCACTGCCACAGTACAAGGATGTCTGAAAACACCCCCAGATGGCTTGGCCATTTATTTCCCCAGCCCAAAGCAGAGTGGGCTGCTGCCTTGAGGGGCCACCTCTTCTAGAGCGCCAGCCTCATCTCATGCTGATCCAGGTGTGGGACAGGCAGAGAGAAAGAGCACTGGCTATTTTTGGCTGGCCAGCCTGGGGGTGGGGAGGGTGGTGCCCAGCCTAGTCCTCATGTGATCCAGGGACAGGTGTGGTGTGGATAGCAAAGGGGGGCATGGGACAGCAGCCTCTGGGCCGGGTCACAACCCGGATGTAGCTGGCAAGGGGGAGCATGTTGGCACCTGGCTTTGCCCTCTGCCAGCCTTGGTGCAGTGTTGCTGGGGAACAGGCAAACAGACCATGTGGCTCCCAGCTTCGCACTGCTATACTAGGCACAGCATGACCAGAAGGAGCAAACACATGTACATGGATGTGCTCAGTTCTACTCCACCAGCCTGGGAACAGTGAGGTCAGCAAGGACAAGCATGAACACCTGGTTTGCCCAGTGCCAGGCTCAACGTGGTATGGCTGGCAAGGAGGGATGTGGGCATGCATGCCCTGTTTGGGTTAGTCGAGATGTTGCTGGTGGGGAGACACATGGTGGCAGCTGGCTTCACCCTTTGACAACTCAACTGCAAAACAGTCAGGAAGGAAAAGAACAGAATAGATAAAAGGAAGTTCTTCATCCAAAGGGCAATTAACACATGGGATTCACTGCCACAGCAAGTGGTGGCAGCTACATGTATAGACAACTTCAAGAGGGTATTGAATAAACATATGGAGCAGAGGTCCATCAGTGGCTATTAGCCACAAGGTATAGATGGAATTCTCTGTCTGGGGCAATGATGCTCTGTATTCTTGGTGCTGGGGGGGGGGCAACAGTGGGAAGGCTTCAAGTGTCCTGGCCCCACTGGTGGACCTCCTGATGGCACCTGTGTGTGTATTTTTGGCCACTGTGTGACAAAGTGTTGGACTGGATGGGCCATTGGCCTGATCCAACATGGCTTTTCTTATGTTCTTACAGAGGTGCCCAGCTTTACACTGTGCTGGTCTGGGCATGGACTGCTGATGAGAAAGGATGCTGATATGGCAGTGTCCAGTTTTGCCCCAACAGCCTAGGCAAGGTATGGCTGACAAGGAAATGTATGAGCGTTGTGGCACCCAACTTCATCCAGAGATGACTTGGGTGCTACGTGGCCAGTGAGGGAGAGTATGAGGGTGCCCTGCACTGGTCTGGGTGCAGGTGGGAAGGAGAACTACTGAAGTGCCCAACTTTGCCCCCCCCCCAGCCCAGGAACAGTGTAGCTAGGGATGAGGATCATGGATACAGTGGTATCTGACATTACTGTGTGCCAGGCCTGTGCCTGGTACAGCCAGTAAGGACCATAGCAAGGACCTACTTCAGTCAGGCATGGTGCAGACACCGAGGAGGAGCATGTTGGTCATGTCTTTAGCTGGCCAGCCATGTCTTTGGCAAACCAGCATTGGGTGAAATCGGGTACTGCCATACCCCTTCTTGATAGTTGCACTTGGCTGGTACTACCAGACTCCACCACCTACCCCGTGGAGACAGCCTCAGGCAGAAGAAGTCTGCCAGCCCACTGGGATTTTGCTTGGCAAATTAAATGCCCTGGTACAGTGTGGCATTAGTTACTGTCAAAAGACACAGACGGTTAAGTAATAAGAAACAGCCCCCCCCCCCCATGTTGACTTTTACTTAAGTAATTGGCTGGGAGTGGGATACCTTTCCACCACTGAGATGTTGGAAAGAGAGTAGCTCTACTGCATTAATAATTTTGTTAATATGAAAATATTATGGTGGATAACTAAGAGACAGTTTGCCAAACTGTTTCTATTAAAATCTTAGCAACAATGCAAGATTAAAAATTTTAGCAACAATCCTAGCAAGATTAAAATTTCAGCAATGAATTCAATTGTCAGGGGAAATTATTCAAAGACCAGATGATTTCCCCTTTTCTGAGATTTATCTGTGAGGAATAACATCACCAAAGCTTTTTGCTAGAAGAGTATGCAATTTATTTAAGAATTAGTCATTCTTAAATACTAGCCCAATAAACTGCTCAGTAAACTGGCATGTTTTAACTGACATATAATTCATCTTTTATAACAAACAGAAGACAAAAGGCAACCTGAAGGACGATAAAACTCTTGCTCTTGTACAGAGCTTGTTGACAGAACATGCCAGAGACAAACGGATATCAGAGTCTTCACACCTCAGCCATGACTTAGCTCAGGGGTGTTGAACTCATTTGTTATGAGGGCTAGATCTGAAATAAATGTGACCTTGTTGGGCCAGGCCATGTTAGGCAGGGCTATGTGTGTGTACCTATTTAAAATTAGGTGGCAAAGATATAAACTTTATAAAGGACACAGACAAACACATTTAAAGATTTTTTAAAAATAAAATAAAACATGCTGGTCTTAAAGGTGCTTTGTTTATATTTCTCCCATGTGACCCATTCTTTCCCTCCCTCTCCAGGGGACCAGGAGGCAGTGGAGCTTCAGCCTATAGAAGGAAGACAGGTTTGGCTCAGTAGCTTTGCGGTGTGATTGAGAGAGCCTGGCGAAGCAAGCTATTCCTCCCCCATTCCTCCCCAAGGGAGGAGCCTTGGCCAATAGAGAAAATAGAGGTTTTAATCTGTAGCTCCTGTGCAATTCAGCAAGCCTTGCAAAGCAAGCTGTTATGCAGAAAGAAGCAAGAGAGAGGGAGAAGAAAACAGATGACAGCCAGTTGCTCAAGGGCCTGATAGGAGCCCTTCAGGGGCCTGATCTGGCCCCCAGGCTGCATGTTTGACACCCCTGACTTAGCCTGCCTGGAGAAGAAAAGGGCTGAGGCTAATTAGCAGCTCTTGGGTAATAATAAGAGTAAAGGTAAAAGGTTCAGTACAGAGAACCAATTTAATAAAGATCAATCTATCTAATGCTGAATAATAAAATATCTTGTTTCAGGATGTCTCTAACCAGGGCTTTTTTTGAGCAGGCACACACAAGAATGCAGTTCCGGCAGTCTTGGCATCAGGGGGCATGACCTAATATGCAAAGGAGTTCCTGCTGGGCTTTTCTATAAAAAAAATCCATCTCTAACAATACTACAGAGAAAAAACAGAGTCTTATGGATACCCTGAATTGGATAGCCCAGGCTATCTGGATCCCAACAGATCCTGGAAACTAAGCAGGGTTGGCTCTGGTTAGCACATAGATGAGAGACCACCAAGGAATTCCAGGGTTGTGACACAGACGCAGGCAATGGCAAACCACCTCTGAACTTCTCTTGCCTAGAAAACATTTGAGATTGCAATGAGTTGACTGTGACTTGATGTAAAAAAAATTTGGGGATAGCAATGCAAGATTGAATGGTAAACTGCTTGAAGTAGCAGAAAAAAAGTTCTTCCACTGACTGTAAATTTGAAATCTGAAAAAAAATGTAGAGGAATTGAAGGGAAAATATAAAGACCTTTGGGAGAAATTGCAAAAAGCTGGATGTGAGATATGAGAATTTGTTGTTGTTCAGTTGCACAGTCGAGTCCGACTCTTTGCGACCCTATGGACAAAGTCACGCCAGGTCCTCCTGTCTTCCACCATCCTCTGGTCTGCTCAAATTCGTGTTTGTTACATCGGTAACCATCTCATCTTTTGCTGTCCCCTTCTTCTTTTGCCTTCTGTTTTTCTCAGCATCAAGATCTTCTCCAGTGAGTGCTCCCTTCTCATTTGGTGGCCAGAGTATTTGAGCTTCAGCTTCAGCATCTCACCTTCCAGGGAACAGTCTGGGTTGATTTCCCTTAGGACCAACTGATTTGATCTTCTTGTAGTCCAAGGGACTCTCAAGAGTCTTCTCCAGCATCACATCTCAAAAGCATCTATTCTTCTGCGCTCGGCCTTTCTTATGGTCCAGCTCTCACAGCCATACATTACTACTGGGAATACCATCGCTTTGACTATACGGACTTTTGTTGGCAGGGTGATATCTCTACTTTTTATTATACTGCCCAGTTTCGCCATAGCTGTCCTCCCAAGGAGCAAACATCTTGTAATTTCATGGCTACAGTTACCATCTGCAGTGATCTTGGATCCCAGAAATGTGTAATCTGTCACTACTTCCATGTCTTTCCCTTCTATTTGCCAAGGTTTGATGGGGCCAGATGCCATGATCTTAGTTTTTTTGATGTTGAGTTTCAAGCCTACTTTTGTGCTCTCCTCTTTCACTCTCAACAAGAGGTTCTTTAGGTCCTCCTCACTTTCTGCCATTAGAGTGGTGTCATCTGCGTATCTGAGGTTGTTGATGTTTCCCCCGGCAATCTTAATTCCAGCTTCTGCTTCATCCAGGTCAGCATTCCGCATGATGTACTCTGCATATAAATTAAATAAGCAGGGTGACAATATACATCCTTGTCAAACTCCTTTTCCTATTCTAAACCAATCAATTGTTCCATATCCCGTTCTGACAGTTGCTTCTTGACCCTTATACAGGTTTCTCAGGAGACATGTGAGGTGGTCTGGTACTCCCATCTCTTTAAGGACTTGCCAGTTTGTTGTGATCCACACAATCAAAGGTTTTAGCGTAGTCAATGAAACAGAAATAGACGTTTTTCTGATGCTCCCATGCTTTCTCCATAATCCAGTGAATGTTGGCAATTTGATCTCTTGTTCCTCTATCTCTCCGAAACCCAACTTGAACTTCTGGTAGTTCCCGATCGACATACTGTTGAAGCCTAGCTTGTAGGATCTTTAATGTGACCTTGCTGGCATGTGAAATGAGTGCAATGGTGCGATAGTTTGAACGTTCTTTGGCATTACCCTTATTTGGGAATGGAATATAAACAGACCTTTTCCAATCCTGTGGCCACTGTTACATTTTCCAAATTTTTTGACATAATGTGTGCATCACTTTAACAGCATCATCTTTTAGGATTTTGAATAGCTCAACTGGGATACCGTCATCTCCGCTCACTTTGTTGTTAGTAATGCTTTTTAAGGCCCATTTGACTTCACACTCCAGGATGTCTGGCTCAAGGTCAGCAATTTCACCATCATGGTTGCCAAGGTCATTGAGATCCTTCTTGTATAATTCTTCTGTGTACTCTTGCCACCTATTCCTGATCTTGTCTGCTTCTGTTAGGTCCCTACCTTTTTTGTCCTTTATCATGGCCATCTTTGCACAAAACGTACCCTTGATTTCTCCAATTTTCTTAAAAAGATCTCTTGTTCTTCCCATTCTATTATTTTCCTCTATTGCTTTGCACTGTTGCTTCAGGAAGGCCTCCTTATTTCTCCTTGCTGTTCTCTGAAAATCTGCATTCAGTTGGGTGAATTTTTCCTTTTCACCTTTGCCTTTCGCTTTCCTTCTTTCCTCAGCTATTGTAAAGCCTCATCAGACAGCCACTTCACTTTCTTGCATATCTTTTTCTTTGGGATGGTATTGATTGCTGCCTTCTGTACAATGTCATGAACCTCCATCCATAGTTCTTCTGGTACTCTATCAACTCTAGTTCTTTAAACCTATTCTTCACCTCCACTGAATATTCATAAGGTATGTGATCAAGGCCAAACCTGAATGGCCTAATGGCTTCCCCAGTTTTCTTCAGTTTAAGCCTGAATTTTGCGATGAGTGGCTCATGAACTGAGCTGCAGTCAGCTCCAGGTCTTGTTTTTGCTGACTGTAAGGAGTTTCTCCATCTTTGACTGCAGAGTATATAATCAATTTGATTTCTGTGTTGCCCATCAGGTAATGTCCATGTGTAGTCGCCTTTTAGGTTGTTGGAAGAGGGTGTTCACTATGACCAGTTTGTTCTCTTGACAAAACTCTACTAGCCTTTAAAAGAGCATAATTAAAATAATTAAAAGAGCATAAATATCATGCTGGTAGTTTGAACTGAGAAAAACTATAAACTAAGTCTCTGTAAGTAGCAGAAGTGTTCTGGCAGTGGAATGACAGCACCTGAGAGTAGAACTATTCTGGGACTGGAATGACAGCCCCTAGATTGGAATGATGGCTCATTGGAGTAGCAAAAGTGTTCTGGGGCTGGAATGAAAGTCCCCAGAGTGGAATGACTTTTTGTAAAAGTAGCAGAAGTGTTCTGGAACTGGAATTGCTGTGCCAAATGGAATGACAGACACTGTGCATAGCAGAAATGTTCTAGGACAGAAATGAACAGCCACAAAGTGGATTGAGAACCTGTGACAGTAGTAGAAGTGTTTGGGGACTGGAATGACAGCCCCCATTGTGGAATGATAGCCCTGGGAGTAGCCAGGGAGAGAGCTAATTTGGTGTAGTGGTTAAGAGTGGTAGATTCTAATCTGGAGAACTGGGTTTGATTTTGCATTCGTTCACATCCAGCTGCTGGGTGACTTTGGGTCAGTCACGGTTCTCTCAGAGCTTCCTTAGCCCCACCTACCTCACGGAATATCTGGTGTGGGGAATGAAGGGAAAAGAATATTGTAAGCCTTTCTGAGATTCCAAATGAAGGGAAGGGTACAAATCCAGTATCCTAGCAGAGGTTGTCTGGGAGTGGAATGATGGGTTCCCAGTAGCACTGTTTTGGGGCTGAATGACTGGAAGTAGCAGAAATGCCCTGGGAGATAAATGACATCCCAAGTAGATTGACAGCCCCTGGGTGTTGCAGAAGTGTTCCTGGACATGAATGAGAGGTTCACAGAGATGAAGACAGCCCTTGAGAGTAGCAGAAGTGTTTTTGGCCTGGAATGACAGCTAGGCTTCCCAATCCCCAGGTCCCAGAGGGGGATCCCCCGGTTTTACAGGCTTCCCCCCTCCCCCAGCCAGCTGGCCGGTGGGGAAGCCCCGCCCCCACAGCCATCATGCACCTCCATGAACAATTCCCATAGGGAATGATGGGGAATTGATCCGCGGGTATCAGGGGCTCTGGGGGGGGGCTGTTTTTTGAGATAGAGGCACCAAACTTTCAGTATAGCATCTAGTGCCTCTCCCCAAAATAACTCCCAAGTTTGAAAAAGATTGGACCAGGGGGACCAATTCTATGAGCCCCCAAAAAAGGTACCCCGATCCTTCATTATTTCCTATGGAAGGAAGGCATTTAAAAAGATGTGTAGGCCCTTTAAATGTGATGGCCAGAACTCCCTTGGAGTTTAATTATGATTGTCACACCCTTGTTCTTGGCTCCACCCCCAATGTCTCCTGGCTCCACCCCCAAAGTCCCCAGATATTTCTTGAATTGGACTTGGCAACCCTAATGACAGCCCCAGGGGTAGAATGATGGGCCCAGTCTCAGGGCTATCCCACTCCCCTCGACTAACAGCCTACTTTCAAAGACAACGTAAGTCAGGGTTTAAATCCATGGTCTATGAGATATATATTTTAAAAAGCACCTCGTGCAATCAGCCTTAGTACGTTACCACCTCAAAAATGACTCGAGTGTACTAATATTAGTAGTACTGCCAGCATTTAAACTTAATCCCTCTTTCCATGTAGCAAAAAAAGGGGAGGGGGAATCATTGATTAAGACGAGCATTCTCAAGATTAGGCTCCTCGTTCCCGATACCCCCCTTCCATAGCTAGAAAAGCCGCTTCCCCAACGCGAGCCTACAGTTATCACGCAAAGCTATTAATCGGCGCCTCTAAACTACTGTTCCATTGCTAGCCAAGCCTCTCAAACTCATTCGCTGTGAGCAGAGACCACCCCAGGCCCGGTCAATACCCTTTCTAGCAACTCCGTCCTGCTCCCAGCACTAGGACAATCGTGTTCCCGCAGCAGTAGGGGGAAGGGGGTAACCCACAGCAAGCAACGCTTCAAGCAGAAGCTCAGTTTCTGGCGTCATCAGGAGTACGTCTCCAGGGCCTAAGAAACAGAAATCAGGCAGTGCGTAATTTGAGCAGACTTCAGAGGATGGTAGAAGACAGGAGAACTTGGCATGACTTTGTCCATGGGGACTCGACTGTGCAACTGAACAAGAAAAGCGTCGGACTCCACTGTGCAACTGAACAACAACAAAAAAGACACCTCGCGAGAGTACGTAGCCCTTGATGGGAACACCTCGCGAGACTACGTATGAACCGCCCCAAAATTAAAATAAAAAGGGAGGGTCGTGATCGTTCCGAGACAGCTGCGTTTTGAAGATTAGTATTCTGTCTTAAGCCTTTAGAACACAATGGAGAACGCTTATTTTGATTCAGGTGGATAGCTGCGTTGGTGAAGTAGCAAAACAAGTTTAAGGCCAGTGGCACCTTTAAGACCAACAAAGTTTTATTTGTGCTGGCACACCAAATACCTTAAATAAAAGAGTTCTCCATTGTCTGGACTCAAACTTTGTTCAACTTTTATATTGGTCATTGTACTTTATTCTTGCTAGCCTGATTTGGAGGGATTTATTTGTGGTAAGCACCTCCTGAGGCGAAGATAATGACGTGCCTGTTTCAGTAGTCCCCGCAAATATTTATGTTCTTGTTCCTTTTCCTAGCACAGCATGTTAGGGAGGGACATCTCTTATTTTTCTTTCAACCTTGCGAGAATGGTGTCATGGTGTGCTTCATGGCTTAGTACAGGACTGGGCTTGGAGTTTTACACATTCAAGTTCATTGCTCTTGTCTTGAATCTGACTTTGTGCTATTACATACTGCTTGCAACTTCACTGCAGTATTAACATTTACCAATACTTTAAGATCTTTTTTTTTTTAAAAAGTATGTGACTTTGACAATGACCCCTTTTGATAACTGCATAGCTCAATAATTACAGCATTGTTTTCAACAAGTATATTGCCTTTAGTACATAGCACCTTGTGCTAATGTTGATAATGAAACATTTGAGTTTTTGATTTATCTGGTACTAAGCTCAAATGATTATCATCTTGAGGACCAACATAGTAACTCAGTTATAAAAGATGTACAGTAGTTCTACAGACTACATCATGCCTTCATCTTCCATTGCCAACTGACCTATTGCAAGTCCTTGTTCTACGCCCAGCTAGGGTTGCCAATAGGCCTGGAGAAAAATGTTCTAATAGAAACATAATGCATGGAATTGGACAGCTGAAACTTCATGGATAAAAAACATCATGTAGTAAAGCCTCTGTTAATGGAACAAGACATTTTCTGCAAGTTGTTAGCAACCCTTTGTCATTCATACTGTGTTTTTCCATCAGTACTTAGAAGTTAAAGTAGATTGCATTTATGACAAACAATAAATAATATATGACAAACAATAAAGTTAAAAGTACAGTATCAGGGAGGGATGGTGGCTCAGTGGTAGAGCATCTGCTTGGCAAGCAGAAGGTCCCAGGTTCAATCTCCAACTAAAAAGCATCCAGGCAAATAGGCATGAAAAACCTCAGCTTGAGAGAGACCCTGGAGAGCCGCTGCCAGTCTGAGTAGACAATACTGACTTCGATGGACCGAGGGTCTGATTCAGTATAAGGTAGCTTCATATGTTCATATCATGAAAAATCGACTGTTCACCACTTGAGAGCAAGTGTGGTAAGAGAGTAACTGTGATCTAGAAGACCCAGGTTCAAATCCTCACTCTGCTGCAGGTGATCTTGGGCCAGTCATATACTCTCAGCATAACCTGCCTCACAGGGTGGTTGTGAGGATAAAAAGGAGGGGTGGAAAATGATGTAAGCCACTTTGGGGGTCCACTGGGGAGAAAGGTGAGTATAAAGGAAGTAAATAATTAGCTAATAAGTAAATCCCAAAGTAAGCCAGTTGTAAATTTCAGATTCCTTAATCTATCCATTTTAAGTTCTTAAAAAACTAATCTACATATCTCGTTCTTACTTTCTTCCTTTACATTCTGGGTATGCTGTGGCCAGTGAGAAGAAGCACTGGAATGGTGGCACCTGGCTTCAACTTGTGCCACCCAGGATAGTATAGCCAGTGAGGAAAAACACGGCGGTGCCTCCTCTACCTCCATATGCTCTTCCATGCATCATCTGCTGATAGGGCATGGTCAGGATGGCAGTACACCCCCATGCCGTGCCCTCCCAAGCCCCTCTTCTATTCGCATGCACTATGCACATGCGGCATGATGATGTCACCAGTGCTGTCATCATGCAGGGTGATGGGCAGCGCACAAGAGTGCTGCTGCACCACCGCTATCCCCCTGCTGCACCTGGCCACTTTCAAGCTGAAAGCGGCTGCTGCGCTGTTCGGAGGCTTCCTTGGAAGCCTCCAAAGAGCACGGAGGCCGCTTTCTGCTTGAAAGTGGCCAGACACAGCAGGGGGATAGCAGCAGCATGGCAGCACTTTTGTGTGCCACCTGTTTCTCTCTCCCCCACATCGTCATGGGGTAGATGAAAGTGACCTGCTGAGCCTGGCCACTTTCAAGTAGAAAACAGCTGCTGCACTCGTTGGAGACTTCCAAGGAAGCCTCCAAATAGCATGACAGCCGCTTTTGGCTTGAAAGTGGCTGGCAGCGCTAAAACACTGCACTCTTCAGAGGCTTCTAAGGAAGCCTCCATAGAGTGTGGCGGCTGAGCGGCACCAGGGAAGGGGCAAGGAAAGTAAGGATGTGCCTGGTGACGCCCCCAGGCAGGGTGGCACCCTAGGCAGCTGCCTACTCCCACACGCTGACCCTGGGCATGGTAGGGGGTGAGGGTGGGACCTCTCATTCTGTCCCTGCATATGACACACCTCGGGAAAATAAATAGTTTAAGATAAGAGAGATTCTAGCTTCTTTCCCTTTTATTTCTTTTGCCTGAAGTGCACTGGTAGAAGTAGTAAATAAATAAGCCCTGATCTGGATGGCCCAGACTAGTCATATCTTGGAAGCAAAGCAGGGCGGATGCTAGTTAGTATTTGGATGAGAGATCACCAAGGAATTACAGGGTGACTAGTGGCAAACCATCCCGTAAAAAAGTCTGCTGTGAAAACATCATGATGTTACATCACCCCAGAGTCGGAAACAACTGGTGCTTGCACAGGAGACTACTTTTTATGCAGTGGAAGGCAACAGCAAAGCACCTCTGTTAGCCTCTTGCATTGAAAGCCCTACATGGTTGCCATAAGTTGGCTGTGTCTTGATGGCACTTTAGGCACAGACACACAGAAATATGCCTGTGGTAGCTTCCACTGAGTCAGTAAAATTACAAAAAATTGCATCTATGGGCTTGGGTAAAGAAACAAAATAAAATGGATTTGAGTAGTAGAATTGTTAGATGAATTGGATGCAGAAGCAATTGTTGACAGATCTGCACAATCATCTAGTGCAGTGTTTCCCATTTGCAGGGTCACGACCTGGTACCAGGCCATGGAAGCCTCACTACCGGGTCACAAGAAAAGCCAAAACTAGCCCCGCCCCCAGCAAAGCATGGCCTCTGCTCTGCTTCCTTCCTTCCCTTGTCTCTCTGTTGGGCAGAGAAAAGCTAGCCTTGAAGACTGGCAGAGACTGCAAAGCCTGAGCTCTGTTTGGCTTCCTTCCTTCCCCCATCTCTGTGTTGTGCAGAGAGGAGCTGGGCTGCCTCTCCTTCCTTCTCCCCCCTCCCAGTGTTTGAAAGAAAAGCTGGCATCCACTGGCACTTTAGACCCATGAAGTGTTCTTCAACGTATGAGCTTTCATGTGCCTTGCAGTATGTTCTTTTGGGGAGATTTCCCCGGGAGGCCTGGGCGGCAAAGAAGAGTATGTGTGTTTTTTCAGCTGGGAGGGGCGAGGAGTGGGCATTCCAGTAGCTTTTTTTTTTTTTTTTTACCAAACGACCCCTGGGCAGAATTGTTCCTGGCTGGGGTCATCAGTGAGTAAGGCTCCCCCCCCTTTGTCTCCCCCCTTCTGTTTTTCCCTGCAAGTGATGCTCTGTCTGTATTCTTGGTGCTGGGGTGTGTGTGTGGAGAAGCAACAGTGGGAGGGCTTCTAGTGCCCTGGCCCCACTGGTGGACATTCTGGTGCTTTTTGGGCATTGTATGAGAGGATTTTGGACTGGATGGTCCACTGACCTGATCCAACATGGCTTCTCTTATGTTATTTCTTTCCATTCTTTCTTTGCCTTTCCTTTCCTTTCCTTCTTTCCCTTTCTTTTTTCCCCTTTCTCTTTCTTTCTTTCCTTCCATTTTTACTGGATGAAACTTTTCTGTTCATCATATTGTTCTTGCAGACATAGGGGCTCTGTCAATGAAAAGCTGGCACCCCCAGTTGTAGCCAGCTGACCTTTCTATGAGATTTCTGTGTGAGTGAGTGAGAGTGAGAGGTGTGGGGCAGAAAGAGATTATTGGAGATTACTGCTGTATATCTCAACAGCCCTGGAACTGATGGTACTATGAACTTGGCACCATTTTACTGGTCCTGCTTTTAACAGCTGTCTGACACCAAAATTAAACACCTCCTGTAGATATTAAAAAGGATGAAAAAAGTTCACTGGCTAAATATCTGCACAACCGATTGCTTTTAAAGGCATGGAAAACACAGCCAGTAAAAAGCTGCAAGCCCCTCATAAATATCCTTTTTGGGATAACTGCAACAGCCCTGGAACTGATGGTACTATGAACTTGGCACCATTTTACTGGTCCTGCTTTTAACAGCTGTCTGACACCAAAATTAAACACCTCCTGTAGATATTAAAAAGGATGAAAAAAGTTCACTGGCTAAATATCTGCACAACCGATTGCTTTTAAAGGCATGGAAAACACAGCCAGTAAAAAGCTGCAAGCCCCTCATAAATATCCTTTTTGGGATAACTGCAGAAAAGCTTGTATGAACTTTATATAACTTGAAATTACTTTATTAATTGCAGTACAATTCTCTGCTACCTTTCACAGCAATTACCCAATGTTTCAGTCAAGGAAAAGTATGAAAAATAGTTGTCAAAAGATTTTCTTGAAACCAAGCAAGCTTGGTTGTAGCTTGAGGCAGGGTTCCAGTAGTAGCAGCTGAAGGAAGGGTCTACTAAATGTGTCAGTATATTTTGAGGTAAAGCAGCTGCCAGGACCCAGTGTGAGTGGTACACAGTGCTGACATTCCTGATGGCAATGGCAACAGCACTCCCAACTGCATACACTGGCCAGTACCATTGAGGAAGGGGTGTAGAGGTGGTACAGGCAATTGAACAAGGGCATCAGGAGTGCTTGAAAGCTGGAGAACACACACAAACAGATAGGTGC
Source organism: Heteronotia binoei (assembly GCF_032191835.1). Taxonomy (NCBI): domain Eukaryota; kingdom Metazoa; phylum Chordata; class Lepidosauria; order Squamata; family Gekkonidae; genus Heteronotia; species Heteronotia binoei. The sequence goes on from NC_083243.1 coordinate 120,734,597, forward strand.
ATGCAGGTGTGGGGGTGGAAAGAGAGGACCCTGGGAATGTATGAAAAAGTGGCAGACTGCTCACTTTCCACCCCCATTTTGGCTCAGCATGAGTTTCAGAGAGATTTTTCTGAAAACGATGTTACTTCAGAAGAAGAGGCAGGTTGGGGGAGTGCCCTGGAAGTGACATCACAGGAAAAGGTGGAGTTTTGGTTCAGTGTGCCCCGGAAGTGACATTGCTTGGCCCTTGACCTGGAAGTGACACCACAGGAAATGACATAATTCCTGTCTCCCGGCTCCACCCCCAAATTTTAGTGGGCCACGAAGGAGAAGTGTAAAAATAACCAGGCCATGGGAAAGAAAACTTTGGGAAACCCTGATCTAGTGAATTCAAATGATTGCTCATAATATAGTGGACTGCATGAAATATGCTTTTGAACTACTTGTTAATGTGTACAATGTTCAGTACAAGCAAACTATCAAAAAATATCCACCATTTATTTAACATTTTAAAAAAATCAATTATAACAATCTGTATTTATATTTAGTATCTACTGTATACTGCCAGTAATATATACAATATATGTGCTGTAATTACTAAAAAAACATACATTTATTTCACAAAAGTTTTAATTGAACTTTTCTCCCACTTACGTATTTTTTGAAAATTTTATTTATTTCTTATTAAAAGTAAATGATAGCCTTAAAGTTGTGGGTGGGCCCAGGCCCAGTGCTAGGGCCTCAGGTGCCCCAGGCCAGCACCCACCCTGTGCCCCACCACCCACACCTGCTCCGCCACTGTACCCCTGCAAGCCGCACCAACATCCTACCCAGCTGCTCTCACCTTCAAGGCAAGAGCAGCCGGACAGGGTGCATTCGAGCCTGGCTTCCCTTGCAAGGAAAGCCAAGCTTGGAGAAGAACATGCTGGTGCCCCACCTGGCTGCTTTTCCCTTAAAAGCGAGAGCAGCCAGAAGAAGAAAAATAAGAAGATATTGGGTTTATATCCTGCCCTACACTCCAAATCTCAGAGTGGCTCACAATCTCAGTTACCTTCCTCCCCCACAACAGACACCCTGTGAGGTGGGTGGAACTGAGAGACCTCACACAGAAGTTTCCCTTTCAAGGACAATTCTTGCAAGAGCTATGGCTGGCCCAAGGCCATTCCAGCAGCTGAAAGTGAAGGAGTGGGGAATCAACACTACACCAAACTGGCTCTCTCAGGTGGGGCACATTCTCCTCTGAGCCTGAGTTCTTTTGCAAGTGTTGACAAACTCAGAGGAGAACACACTGACATCCCACCTGGCTGCTTTCGCCTTCAAGGCAAGAGCAACTGGGCAAGGTGCATTCTTCTGCAAGTCTGGCTTCCCTTGCAAGGGAAGTCAGTCTCAGAGGACAGCACACACCAACGCACCATCCTGCCACTCTCAGCATCCCAGGTTGCAGACCCAGGAATCTGAGTGCAGCAGGGCCCAAGGAGGGGGCATTTGGTGGTGCTCCTGTAGGCAAAGTGGCACCCTAGGCAGCCACCTACCTCATCTACTCCCTATTCCCACACACCAGCCATGGGTGGGTCCCCTTTGACTCCTGGCAACCAATATTTTTAGACCCAGACCACCAATAGCTATGGCCCCACAACTTCAGTGAAGGAGATGATGTCACAGTGCCTGGCCTCAATTGAGGGGACAAGGGAGCAAGTTTGGGATGCTTGCACCTGCTTACCTGTCAGTGTGTGTGTATCCCTGTGAGCTGAAGGTTGAGCACCTATTAGGGTTCTGAAATGAGAGAGGTCAGCCACAGAATATGGACTTTGTTCTTCTCCTTGGTGCTAAGTGCCCTCTCTGCATCCCATGCTGCATGCCCTACATACGGAGTTGTACAATGTCCTGGGGGAAGCTTTTGTAGGATGGGGAGTGCAATTGGGTGCTGGGGATGGGGCTTGGCCACTCTGGGGAGGGAGGGAATAGGCCAAGGCTGTAGTCAGCGCCGACCCAAGGGTGTGTGGTGCCCTAGGCAGGCGCCCCCTGTTGCCCCTTGCAGTGCTGCAATGCAGCGCTGCACTCAGTTGCACCCCCCCCGCACACCACCTGCCTGCCGCCTGTGCCTCATCTGCTGGCCCACCGCTACCACCACCATCCGCCCCTACTTTTCCTTCCCATCACCTCCCCCCAGTGCGATCACACCACAAGCCGTGCTGCGGCTGGGCCCAGGTGGTGCGCTGTGATCGCGGGGGTGGGGGAGGGAACGGGAAGGAAGGGAAGAGAAGGGAAAGGAGGGGTGGGCAGCGGCGGTAGCAGCGGGCCAACAAAGGAGGCATGGGTGGTGAGAGGGCGGCACGCTGGGGGGTGAGAAGGGAAGGGAAAGGAGGGGTGGGTGGTGGCGGGCTGGCAGAGGAGGTGTGGGCAGTTCACTGGGGGTGTGTGCAAAGAGAAGGATCAGGCGGGCTGGCACCGCGCCTGGGGGGCGATGGGAAGGGAAAGGAGAGTTCCATGGCAACCTCAGTGGCAGCAGGCAGAGGAGGCAGGCTATTTTTGCAATCCATGGGCACCCATGGACTACGCCATGTTTTTTGTTGGTGTAACTTTCCACATCTTGCAAGGGGTGTTCCCAGGTTGAAAGGGAGCCAACTAAGATAGGTTGTGCCCCCAACATAGCCCACAGCCATGCTGGCGCAATGGTCTACATTTCAATTGTACTGATGATTGGCTGCCACATCCCACCACTGGTACCTGTGAGCCATGGGTGCCTCAACAGGCCTGCACTGATGTAAATGCCAGTTACATCGATGTAACTGTGACTTACACCAACATAGGGGTAAGTTTGTTCCCAGAGTGCTTTTGTTCCCCCTTTCAGGATTGCTCTGTCCGCCTTTGAAAGTAGAGATTCTACCAAAAGCATTTTCAGATCATAACCTCATGACTATGGTCTACAAAGGGAATCTAAAACTTTTAGATGGAGAAAGAAGTTTTGTTACAGAATGAATCATATTTAAAGACTGTAAAAGAAATTGAAATAATTTTTTGAAATTAATATGAATAATGGTACAGACATGAGAGTGGTCTGAGATGCAAGTAAAGCTTTTATCAGAGGTCATTTGAAACAATATACTTCCAAACTTTAGAGAAAGAAACAAGAGAGGGTACAAAATATTCTGGATGAGATAAAATAAAAGAAGAGGTAGGTTAAACTTGTTTCTCAACAAATTAAGACTCTATAACAACAATTATCTATATGTTAATGGTAAGAGAAATGGAAATAACATTGAATTATATGAAACAAAGAAATTTTATACTTGAAAATTATAAATTGTGAAAAGAAAGAGAAAAGAAAATGATACTGAAAATAAACAAAGGAGAAAAAGGGCTAACAGATTCTGTGGCCATTCAAAAAGCACTCCCCCCCAATATTATTTAGAGTTATATAAAAGTCATGATACTTCGTTGGAAAAATAGATGATTATATTACGGAAACAAAATTTACCCAAAATCACAGAACAGCAATGACAGATCATGAATGGATCTATTACAATATGAAAAATGGGGGATGCCATAAAAAAATTAAATTGGGTAAGGCCCCAGGACCAGATGACCTTTCAGGTAATTATTATAAGTGTTTAGAGGATGAACATTTACATTACAGGGGTGTCAAACATGCAGCCTGGGGGCTAAATCAGGCCCCTGGAGGGTTTCTATCAGGTCCCCAAGCAACTGGATGTCATCTGCTTCCTTCTCTCTCTGTTGCTTCCTTCTGCATAACACCTTGCTTGCAAGGCTTGCTCAATTGCACAGGAGCTACATAGCAAAGCTTGTATTTTTTTCATTGGCTGAGGCTCCTCCCTTGGGGAAGAAGGGGGGGAGGGAGAGCTTGCTTTGCCAGGCTCTCTCAATCACACAGCAGAGCTATTGAGCCAAGCCTCTCTACTTTCTATTGGCTGAGGCTCCTCCCCTCCTGGTCCACTGGGGAAGGAAGGAAAGAGCCAGAGTTTCCTTTCCCCAGGTCCCTGGATCCCATGGGAGAATTACAAAGAAAGCAACTTTAAGACCAATGAGTGCTAATGTTATAGCATGTTTTAAGTTTTTTTTTTAAATCTTTAATTGTGTTGGTGTCTTTTATAAAGTTTATATCTCTGCTACCTAATCTTAAATAGGTATACACATGGCCCAGCCTGGTCCAACATGACCCGGCCCAACAAGGTCTCATTTATGTCAGATCTGGCCCTCATAACAAATGAGTTTGACACCCCTGATTTACAACCTTTACAAAAAACACCCAATGAATTCTGTTTTACAAGAAGGAGTTTGCTGAAAACTTGGAAAGAGGCTACTATAGCATTCATACCTAAAGAAGGACAGGACTTGATGTAATTATAGACTGATTTCCTTGTTGAATAATGACTATATAAGTTGTTTACAATCAGGGCTGGATCTACATATTTTTGAGGGGAAGCAAAAGTAAAAAAATGGTTCCCCCCCCCCCCCAATTTTAAAAAGCAGATGGTCACAGGTTCAGTCCCCAACACCTCCAGTTAAAGGGATCAGGTAGATCCACAGGCTGGATCTACCATCATACACTGCAATACCATCTATGGGTTCAGCCTGTGCCTGGTCAGCTTATTGTCCCTGTATTAAGAATAAGAACCCCAGATTTCCTTGGAAAGGAAAGGGGAGGGAGGAAGAGAGAGAGAGAGAGAGAGGAGGAGAGGGAAGGGGAAAGGGAGGAGGGGGAAAGGGAGGAGGAGAGGGAAGGGGAAAGGAAAGGGCAGGGCACTCGTAGAGCCCAAGGCATGCTTTTGCAAAGGCAGAGCTTGCCAGCTAACTCTTGCAATGTTGGAGAGAGACATTTTTTCTTTTCTCCACCCCCAGAAAAGGGGTGGAGGAAAATTAGTCTGGTGGACTAAAGAGATGCAAAATTAGTCTGGTGGACTAAAGAGATGCAACTTTTAAAGAAAGTTTTCCAAAAAGGATTGTTGTTGTTTTTAATGTAAAGCTTGAACAAGATTAAACAAGAACACAAAGATTGAACAAGAAGACTCATTGAGACTTTTCTAATGAGAAAGAATTTGGAAAAAATTCTTTTCTCCACATAGAGTCTGTGTAAGAAAGGTGGACTAAACAACATAAATATTTTTTAAAAAACAACCACACCCTGCCCCCTTATGAAAAAGGAAAACTTTTAAAGACATGATGGGCTTGGAAAGAGATGGGAGAAAGGGTAATTTCTAGTGGGTTCCCCCCTCCCTGCAAAAGAAGGAATGATGCTCAAAGAGGTTGCAGTAGATTAGAGCAGCCAACTATTTAGACAGGCAGCAAGGAAGCATGGTGGCGATGGCCTCATGTGGAGGAGCCTACCCTCCCTTGCTTTTCCACCACTCCTCCAGCCCATGCTCCTCCTCCAGAGGGTCAGGCTGGGAGGCACTGAGGGCAGCATGGGCTCCCTGCTATGTGGATGGCAGCAGCAAGGGCGAGCATGGTAGCACACTGAGGAGGGGGCACTTGCTACCACCACCAGGGAGGCGCAAGAGAGCTGCACCACCTGCTCACCACCAACCTGCAGCAGCCCCTCCTGGCCTCAGATTTCACTGTGCTCTCCAGCTTCCACACTTTTCCCCTTCACTGCCACCCACCCACCCACAGCACTCCTGATAAGTGGCAAGACAGAGGAGGGTAACAAAGATGCTAGTGGCAATGGAGAGTGAGGCGGAGGTGGGGAAGCAGCATTGTGGTTGACAGGGCGCATGCAGGGAGGGGGCCCCTACTGCCCACCCCTCTCCAGGACACCAGCAATGCCCCCCTCCTTGCAGTGCCCAGGGCAAAATGCCCCCTCTGTCCCCTAGATCTGGCCCTGTTTACAATGACACTAGCTGAAACACTTAAAATAATCTTTCAGAAATGTATACATGAAGATCAGAGGGGCATTCTACCCAAGAGAAAGTTGAGAGACAATTTTAGGACTGTATTAAATGTCTTGGAATATCTGGACAAGCAAGCTGCATTGATTTTTTTAGATACAGAGAAAGAAGGCTTTTGATAATCTGAATTGTACTTTCCTATTTAGAGTGTTGGAAGATATGGATTTTGGAAAAAAAATTATAAAGTGGGTGAAGTTGATTTATACATTGCAAACTGCAAAAATAATTTCAGCAGAGATTTGACTAAACCATGTGAAATACAATAGGAAGAAGACAAGGTTGCCCATTGTCAACATTTTTGCTTATTCTGGTACTTGAAATACTGAATAAAGATCTAAGACAAGAAAAATTAACTGAAGGTGTAAAGATTAAAGGAGAATCTTATAAACTGAAAGCTTTTTCAGATGATTTGATGTTGGTCTTAGAAAATCCTCTAAAAGGAATCAAAACCTTAATGACCAAATAAACAGAAGACCAAGATGATACAAGATCAAATGAAAATGATGAACAAAACAGTTTTCAAAATAGAAAAGAAGGTAAAATATTCTTTGAAAAATATGAATTGTATGTCATTAAAAATAATTATGTCAAAACTTGCAATGAAATGTTGAGATGGGGTAATGTATAACCATGGTTGGCGCATGGGAGTAGGCAAGGTGGGCAGCTGCCTGAGGTGCCCTCTCACCTAGGCCCTCTCCCCACTGCTTTTGGCTTCCAAGGTCGCAGACCCAGGAAGCTGAGAGCAGCAAGATGGCACATTGGTGTGCACTATTCTCCAAGCCCAGCTTCCCTTGTGAGGGAAGCTGAGGTCAGAGGAGAACATGCTCTGCCCGGCTGATTCTGCCTTCAAAGTGAAAGGAGTTGGGCAGGGCGTCAGTGCAGCTTCTCCAAGCTGTGCTTCCCTTGCAAGGGAAGCCCAACTTGGAAGAGAATGCCTCTGTGAATAAGATGAATGTTTTACCTAGAATGTTATTCCTGTTCCAAATCATTCCCATTTTGACAACAGATGTGCCATTTACACAATGACAGAAAGACATACCTAGATTTGTATGACAAGGGAAAAACACCAAGAGTTAAATATAAGATATTACAAGATGCAAAAGAAAGACGTGAGTTGGATTTTCCAGACTTGAAGTTGTATTTTGCTGCCTCCTACTTGGCACAGATGAAGGACTGGATTTTGTTAAAAAAAACAAAATATGACTAAGCTAAAGTGAATGCAGAATTCAATAATCATTACATTGAAGCCTCCTGAAGCCCGCTGCATCGCAACGTGGCTGAGGGGGAAGTTTTGCCCCCCTTTGGAGGGAGAGTGGAATCTTCGGCGTGCTTCCAAGCGTGTCCTGAGTGGGCGGGGCTTCAGCACTGTTGCTGAAGCCCGCTCGACGCCGTGGCAGTCTTCCCGGCGTTTTTCGGGCTGTGAGGAGCGTGCTCGCACGCTCTCCGCTCGTTTAGGGTTTGTGTGGGCCAGGAGACTGGTGCGCTGCATCGGAGCGTCGGGGATTGTCATGGGACTTGCTGCTGATTGATAGACTGTCGCTTCAGGGGCATTTTTTACAAATAATAATATAACTGGCCTTCAGGTTCCTTGTGGATAGGGTGCTATCTGGGCGGTGGGAGGCTTCTCCATCTTGGGGTTCCTGTCTTGCGGGAGTTTCGCTAGCCCACCCCCCCCCTCCCACTACCCCCCCACCCCCCACGCCCCCGTTTGCTTAAAGGGTTTAGATCATCACTGGATTTGTGGTCTGTATGGCTGTTGGTGCCTGTTAGAGCAGGGCTGGGTGTCGAGCTGGGTGTGTCGGCCATTTTCTGTCAGCCATTGGTGCTAGCACTGGGGAGGTTGTTCTTTTGCCTCCCTCTGGTGCTGGGCGGCCATTTTGGATTCTCCTTCTTCATTGTTCTGGCTCTGGGTGGCCATTTTCTAAGTGTGTGGCAGCAGCCATTTTAGAGTGCTGTTGGGCGGCGGACATTTTGAGGCTGGTGTGGCCTGTTCGCCCTCCCCCCCCCCCCTCTTATTTTTCCTGGGACTGGCCTGTTTATTTAAGGGCTAGCTGCCTTGGTGGGGTTCATTTTCCCATTTGGGTTTTAATTCATGCTGCAGTTTTTGGGAGCATGTCGGGCCGTATGGGTCCTGGAAAATCTAAGGGGAAGCAGCCGGCCCCTAAGCCGCCACCGAAGCGTCCACCGCCTCCCTCCTCTTCAGATGATGAAGGGGATGACGACGTCAATGCAGTCATTTTTCAGCGACTGCAGGCGTTGGAGCGGGCATCGGGGTTTCCACCTTCCCAGATGCCCAAGAAGGGGCGGGTTTCTAAGCGGGGGTTACAGGCTGATATACTGACCCGCTTGTCTCTTTTAGAGAGCAGATCTACAGCTGCTGCTGGAGGAGCTGTGGGGCTTGTTGGCCCTGATGTTGGTGCTGGCCCATCGTCCGGTGCGGGTGGTGCTGGGTCAGCTTTGGTGCCAGCTGTATTTTTCGGTAAGTCTGGGGATGGCTCTTTGCCTCACACTGGGCCTGTATGGCCATGGGGGACCTGGGGGGCTGCTGGCCCTGGTGGGGTTGGTGCTCAGTTAGGGCCTGCTTCAACTTTGGGCTTAGAGCAGCCGGGGAATTGGATGGGGCCCCAGGGTCAGTGGAGTACGTTGGGACATTGGCCGGGGGTAGGGCAGCAGGGGTCAGCAGGGCCTTGGCCCGGCGGCTGGGGTTTCCCTTCTCCTTACGGGGCGGTTCCGTTCAGTGCTATGCCGTTTGGTGAGGTCGCCTTACCATTAGGCGATCACCTGCTGCCTGCCACCAAGGAGAAAATATTAAAGGGAGAATATGTGGACGTATTCTCCCTTGTATATAGAGAGCTGGAAAAAAAGGACAAAGAGGAACTAGATGACAAAGAGAAGGAGAAGCTTAGGAAAAGGAAGGTTGACCGGACCTGGGCCAATTGGCTGCCTGGGTTCTTAATATATGTGGGAGTAATTGTGCGGGCACAGCCCTGGCGGGCTGCGGCCTTGATCCAATATTTGGACATCATATACAAGGGGTATACGATGTTCAGCAGCCCTGCCTGGATCCAGTATGACCAGGAGTTCAGGATGAGGGCCGCTTTGTACCCTTCACTCCCATGGGATTGGATCCACCACCAGTTGTGGCTGCAGGTGATGTCACCAGCGCGGCCCAATTTGGGGGATCGATCCGACAGCGGTCACCTTGTATCTAAGGGTTCCGCTTCTCTTTCTGGTGCGTCCTCTTCCTCCCGCAGTGTTGCGGGGCAGGCGGTTCAACCCCGCTTGCTTTGCTGGGAGTTTGGGTCCCAGGGGGCGTGCAGTCGAAAGGACTGCCACTTTAAGCATGAATGCCCCCTGTGTGCTGGCTCACATTCCTTCAGCAGCTGCCCTAGAGTTCGACCGCGCAAGGGTCAGAAAAAATCAGGCGGTGGTCCTTTCCAACCTGGAAAAGGGTCCCAGCCCGATAAAGGTGGGGCCTCTTAGAGAGTGGCTGCGCAGGTACCCACGTAGAGAGGACAGTTGTTATTTGTTGAATGGTTTCACGTTGGGTTTTAGGATTCCTTTTCAAGGTTTTCGTGTAGCAACTCGGTCCAGAAACCTTAGTTCAGTTGTGGGTTTTGAGCATATAGTTGAGGAAAAAATTGCTAAGGAGTTGGCAGAGGGCAGGATTTTGGGCCCATTTGCCATTCCTCCTGTGTGTAATCTTAGGGTTTTCCCGTTGGGGGTTGTGCCAAAGAAAGCACCTGGTGAATTTCGTTTGATTCACCACCTTTCTTATCCTAAGGGTTCCTCTGTCAATGATGGCATACCTGAGGAGCTTTGCTCTGTTAGGTACACCTCATTTGATCAGGCCGTGGGCGTCGTGCGATGCTGTGGTCAGGGTGCTGAGATGGCGAAATGCGATATCAAGTCGGCATTTCGCCTTCTCCCTGTCCACCTGGATGATTTTGAGCTGCTGGGCTTTTCGTTTGCAGGGCAATTTTACATGGACAGAGCATTGCCTATGGGTTGCTCTGTATCATGTGCCACTTTTGAGTGCTTCAGCACCTTTTTGGAATGGGCTGTGCGCGAGAAAGTGGGTTTGCAGGAAGTCGTTCATTATTTGGACGACTACCTGTTTGTGGGCCCTGCCGGCTCGGGTCGCTGCGCTCAGTTGTTAGCCGGCTTTATTGAATTGGCCGCCTAGTTGGGTGTGCCTTTGGCCGAAGAAAAAACCGAGGGCCCGGCTCAACGCCTTGTGTTTCTGGGGATTGAGCTAGATACTTTAGAACAGTCTTCTAGGATTCCTGATCAGAAGCTGTTGGATTTGAAGGAAAGGATTAATTCCTTCCTGTGTAGAAAGAAGGTTACGTTGCTTGAGCTGCAACAGCTGGTGGGGCACCTTAACTTTGCCTGCAAGGTGGCTGCCCCTGGTAGGCCTTTTCTGCGCAGGTTCTGTGATGCTATGGCTGGCCTTCGCTCGCCACAGCGCAGGACCAGGGTTACTAGCAGCATGAGGGAGGATCTCATAATATGGCTTGAGTTTTTAGAATCCTTTAATGGGATTTCTTTTTGGAGAGAGGACATGAGGCTTGAGGCTGAGCTTCAGGTCATGTCAGATGCTGCTGGGTCATTGGGTTTTGGGGTCTACTTCCGTGGACATTGGTGCATGGAAGAGTGGCCTGAGTCGTGGGTGCGGGCCGGTTTGAGCCGGGACCTTACGTTTTTGGATTTTTTTCCTATTTCAGTTGCGGTTTGGCTGTGGGGGAGTGATATGGTTAATTGCACTGTTCATTTTTGGTGCGATAACATGGCAGTTGTTCATGTTATTAATTCCCTCTCGTCCAAATCGCAGCGGGTTATGAGTTTGGTGAGGGCCTTCACTCTGCGTTGCCTGCGGCTTAACATTTTGTTTTTGGCCAAGCATGTTCCTGGGGTGAATAACGGGGTGGCTGACGCTCTCTCGTAAACAGATGGAGAGGTTTCGTCAGCTGGCCCCAGACGCCGATCTGGATGCGGCGCCAATGCCCCAGGAGCTATGGCTGATTGGAGAGCTGAGGCCTGCAGAGCGATAGGCTTAGCCATTGCACCCAGCACCAGGAAGTCTTATGAGCGTGCCGTGCGGCAGTTTGAGGACTTTAGGGCTGAGGTAGGGTATCGGATTGTTTGGCCCCTCCCAGTGGAGCAGTTGCTCCATTACTGCGTTGCATTGAGAGGTAAGGGATTGGCCGTGCGATCAATTCGGGGACACATGTCTGCGCTGGCCTTTGCTAGCAAGGCCTTGGGGTTTAAGGAGGAGACAGCAGATTTTCGTATTTGAAAGATGCTGGAGGGGTGGTCCAGGGAGGCTGGGCCTATGCCTGATACTAGGGCCCCTTTGTCTCCTGAGATTCTTCGGGGTTTAAAAGGGGTTTGGAGGCAGTTTTGTTCCACGCAGCCTCTTTAGTGGCCTTTTTTGGGGCTCTGAGGGTTAGTGAACTGGTGGCAAGCTCCAAGAGTGACGTTTCAGGTAGGGCGTTGTTACTAAAGGATATTACGTTGCTGGGGGGTAAGGTGGTCCTTACCGTCCGGCGTTCTAAAACTGACCAAGCGGGCATGGGGCCTGTGCTGGAGTTGGGCCCATGCTCGGAGGTGGAGCTTTGCCCATTTTCCGCATTGGCCGACTATTTGGCTGTGCGGGGAGGCTGCGAGGGATTGCTGTTTTGTCATGCGGGAGGCAGCCCGCTGACTAAGCATCAATTTTGGGCCATGATGTCAAAGGCTTTAGCCTTGTTGGGCTTGTCTGGAATGAGGTTTGGCACTCATTCCTTTAGTATCGGGGCAGCCTCTACGGCCGCTGCCTTGGGTTATCCTACTTCGGCCATTCAACGCCTTGGCCGTTGGCGTTCTCAGGCTTACAAAGGCTATATTCGCCCTTTGCTCCGCTAATGAGTTTTGGTTAGGAGCTGGGGGTATTTTTGAGGTTTGGGTTGTATAACGTGTCTGTTTCTTCCTTTTAGATGCTGTGGTTCCTGGCCGGAGGAGCAGAGTTCTCATCTGCGGGCACAGTTATGTGTTTTGGGCGGCACATCAAGCTCGGAGAACTGCTGTTGGCTCTCAGCTGGGACTCAGCAAGCATGTCACAATAGAATGGAGGGGGCACTGTGGTCTTCAGTGGCCTGGCTTGCTTCCCCTTCTGTTTCATGGGTCTGGGGGCCCTCCTCCGCAGGTATTGATTATTCACCTGGGAGGGAATGATCTCGGGCTGGTTAAAGGCAAGGCGTTGATCTTGCAGGCCCGATACGATTTCAGGTACATAAGGAACAGATGGCCTGGTACCATGATAGTTTGGTCGGCCATGATTCCGCGCTTGGTGTGGCGCAGTGCCTGGAATCCAGCGGGGTTGGAAAGGGCTTGCTACCGAGCGAATAAGGAAATTCGCAAGGTTCTGGAGGGTGGTTTGGGCCACTATTTGCCCCATTCAGATATTTCTAAGGAATGTCCTGACCTCTACAGAGGGGATGGGACGGTGGCTCAGTGGTAGAGCATCTGCTTGGGAAGCAGAAGGTCCCAGGTTCAATCCCCGGCATCTCCAAAAAAGGGTCCAGGCAAATAGGTGCGAAAAACCTCAGCTTGAGACGCTGGAGAGCTGCTGCCAGTCTGAGAAGACGATACTGACTTTGATGGACCGAGGGTCTGATTCAGTATAAGGCAGCTTCATATGTTCATATGATGGTGTGCATCTCTCGGAAAAGGGTAATATGCTTTTCCTGAGAGATTTGCGGCAAGGGCTTTTGATGGTTTTAGGTCTTTCTGTGGGTGCTAAGCCCTAAGTAGAGACTTGGCCTTAGTAGTGGCAGGTTCTACGGGGTTTATGGCACCATGCGGCCTGGGGAGGACCGGTTAGCCTCCCCCTTTTGGGGAGTTAGGGGTCTGGCAGGATCAACCTTGGGTGTGGCTCGAGGTTTGTGAATGCAGACTGTCCTGGAGACTCGATTGGATGGGTGCCTTTCGCTGAGACTCGCGCCTGGTGTTTGGGCCCTCCGGTTCGAGCCTCCCTGCTGGGCCTGCCTAACGGGAGCTGTGGCTCACAGCTCCGGCTGGGGGGCCGGGTCTCTCGCCCGCTGAAAAAGGCAGGGGAGCGGTCTGAGGAGACCCCTGGCCCTGACCTGGCCACAGTTCGGTTGCCCTTGCCGTTGCTGGTTATTTTAATAAAAGTGACCCATAGTTTCACCAATCTTTTCACCAATCTTTATTCCGACTTGGGGGGCAATAGATGTGCCATTTTGAGAGTACGGAATAAGTATAAATCTTGGTTCTGACCAAAAATACCCTTGTGGCTCTCACCACAAAAAGCACATTTTAGAAAATAAATGATGGGGTAACATAAATGGTTAACATAACATGATGTGTTAGAATTGCAAAAAGCTGAATACAAATTAAAATCTAGAGAAGGCTTAATAATCGAAGGCCATACTTTACAAATCTTGGAAATGTCAAATTTGATAAAATTGAGCAATTGGATTTTGAATTTGAAATAGAATCATGTACAAACTATGAACATGTTATTGTTAAAATGTATAAACTCTTATTAAAATCTGAAACTGAGGAAGAACAAGTTAAAAGAATCTATGGTAAAATGGGCTAAAAACTTTGGACTTGACATTCATATTGAACAATAGGAACATATGTGGAAGGTATAAAAGTTGATGAAGAATTCAAACTGAAAAGTTATGCGGATGATGTGGTACTATGAGTTATGAATACCCATCTTTCATTGCATAATGTAATAGAACAAACTGAAAACCTTTTCAGGATATAAAATTAATGGGGAAAAGATTAAAATAATTTCAAAATTTTTAATAAAGCAAGAAAAGGAAAAAATTAAAATCACAGGCTGTGAAATACTGTCAACTTTAGTAAAATATATGGGAATACGCTTGGCAGACATAATGATACGCTTTTCAAAGACAATTACATAATAGCTTGGATAAAGATATAGAAATATCTGGAAAAATGGTCCAAATTAAATGTATCCTGGCTGGGAAGAATCTCTGTAATAAAAATAATTGTCTTACCAAAAATTAATGTTTTATTCTAGATGATACCAACTGATATACAAGAAAAGACTTCAGAAGATTGGCAGAAACAAATAAATACACTCATCTGGAATGGCAAAAAGCCAACAATTAGATTCAATGTATTACAGGATGAGAAGAAAATATGTAGCTTGGCACTACCTACTATCAGACTATATTATCTGGCAGCTGGCCTGGTTTGGATTACAGATTGGACTAAAAACTCTAATGATAGACTAATAAAATTAGGAACAGCAGATCTTGAAGATGGTATACACAGTTACCTTTGGATTAAGAAAAAATATTGAGAAACTAAAAGGCAAGACAAAAGGCACATTATTACTTCAATTCAACATGGAGACAAAACAAGTCAAACTTGTATGATAAAATGGATGCAAAATTTTGGCCAAGAGATATCATTCCAACAGTGGGAAAACATACAGGCAGAAGACATTACATTTACAGCTTGTCAAACATTAAGAGAAAATTGGTACAAGATATTTTACACTCCAAAAGATATTGAAAAGATGCATTAAAAATACAAAGGGACTTGTTGGAATGCAAAGAGGTGGATGTTACCTTTTATCATTCATAGTGGTCCTGCAAGAAGATGAAGAGATATTGGAAAGAAATACATGTAGAAATTCAGAAAATCCTAAAAATCAAATTCCCTGAAACTAGAAACCATGTTATAAGGAATATTACCAGACAGCGTAAAAAAAACTTCCCAGGATTCAGTGAGTTATATGCTGTGGCAAGAGTAGTACTGGTGTTAAATTTGGAAAACAGAAGTGTCCAACTGAAGAGATTTGGAGGGATAAACTAGTGGACTATGCTGTAATGGCAAAATTAATAAACCGAATGAACAGAAGACCAACTGAAAAATTTTAACAGAAATGGAGAGCCTATTATTCTTATTATGGGTAAACAGGAAAAGATTTAGGTTAAAAGGAATGAATGAATGAATGAATGAATGAATGAATGAAGAGATATCAGAAGGAAAAATGTACCACTTAGCAAATTTGTATAAGGAAAAACGTATCATCTAGTAAACATCTATTTTTTTCATATATTCAGTAACATGATTTTATATCAACTTAGAGTATTTAACTTTGTTTAAAATTCTTTTTCATATCTTATGTATAAAATAGAATGAACAAAATATAATTTAATTGTTTTTAGGTCTAACAGTTTAAGGATTTCTCTACTTTCTTTGTTGATGCTACTAATATTTCACTTATACATTATATATTATATACATTAAGATAATTCTAATGCATATATTATATGATGGTTACAATGTCCTTGAAAATTATAAATATTCTTTATTCTATTTCCTTTTTTCCTTTTATATAAAAAAAATTATTTAAAAAACATATGGACAAAGGGTTTGAAATTTACTTTAAACTCTAATCTTAAGGAGAACTTTTATAAACATGATGTATCATTGGTAAATGTCTCCAGAGAAATTATCTAGAACAGGTGGTCAAAACTTACTTAACATAGGAACCATGTAGAATAAATGTCAGATGTTTGAGAGCCGCAAGAAAAGAACGCTAGATGTTTGAGAGCTGCAGGGAGGGAGGGAGGAAGGAAAGAAGGAAGGAAAATAGATGGAATAAGGGAGAGAGAGGTAGAAAGAAAGCAACTTTAACTTTAAATGCATTCTCCAAGCCACCAGCCAATGGGTAGGGGGCTGCAAAAGCCACATGATATGTGTTAAAAAGCCACAGGTGACTCCCAAACTGCAGTTTGGCCATTCCAGGTTTAGAATGGACAAAGGTACTTCTAGTTTATGTTGGAAATGTAATCATCATGAAGGGGCATTTTACCACATGTGGTGGACTTATAAGAAAGCCACAACATTTTGGATATAAATACAAATATTAATATTAAATATTAATACTAAAGATTTTAAAGGCTAATATACACTTGAAACCAGAGTCCCTCTTGTTAAGACTAATGGACAATTAGTGGAAAGAAGCCAAGAAACTCAGGCTTGTTCTAGTGTTGGAGCTCTTTTCCCACCGATGCTTCTGTCTGATTTTGCACAAGCGGTCGTGGGGCTGTGACTTGCCCCACCTCTTTCCCTCAGCAAACAGAAACTGGTTTTCAGAGGATCTTGTGTGCTGTGGGAAAAAAGGTGGGGCAGCCCCGCAGCAGTTTGTGCGAAATCAGACAGAAGCGTCCAGGGGAAAAGAGCTCCAACGCTGGAACAAGTCTAGTGGGGAATCACATAGTTCTATATGTGACTACAGCAGCAAGAATGTTATATGCACAGAAATGGAAGTGTCTGGCAATACGTACAATAGAGGAATGGTTGGAGGAGCTGTTGGACCTTGCAGCAGTGGCTAAACTTACTGCAGTGGTTAGGGGAAAGACAATTAGCTTGTTTATTATGTATTGGAAACTCTTACAGACTTTTTACAGGGAAAAGACAATAATGACCTGATTATTTGTGGGTTTGATTATTAAGATATTAAGATACAAAAAAGAGAGTTCTTTATCCTATATATATATATATATATATATATATATATATATATATATATATATATATATATATATAGCAAGGAAAAACTTTGTAATCAAACTTATATTTGTTGCAGACAAGATTGGAAGCTTTCTTTTATTTTTGTATGTTTTTTTCTTTTTCCTCTTTTATTTTCTCAGTAAAAACTTAAAATACATAATTTTAAAAAGACCATTCATACCATAATATTCTTTAATACTATGTATGGATGTGCAAGACTTGAGCAAAGCTGTTAATAATAGGACATATTGGAGGTAATTAATTCATAGGGTAGCCATAAGTCAGAAGTGACTTGATGGCACTCACACACACACACATATGTGGAAAATGGTATTTGGGACTGTCTTTCTATCTTCCCCCCTCCTTTGGGAGACCCTGTTCGTAGCCTACCATGCCCATAGCATCTGACTTGCCAGTCTTACCAAGAAGCTGTTTGGGCTTGGCTGTATTTTTCTGCTTATGAAGGGCTTCTCTAACAAAGCAAAATTGGCTGTTTTTCAGAACCCTTGCACTAATATGATTGTATGTGTATCTAGAGAGAGGGGTTTGTTCTTCTTTTGCTTCCCTGAGAGAAGTGAAGAGGAAAGTTCTGCCTGAAGTTTAATACTTTTCTAAGCACTCTTATTGATGCTTACCAACCTTGCTGAGAGCCTGAATGGACATGCTATATTAAGACACCTAAGGTGTTCACCTTTAGAATTCAGCACAAGGAACAGTAACTGTTGGGTTGTTCAAAGCTAGTCTCTCCCCCTCCTCCTTCTCCCCCTTTTTTTCTTGAAAATCCTTCTATTGTGCCAATCAAGCAGATGGTTTGCAGGAAATACAGCTTGGCCCCAATGACCGAAACTAATTTTAACTAGCTTTCCAAACCTGGCACGTTTGTTTTGCTCTTTCAAAACAGCTCCAAAAACAGCTGGCAAGGGTGAATTAAACCCATTAAAGACACATTTATAAGAAATTATATTCACATAGGTTGTCTGAAATCTACCCCCCTCCATCCCCCAAGAGGAGAGATGAGTGCATTGAAATGAAAATGGCCCTGCAAACACTACCCTCCTTAACGTTGCCTGAAAGTCTCAAAACATTTTACTAAATAGATTAACTTGACTATTGTTTTGCATCACATTTATCAGCTTCATTAAGTGAATAGCTGAACAAATATATTACACATGCATGAAAAGCTCTTTTGGGGGCTGCCTTATTGTGTCCTCAGCCCTGACAGGTGGTTAACTATGTGGTGGTTTTTTTCCCCCTTTGGCTTTTTTCCTCTTTGCCCCAATGAAAGAAGGAATCTTGGGCAGAGCAGTAGAGACGAGACTTGGCAAAGGAACCGAGAGGCGAGAGTTACTTGCTTCCACCCCTTCCATTCAGCCTGGCCAGCCCTCAATGACCATGTTCTCAAATAGAATCGGTGGATCTGATCAGGTCAAAAGTAATTCACTGGAGTTTTGCCCCTCTTTCTTTTCTAGACCAACTGCAAGGCTGGTTAATTTGCACCTTTTCTTCTGGATGTGCTTGCTTGTCTATTTGAAATTTCTTTTCCTGTTCCATTTCTCTAGTTAAGCAAAGAATTCAGATTAAAATCCACCCACCCATAATTGTTTAGAACTCATTAATTTAGATAGGGATTGGGTCTGGACATAAGTGACCCAATTGCTGCTTCTACATATACCAATAGCTCTGCCCCTATTATAGCACTACCCCCAGCTTCTACAAGATGTCTTCAACCAGTTGCCCACCCTCTGGATTTTGCCCTACCTCACAGTGCATTTTCTCAAACCTACTTCAGTAGATCTTTCTTGGAAAATTTTATTCAAAGTTCATATCCAAAGTAAGAGAGCCAATTTGGTGTAGTGGTTAAGTGCGTGGATTCTTATCGGGGAGCGGTTTCATCCCCCACTACTCCGTATGCACCTGCTGATGTGACCGTGAGTCAGTCACAAGTTCTCACAGAGCTGTTCTGTTCAAGAGCAGTTCTGGGAGAGCTCTCACCTCCACCTACCACAAAGGGTGTCTGTTGTGGGGAGGGGAAGGGAAAGAAGATTGTAAACTGCTCTGGGACACCTTCCAGTAGCAGACGGCAGGGTATAAATCCAATCTCTTCTTCTTGATTACAGAGTGAATATAATAGGCAAATTTCTACACCTCCCTGCCCATAACTAAGAATGTTCCTATTTCACCTCACACCCATCCTTGCTTCACCTCTGGTGGACCTTTTGCTTTTAAAACAATCAACACTGTATATATTGCTATAGGGTTTTTTTATTTTAGAAAGTCAGCAAAAAGCATTACATTGGGATGGCAGGCACAATGGGGTTCTGCAGTAGGAAATATATGGTCACTGCATTTGCCTCTGCATTTGCAGTGGCAGTGGGTTCGTAACAGGAAAGCAGCCAGAGTAATCCCATTGAGAGGCATTCATTAAATCCCAAACCCCGTAGGAGTTACCCTCTTTCTTTCTTTCTTTCTTTCTTTCTTTCTTTCTTTCTTTCTTTCTTTCTTTCTTTCTTTCTTTCTTTCTTTCTTTCTTTCTTTCTTTCTTTCTTTCTTTCTTTCTTCCTTCTAGACCCCTTTGATTCATGTTGCTTTACAATAATTTCAGGACATTGAGCGAAGTCTAGATCTAAAATCTAGATTGACATAATAGCTACATAATATTTATTTATTTAGAAATGCATGCCCTGATTTTCTCCCCAAAGCATAAGAACATAAGAGAAGCCATGTTGGATCAGGCCAATGGCCCATCCAGTCCAACACTCTGTGTCACACAGTGGCCAAAAAATTATATACACACACACACACACACACACACTGTGGCTAATAGCCACTGATGGACCTCTGCTCCATATTTGTATTCAACCCCCTCTTGAAGTTGGCTATGCTTGTAGCCGCCACCACCTCCTGTGGCAGTGAATTCCACATGTTAATCACCCTTTGGGTGAAGAAGTACTTCCTTTTATCCGTTTTAACCCGACTGCTCAGCAATTTCATCGAATGCCCACAAGTTCTTGTATTATGAGAAAGGGACAAAAGTACTTCTTTCTCTACTTTCTCCATCCCATGCATAATCTTGTAAACCTCTATCATGTCACCCCGCAGTCGACTTTTTTCCAAGCTAAAGAGCCCCAAGCGTTTTAACCTTTCTTCATAGGGAAAGTGTTCCAACCCTTTAATCATTCTAGTTGCCCTTTTCTGGACTTTTTCCAATGCTATAATATCCTTCTTGACGTGCGGTGACCAGAATTGTACACAGTATTCCAAATGAGACCGCACCATCAATTTATACAGGGGCATTATGATACTGGCTGATTTGTTTTCAATTCCCTTCCTAATAATTCCCAGCAGTTTATACCATCATTCTCCTTTATTGTTCAGTAGCACAGTTGAGTTCAACTCTTTGTGACCCCATGGACCAAGTCATGCCAGGCCCTCCTGTTTTCTGGCATCCTCTTCAAATTCATGTTAGTCCAGAAATTATAGGCAGAACACAAGGCAATATTTACCGTATTTGGATCCTGAGGTTGAAAAATCTGTTCTCTCTCTGTACAGTTTCAGGCCACAGATTTGAGATTTTCATGGTAGAATGCTCCTGATACAAATAATTCCCTGCTAACAGTAAACTCTTATGTCAGGGTGAACATTTCTAGTCTAGTTTTCTCCCTGACAAGCTAGTTGTCCACTTGAATGGATTTCATAAAGTATAGGGAGAATCTTTGGGCTTTTTTGAAGAGCTACCTATGATCTCTTACAGAAACTAACTTTGCAATAAGTCAATGGACTTAGTAGGATGCAACTATGCCTAGGACTGCACTGTAAATCACTAACAATAGTTTTAAAATATTCTAAAATAATGTCTGTTTACCCCTGGTGTTTCTAATCAATGGAAGGCATGTGTTGTTTTTCTTCTTTATTTCAATCTGGTTAATTTGAAATAGATTTTTATCTAGAGCTTAAGAAATTTAGTTATCAGTTATGTGCAATAGGCAATATAGCAGAGAAAATGTTTTGATAAAAAATTCATAGCTGACCTACTAATCTAATTATAAAGTGTCTCTGCCACAGAGCTGCCTAAACAGACTTTTCTCGCACCTGGTGAATTGTTTAGCCAGTCTTTAAATGCCTATAGTTTTACAAGGGGGGGGGGCTTTTTTCTTAACCCGCCCCCCCATACACACAAATACATACACACAAGTTCTTATACAGACCAGTTCAAATAATTTAGTGGTTGTCACCATGAGTTACTATAAGGGTACTTGGTAAAATGTGGGTTCAGGTTACATTGACCTTTGTTTATAGTTTTCAAAACACATTGGCATAATAGGAAAAACATATTAGGATCTTTAATAAAGTTGGATAACTATTTTAAATTTAAAAGCTAAGCAGCCATGTACATTTTGGTTGTTAAAATTCAAATAGTTCACAACTATCAGAGGAACATTTTGAATTGTAGCCAGAGATACGTGTGTGTGTGTGTGTGTGTGTGAGTGAGAGAGAGAGAGAGAGAGAGAGAGAGAGAGCGCATTAAACTGTTCAGTTGGTGATTCCTACCAACAAAATAAAGTACCTTGTCGAATAGGGCCCATTGAGCAGGAATGATGGGTTAAAAGAAGGGGTATGAGGCGGCAGCGTGGGTGCTTGTTTATTATCAGGGAGGAGTTGTCAGTTGTTAGCAAAGCCAGTGAAAAGAAAGACGCCAGAGTCTGATGGCTGGGATAGCATTGATGTGAGGTAACGGAGTAATCGGATTGAAAGTTAGCCATAGTATTTATGTCAGCTCACATTTCGTCAAATGAATACTATGGGGTTGCTACCTAGCTCAGGCCTTGGCCTAAAGGTTCCGTTATAAAGCATCTAGGCCTCATTTGATTCAAATATAAATTAATTCTCACTCAAGCATTGGCTGATTAATCTATTTGCATAATAGTAGAGGTGAAACTACCCTGCAGGTTTTTTTTCCTTTTGAACAAAAAAAGCTTTAAATGCATTTTAAAAAGAATATTGTGTGAGAAGTCACAGAAGCTGGAATACCTCTATAGGGTTTCTGAAGCTATTTTAAAAGAGTCTATGTTCTGATAGTGTCTCAGTTTGTTTGAACCAAGAAAGTAGCACTTGTGTCTGTTTTGAGGCTTTTGCTTTCAGAAGAGTGCTTCATTCCCATCATGTTGTTTTTATGGACCAGGTACTGGTAATCACTGAGGACTTGCTAGGTAATTTATTATAATAATAATATTATGGAATAACATATATCTGAATATGTTTGTGTGTGTATCAGTGAATTTTGGATAGTTTTTTGGATAATCTAAAGTGACCATATGGGGCAGCAATTTTACATTTGTGGTAGTTCGAGTATTTTAACCTAGACAGAAATCAGTTAATGCCTTGATGAGGCAGCACAAGTGAACCATAATCCCTAAAACAACTAAAGGACTTTGAGATGGATATGTGAACTATGACATTTGATTTAACCTGAAGAAGTTGGTTGGTAGCAATATAAGGTTTTACTGTGGAATGGGAGGATTTGGTGGGTAAATCTTTATCTGGAATGTGCCTAGATGCACTGTAAATTAGTTTAGGTTTTGGCTGCCAGATGTGGTGACTGCTAGGCCTGCAATTCATTACTTCATCACAGTGCTGTAAAACAATTCTATTTATGATTTTGATTGTACACAACAGCCAGGGTCATGAAAACTTGACATTTGCAGATGGTCAGGTTATATAAACTAACAGCACCATGCGTAATTAACAGAATGTTGTACCAGGATAATGGTGGCCCTGGTGATTTGCTTTGATTTTTGTCACCAGTAAACAATACTGAGGTCAAAGCAGCAACATCTATGTCCCAGACAGAAATCCATATTATGCCTGTGACAACTTTCTAGGCCAATTAATTCCTTTTACACCAAAACAATTGATGCACCATCCTTGATTTTGCCTGGAGTTCATGGTGTATGGCAAATCACAGATTGCTTAATTGACTTAGGTAGCAGACCCACAAATAGCCTTTCTGTAGAAGAAAGATTTTGCCTCTCTGTATGTTGTTGAGTTCTTATTAGATCATAGCTGGAGGAAAGATGGCATACAATTACTAAACAACAGCACTGGTTGCTAGGATTCTTAGATTCTGTTCCAAGTCCTGATTTGCTGACATATTTTAAGTAAACCATTTATTTGATCCTCAGAGACATGTAGAGGTTAACAGTTATTACAACGTGCAGCTAAGATTATCCCATATTCCATACATGAAGTTTCCTGTTACATAAGAGTCTCAGTTGCACTCTACTGTCTCTTAATTGCTGAATATTTGTAAACCTGATAAACATCTAAAAAGTCTTCAACAGTTGGAAGGATTCTGGAGTTCTGGCCCTGCTGGTGGATTTCCTGATGGCACCATGTTTTTGGCCACTGTGTGACAGAATGTTGGATTGCATGAGGCATTGGCCTGATCCAACATGGCTTTTCATATGTTCTTATGAGGATGAGGCTTGGGGAGGGAAGCGACCTTATCAGAGTATAATGCCATAGTGTACACCCTCCAAAGCAGCCAATTTCTTCAGGAGAACTGATCTCTGTAATCTGGAGAGCAGTTGTAATCTCCACCCACCACCTGGACATTGGCATCCCTAGTTTCCTTGGAGGAAATGGCTACTATGAATGGTGGGGTATGGCATTATACCTTCTGAGGTCCCTTCCCTCCTCAAACCCCACCATCTCCTTGCCCCATGCCCAAATCTCCAGGAATTTCTTAACCTGGAGTTGGCAACCATATCTCCTTCCTGACTAGCAGCCATCCTATCCTTATGTGCCTCCTGTTTTAAGCTTTCCCTGTCCTCACAATAGTCTTTACCTAGAAAAGCTGTGGCTCAGTTCTATGGTGCCACTGTTTCCTGCTGCATTTTCTCCTCAGCCATTCACCAACCTATATTTTATCTGCACCCCATCTTCAGCTACATTTATTATATACTTCGTTTATATGCAGCCTTTCTCCGTAGTGGGGACCAAAGCAGCATGCATTATTCTCTCCTTTTTATTTGCAAAACAACCCTGTGATTAGGCTGAAAGTATGTGACTGCTCCAAAGTCATGCAGTGAGCTTCCACAGCAAGATGGGGATTTTAACCTGGGTCTCCCAGACCCAACTCTGAAGCTCTAACTTCTGTACTGCACTGGCTTTTATAGAGTGGCTGCTATTGAATAGTGGCAAACAGCCAGACCTAGTTGAGTCTCGCTAGTCCAGCAGTATTGTTGGGAAATTATTTGTTAGGACAGGAGACTGAATTTTCCCAACAGTCATACAGATGTTGCTGCCAACCCTATTGTTGCCAGGCTCAAAGTGGGACCTGAAGATCTCCCAGAATTACAACTGGACTCTTGATGACACACATGTGCCCCCTGAAAAAAATGGCTGCTTTGGAGGGTGGACTTAATGGCTTTATATGCAGCTGAGGCCTCTCCCCTCCCCAAACCCTGCTGTCTTCAAGCTCCACCAGAAAATATCCAGGAATTTTCCAACCAGGAGTGGCAATCCTAGTCAAGTTTGGCCCCAAGGCAAGAAGTCCGCCCTCAAAGGCCAAAATAGTCCTGGAAGGGTCTGTTCCCTCCCCCAGCTTTTTATTCATGAAACCCAGCCTGGAATACAATTGCTACTGAAGGAATCCCTTGTTTAAAGCTGCAGGTTCTCCTTCTATTAATTTTCACATTTTTAACCCTCTCCAATGGATTTTTAAAAAAGTTTTCACATTTTTTCCTGCAAACTTGGAGCCCTTTTCAGGTTTATAGAAAGAACTGTCTTGCCTATTCACGACTCCAGTCACTGGATTTAAGTATCCAAAGATTGGCTGACTTCACTAATAGAATATAAGAAGAAGAGACTGGATTTATGTCCCGCCCTTCACTCACAGGGTGTCTGTTGCAGGGAGAAGATTGAAGGGAGATGGTAAACTACTCTGAGACTCCGAGTGAAGGGCAGGGCTCCCCATCACTATGCCACAAGTGCTAACAAGTTGTCAGAGCCATTGCCGCCGACTTCTTGAAGTTTTTTTGTATGACTACTTTTTTCAAATATACAGAGATTTAATATTAAGTTTATAATCAATTGTTTCAAAATCTGATGGTCTTTTCTCAGTGAAGATATACTTTTTGATTAACTTTCTATGCTGAGTATTTCCTTTTTGCATTGTATTTGATTACACACAAGGTAAATTCCTAATTGTGTTGCCTCAATGTTCCCTGGTTAAGATTGTCTTTGTTATATATGTGAATTGGGTTTAATATGTGGAATTTTTGCCTGGCTCATTGGAACCGGAAGGACTGAGCTTGGGGATTGGGAACAAAGGACAGCAGGATTCAAATCCCTGCTGTCCTGCTCCAATCACGACCCCCCTGCTGGTTTGAATGGTCCAATAGCATGCTAGCGCAGGAACCTTGTATGTATATCTAGTTGGCCCTATTGGCCCAGTCTTTCAGTCTTTTGAGTGCAGCCCTATATTATGCTGTATGAATAAAAGAGCTATATTCATTACCACCTCACCTCTTCACTGCGTGGAATCCACTATATTATAGTGGTAACGAGGATGGGATCCTGGTGAGCGAACCGAGCAACTGGCACCACACTGCGTCTCACTGCATTCACATCCAGCTCTGTGCCCCGCACCGCCATCGCTGACAAAATGGTTGCTATGCCAGGAATGATTCCAGAGTTCAATATCACCAACCCTGAGTGATGGGAGACCTGGCTTGAGCATCTGAAGAACTACATAGAATAACACGAGGTCGAGGGGCCCAAGAAGAAGGCACTGCTGCTCTTGAGGCATGAACTCCTTGGAATTGGTGCAGGGTCTAATGGTGCCCATCACGCTCAAGGCAGCAGCTTTCGATGACATCATCTCGGCCCTCATGACCCACTTTGCACCGCAGCCAACCGTTTTGGCCTGCCACTTTGATTTCTCTGAGCACCGCCAGTGACCCAACAAGTCCCTGGGAGACTACATTGCTTGTGTCATTCCGCTGCAATTTCCCCCAGTTGCACGCGGCTCTGAGGGACCGGTTCATCTTCAGCCTGCTTTGGTGGAAGCTGCTTGGTAAAAATGGCACTGACCTCGCCAAGGCCATCAAGAAGGTGACTGCATATGAGAAATTGTGAAAGGATTGAGCAACAGCCTCTGCACATCAAGTCACATCCTCATCTTTGGACTCAGAGGACTTGGGAAGAGACGACGCACTCAAGCTCCACCATGATGCTTCGAAGTGCCAGCCACCACATGCAACCAAGACTATGCCTGCCTGGGAGTGTGCCAGCTGTGGAGAGTCACATGAGCACCACTCTTGCAAGTTTCAGGACTCCGTCTGCTACCAGTGCAGAAAGAAGGGACATCTGGTGTGAATCTGCCATTCCAAAGCAACTTGCCCAACCCAAGAGAGCGTAACTAGGTGCAAGAATGGCCGATGACACGAGGTCGCCCTTGTGGAGGATGTCTACGACCTCACCGCATCAGTCGGACAGGTATGCGAAATTACAATGCCATCCCCAGATAAACTTAAAATGACAGCATTCATTGAGGGCACTCCATGTAAAATGGAAATTGACTCGAGGCTCACCCATACAAATTGACCCCAATGTGCAGCCCATATGGCTGAAGGCCCCGCAAGTACCCTTCACTCTGAAACCTAAAATCAAGGAGGAACTAGATCTCCTTGTGGTCACCAATGCACGATGGGAGACCCCTATCGTCACCTCAGTGAAGCCCAACAGCAACATCTGCATCTGTGCAGACTACAAATGCACAATTAATAAGGCATTGCAGGACCACTGGTCAGTCATGTCCTGGCTTCCTTAGCAGGCGCCAAAATTTTCAGCAAGCTGGACTCAAGCATACCAGCATCTTCCTGTAGACACCACCATGGTGGAGGCTCAAACGATCGTCACACACCAGGGCACTTTCCGAGTCAAACGTCTTCAGTTCGGGGTCAGCATGGCCCCAAGGATCTTTTAGAACTTAATGGACTCTTTCTTAAAAGGCATCCCCGGGGTCCAGCCATTCTTTGACAATGTGCTGATCGCCGTGGCCACAGAAGAAGAATTTGCCTTCCGCCTCCATGCAGTACACCAGCGATTTGATGAGGCGGGTCTTAAGGTAAAGTGGGAGAAATGTTTGTTGGGAATCTCCACAATAGACTTTTTGGGATACACAGTAGATGCGAGTGGTATCCATCCGGTGCAGGACAAAATAAAGGTAATCTGTGATGAGCCTGCCCCCACCAACAAGGCCGAGCTGCAGGCCTTCCTCGGTCTCCTGAACTTTTATCACGCCTTCCTCTCCCACAAGGTGGCAGTAGTGGAGCCCCTACACGGGCTTCTGGACAAAGGGCTCCATGGGTTTGGAGTCACTGGCAAGCTGCTGTTTTTCAGGCAGTCAAGGACATTTTAACATCGAACAGCTTGTTGGTGCACTTCAATGAGCTGCTGCCTGTCTTTTTGGCCTGTGACACTTCCCTCTACGGGGTGGGCACAGTCCTGGCCCATGTGCTGCTGGACAGCCATGAGGTCCTGGTAGCCTACTATTCTAGGACACTGCAGAAACCAGAGCAAAACTACGTGCAGATAGATAAGGAGGTGATTGTGGTGGGGTAAAAAGCTCTATGATTACCTCTGTGGCCAGTCCTTCACCATCCTTACAGACCATAGGCCCTTGTTAGGCCTTTTCACCCCGGACCACCAAATGCCCCAGATGCTGTCACCCCGAGTCTTGTGTTGGTCCATCTTCCTTGCAGGGTATCACTACACCCTTCAGTACCGCCTGGGGAAAACGATGGGCCATGCAGATGCCTTGAGTTGCCTGCCGCTGCCATAGGAGGACCTGGATCCTGCCCCTGCACACCAGATACTGCTGCTGGAGGCCTTCCCGGACTGCCTGGTTCATGCAAGGGACATTGTCTGCTGTTCTGCTAAGGACAAGATTCTCTCCTGGGTTTTGGACTGGGTGTGGAGGGAATGGCCCACCAGCTGGGTGGGCCCAGAATTTGCAGCATTTATGTCCTGCCTGGATGAGCTCTCAGTACATAAGGGGTGTTTGTTGTGGGGGAGTAGGGTGGTGGTGCCCCCAATACTGTGGCAGAAGGTTCTCATAGTGCTGCACGAAACCCATCCGGGGATCGTGGTAATGAAAGCACTTACCCGCAGCTATGTTTGGTGGCCCAGGATCAATGAAGCAATCAAGTCATGGGTCACCAGATGCCAGCCCTGTTAGGAGACCTGACTGGCACCTCCTCACACACCAACTCAGCATTGGGAGTCCACGCACAACCCCTGGTCCGCCCTACATCTGGACTTTGTGAGGCCCTTCCAGGGACAGACTTTCTTTCTAATAGTGGACTCCCATTCAAAATGGTTGGAGGTGCTTCCAGTGGCTTCTACTTCCTCCCAGGCCGCCATCAGTTGCCTCCACCAGGTCTTTGCCATGCACGGCCTACCAGACACTCTGGTCTCTGACAATGGGATGGCATTCAGTTTGAGGGAATTCTAGGACTTCTGCACCCAGAACCTTATTAGGCAAATCAGGCCTGCCTCCTTCCACCTGGCCACCAATGGCCAAGCTGAAAGGATGGTGCAGACACCACCACTTCATCCAAGGGGCCTGGGAGGTCCACCTTGCAGAATTCTTACTGACCCAGCACATGATGCCCTCCACCGCCACCAGCTGCAGACCAGTGGAGTCTTTGGTTATAAACAATTTTTATTGGTAACATATGGTAGCAAATCTATATCAATATCTTACAACTTAAAAAAAGCAATTAGTCTACCCCATATCTTACTTTTCTCCCTCCCCTCCCCCCATTAGTTGACCCCCGCCAGTTTTGTTTACTTAGGAAAACAGATATTAAGGTACACTTAACTATTAAAAAATAACAACAGAAAAAAACAAAAGTTGTATTCTTCTTTTAAAACTTAATCATTATCAAAAACTGTCCAGTATCCTTTTATTTTCCACTCTTTTTCTATGTAACTTCTGAACTTCTTCCACTCCCTCTTAAAAACTTCCAAATCATAGTCTCTTAGTGTTCTTGTTAATTTGTCCATTTCACTCCATGTCATAACTTTTATAATCCAGTCCCATTTCTCTGGTATTTTTTCTTGCTTCCACAGCTGCGCATACAATGTCCTAGCAGCTGAGAGCAAGTACCAGATTAAAGTTCTATCTTCTTTTGGAAATGTTTCCATTTGTAGTCCCAACAGAAAAATCTCTGCAACTTTTTTGAATTCATATCCCAACATTTTTGAAATCTCTTGCTGAATCATCTGCCAAAACATTTTAGCTCTTTCACAAGTCCACCACATATGGTAGAAAGAACCTTCGTGCTTTTTACATTTCCAACATCTGTCAGGCATCTTATTGTTCACCTTAGCCAGTTTTTTAGGAGTCATATACCATCTATACATCATCTTAAAACAATTTTCTTTAATACTTTGACATGTTGCGAGTTTCACAGAGTTCTTCCACAGATATTCCCAAGATTCCATTTTTATTTCTTTATTAACATTAATTGCTCATTTAATCATTTGAGATTTCACTACTTCATCCTCTGTAGACCATTGTAAAAGTAATTTGTATACATTAGAAATTAATTTGTCATTATCTCCAAGCAGAACTTTTTTCCAATTCCGTTTGTTCTTTCCTTATTCCTTCTGTTTTAATGTCCTTCTCTACCAAGCTCTTTATTTGTTGCATTTGAAACCAATTGTATTTGTAACTCAATTCTTCAGCAATTTTCAGTTCTATTTTCCCACTTTGTATTTTTAACAATTGATTATATGACAACCACTTTTCTTCACCTATCTCAGCCGTTATCTTTATTACTTCAGCTGGCACTATCCATAAAGGTCTTCTCTCATCTCCATATTTCTTGTATTTTGTCCATGTATTTTATAAATTGCTTCTTATATAATGGTGAGAGAAAAGACCATCCATCCTTTTTTTTCCATAATACAAATACGCGTGCCAGCCAAATTTATTTCCATAACTGTCTAACATTAGAAGTTTTTTGTTTAACAGCGTTATCCATTCTTTTATCCACACTAAGCGAACTGCTTCATGATATAATTTTAAATCTGGTAGTTGAAATCCGTCTCTCTCTTTGGCATCTGACAAAATTTTCATTTTAATCCTTGGCTTCTTCCCAGCCCACACGAATTCTGAAATTTTCCTACGCCATTTATCAAATTGTTTAGCATCCTTCACAATAGGAATAGTTTGAAACAAATACATTATCCTTGGTAGAATATTCATTTTGATTGCAGCAATTCTGCCCAGCAATGACAGATTAAGCTTATTCCATTTTAACATATCTTCATCCATTTTACGCCACAATTTCTCATAATTATTTTTAAACAGATCAATATTTTTCATTGTTATCTCCACCCCTAGGTACTTTACCTTAGAAGTGACTTCACAGCCCATTAGTTTCTATAATTCTTGTTGCTTATTCATCTGCATATTTTTACACAGAATTTTTAATTTTTCTCTTTTAATACAAAGTTCCGCCAACTCCCCATATTCTTGTATTTTAGCTAACAGCAAAGGTGTAACTTGTAAGGGATTTTCATTTATAAACATTATGTCATCAGTAAAAGCTCTATATTTATAAGTACATCCTTTTATTCGTAAACCCTGTATTTCTTTTTCTTCTTGAATCTGCATCAATAAAATTTCAAGAGTCATTATAAACAACAGTGGTGAAAGCGGACAACCTTGTCTAGTACCTTTACTAATTTTCATTTCTTCTGTGAGGTCTGCACTGACACACAATCTTGCCCTTTGTTTGGAGTATATTGCTTTTATCATTTTTATAAAACTTTCTCCCAACTCCATTTTTTCCATTACCGCAAACATAAAGTCCCAGCTTAAATTGTCAAATGCTTTCTCTGCATCTGCAAAGAATAATGCTACTTCTTTTCCTGGATGTCTTTCATAATATTCTACAATATTTACAACAGTCCTAATATTGTCTCTTATTTGTCTTTTGGGGAGAAACCCTGCTTGATCTTCCTTTATAAAATTTATCAGATGTTGTTTAAGCCGTTCTGCCAAGATTCTTGTAAATATTTTGTAATCATTATTTAATAACGAAATTGGTCTATAATTTTTTACATTCATGGCATCTCTATCTTCTTTAGGTATCAACGAAATAACAGCTTCTTTCCATGTATTTGGCACTTTCCCTTTTACTCTTATTATGTTCATCAGCTTCTGCAATTTTGGTATTAATTCATCCTTCAGAGTTTTAAAATATTTAACTGTATATCCATCTGGCCCAGGAGCTTTTCCATTTTTCATTGCATTGATTGCTGCTTCAATTTCTATCTTTTAAATTGGATCATTCAAAACTTTTCTCATATTTTCAGTTAGGGGATCTATTTTTAACTTTTTAGATATTCATCTATCTTCTCTTTCTTTACTTTAACACCTTTAAACAATTTGGCGTAGTACTTGAACAATTCTCTTTTTATTCCCTCTTGAGTGACCACTTCCCTTCCATCTACCACAATTCTACTAATAGTTCTATTTTCTCTCTTTTTCTTTAGTTGCCAAGCCAAATACTTTCCCGGTTTATTTGCTCCTTCAAATGATTTTTGCTGAAGTTTTTTCGAACTCCATTCCACTTCTTTATTCAACAAATGTCTTAGTTGAGTTTGTAATATTGTAATTTCTTTTAAAATTTTCTTTTTCCCTGGTCAGCTCAGCTCCCTTTCCTTCTTCTTTATTTCATTTTGAATGTCCAATAACTGTTTCTCTTTTCTTCTTTTATCTTTATTGTTCAAAGTAATCAACAATCCTCTCATTACTGCTTTATAAGCATCCCAGACCATCTGAAACTCAATATCTTCCCTATCATTCACTTGGAAAAAAGCTTTAGTTTCTTTTTCTAGATATGTCACTGTTTCCTTATTCTGCAGCAAATCCTCATTCAATCTCCATCTTCTCAATTTCTTGGACAATTTTGTAATCTGCATTATTGGGTTATGATCAGCCCCAACTTTAGGTAAAATCTCTATCTTCTTTGTTATAAGACTTAAGTCTTTAGTTCCCCACAGCATGTCAATTCTAGAAAAGGTTTTATGTCTTGCTGAAAAAAAAGTATAGTCCACACTTCATGGTTAAATTTCCTCCATATATCTTCTAAATTTTCTTGTTTAACCAACTCAAAGAAAGACTTTGAATTTCCCTTCTTTCCCATCATTTTTCCCCCTCCAGATCTATCCAATAAGTTCTTAACTGTTCCATTGAAATCTCCCATTAATAATACTTGATCATAGGTCAATTCATCAAGTTTTTGTGTAATGTCTTTTTAAAAAGCATCCTTTGCACCATTAGGCGCATACAGTCCCAATAACAACGGGTTTTTTTCATTTAAAATTGTCTCCACTGCTACAAATCTTCCATCTTTATCTTTAAACACTAATTTTGGCTCCAATTCTTGTTTGACATATAAAACCACTCCCCTTTTCTTCTGCTAATGAAAAAAATTCTACTCCCAATTGTTTGTTCCATAAAAATTTATAATCCTTTTGTTTAATATGTACTGCTTGCAAACATATTATATTACAATTTTGTTTCTTAATCTAATGAAATGTTGCCCTTCTTTTTTTGTGGTAAATTTAGTCCATTAATATTCCAAGACAGTAATTTGTAATCCATCATGGTGCAAATTCTTTATTTTCTTCATAAAATCTACACAACTCCTGAGCATTTGTAAGTGTGACTCTTTTCCCCTGGAGTTCAAAGCTCAAACCTTCAGGTATAATCCATCTGAATCTTGTGCCATTGTCCCTCAGTTTTTCTGTCAATTTTTTATATGTTCTCCTATCATTTATCACTTGCCTTGGTAGCTCCTTCATGATTCTCACTTTACTGCCTCCCACTATCAGTGCCTTTTCAAAAAATTTATTCATGATCCTTCCCACCATTTCTTTTGTCATATATCTTACAACAACATCTCTTGGAAGATTATTTTTCTTGGCAAAAAGTGAGTTCACTCTGTACATATAATCATACATATTTTTAATCTCTTCAAGATCTTCCTCTAAGAATTCTGCAATTATTTTTATTATATTTCCTTTCAAGTCACCATCCTCCACTTCAGGTACTCCTCTCAGACGTATCTGAGTTTCCATCATTTTTCAGTCATGGATTGTCACTTTTTCTTGAATTTTCAGCAAGGTGGCATCATAAACATTCATTTTCCCTTCTACTTCCTGCACTTTCTTAGCTGTTTCTCCAGCCTCCTTTTTGAGATCTTCCATATCCTTTTTAATCTCTGTAATAATTTCTTCTTTCGATTCATCTATCATCTTCCTCACCCCTCTCATCAATCTGGCTTCCATCGCGTCCAATTGTTCCTGCATCTTCTCCATTGAAAGAGCCCTAGTTCGGGGCTGCTTGGCTTCAGACATTTAAAAAAACACCAAAAAATTTTAACTTCACAGATTTCAATTTTAACTGTCAAGTTCAAAAGATTAGGTCTTACTTTTTATAGTCAGCTTAATTTCACCTTTCTCAGAGCTTTCTAGACCAGGTTATTAATTTTTAAAGCCTTAAAAACCCCTTAAAAAACAGTGAAATTTTTGACCTCACTAATTTTTGTTTTAACTGTCAGATTCAAAAGAGTAGAATTTGCCCTTTACAGCAACCCTAATTTCGCCATCCTCTGAGGTACCAAAGTCCAGATATTAATTTTTAAAGTCTTTAAATTTTCCAAAATGGCGGCCACGACTTTTTATCACTCCTTAAAATTTCTATTCCCTTTTAAAAAATTTTGAGGACTACCCAAATAATGTGACCAATAGTTCTTATCTTCTTACCCTTTTTCAGTTAGTTCCAACAATTTATATTGTCCTGAATTCTTTTTATAACAATGTCTTTAATTTAGCCTCCCAGCAATGGCTGACGATGTTTCTCAATGGTATTTATTCCTAGAGTAGGTTTTCTTTTCACTACCTCCTGTTCTGGTTACTACAAAGTCACAAGAAGATCTCACGATACTTGACGTACTTCCTGTCTTGCTCAGACGTGCTGCAGGTCTGTTCCAGTATGATGATGTTGCTTTTCTTTCCAAAACCGCAAGTAGACAAAACAATAAATTCCTTCCCACTTTTTAGCAGTTTTTAACACTGTGCATTATAGTTATAAAATCCAAATTTCGCCTCTTCCTTCCCTCTTCCTCCAAGCTCTCTATATTCCCTTTTCCCACCTTTTAACTTTGTCCCTTTAAGCTATAAATAGCTCCGGAGTGAAAAAATAATCTTCTGTACCTTTTCTTCCGATTATCCAAGTTTCCACTGGTCTTTCAAAGCTTTAGATGTTTTACAATGTCCAAGAAGGTTAGGATCCTGACGAGCTTATGTCAAATGAATGACTCTGGATACTTCTGCAGACGATGACTATGCAACTTCCCCTGAGACCCCTCAAAGCCTCAAAAGAGTCGCCTCCGGGGCTCCCTTTAAGGCAAGGTAAATCTCATTAAAGTTTTTCATGCATGTCTTGGACTAATCTCTAACTGAGAAAAGTAGGCAGTAGGCATTAATTTGCCCTCCACTACCCCGAACAGAAGTTCCAGCCAGCTCCTGTTATGAGAGACAGCTCAGCTTGACATTTTCCTCCCCCGGAAGTCCCAGCCCAGCGGAGTCTTAATGGGCCAATGGTTGTCCACTTTACCGGACCATTTACACCCAGACATTGGCCTTGGGCCTCCAGGAGGTACCAGTGGTAGTCAGGGCACCCTGCGGGTTAGATATGGGGTCCTGGTCATGTCGAAGAACTTTTTTTGGGGGGGGGGAGCCAGCATGGATTCTGGCTAGGGTCACCTGGGTTCTTGGGTCAGTAACGTATGAAGTGATTACAGAGGGTGGGTTCACTTTAAGGCGGCACATAGACCAGCACATAGACCACCAATTATAGCAGCGCCCGCCTCACGGCCTCACTGGACCTCTTTACTTCAGTCTCTTCGGGGTATTTTACTTGTTTTGTTGATGGGACCACAGCAGCTTTGTTTGTTCTTCCCACAAAATATAGGCTCTTGAGAACTTTAACTTAAACCACAGATTTATTGTAACACAAAGTCTTAACTTGGGGATATGGGAGATATTTACACAGGCTAATACGTTGCTCAGTTGTTTCAGGCTTTACAATCACTTTTACTTTCTTGGAGTCTCTCACAGTTACACAGTTCACAGTTTCCCTTTAACTCACTCTCCACCTCTAGCCAAGGTCTGGCCTCTTGGGATTGATGTGTCAAGTCTCACCCCTCGACTGGAGTCTCTCCTCTCAGCCCTTCTGGTGTCTCAGACCCACATCCATTACCTCAACCACCTCACTAGATCTTCAGAGTTGTCTCTAGGTGTTTGTGACCGTTCAGGTCTTAACTGACTCACACACACACAGCCCTCTTGGCTGGTTTTGTCGAGTTTGCAGTCTCTGGAAGACTTTCCTGTCTCTGCCTCAAGCTCCTTCACAGGATCAGCTGCCCTCTCAGCCCTTCTGGCAGGCTCGAACTGACCCTCTCAGTCTCTGTCAGGTCCCCACTGACAGACTTCGCTGACAGTCACCAACACTGTCAGCTCCTCACTGACTGAATCCCTGCCTCAGCAGTTTTTCTCTCTCAACTTCTTCTCCCTCCCTGAGAGCTCTGAGCACTTTGCCCCCACCCTCAGGTCACCTGACGCAGCCCTGTGCGTCTTCAGTTTATGGTTAACCCATTGCTTTCCGTCACACCAGTTATAGTCATTAGAGACCCCTTAGGAAGAGATCGAGAACTGTAGTCCTGATGACCAGCCTGCTGCTCTGACTCCTTCCGCAACTGACACGACCAAGTCAGAGGCTCAGGCCCCTGGCCTCCAGGCAGAGCTGTAAACCACAGCTAACCTGGAACCGCCAGTCAGAAGCCCCGCATTGCCAGCCCCTCCATTTGCCGCCACGGAAACTGGGACAGCTCTTCCCCCAACTCCGGAGTCCAGGCAGTCCATACGGGAGCATTGCAAGCCAGCCTACCTACGGGACTATGTTTGCTAGGCTTGTGAACTTGGGAGGGAGAGATGTTATATATATGATTGGAATTGGGCTTAATATGTGGCGTTCTTGCCTGACTCATTGGAGCCTGAAGGACTGAGCTTGGGGACTCGGGAACAAAGGGCAGCAGGATTCAAATACCTGCTGTCCTACTCCAATCACGGGCCCCCAGCTGGTTTGAATGGTCCAATAGCATGCTAGCATGGGAACCTTGTATGTATATCTAGTTGGCCCAGACTTTCAGTCTTTTGAGTGCAGTCCTATATTATGCTATGTTCACTACCACTATATTATAGTCTTGAAAATAACATTATAGTCTTGAACACTTGGTCAGTGCAGCTTGAACAATCCCATTTTTTTTGAAGTCCTGTTTATCGGTGAAGGGAAATAAAAACAGCATAACAAAAATAATGCATCTACTTATTTTAGGTGAGTCACTAAGGAAGTGATCTTTTACTGAGAGTTGCGGGAAGCTGAATGGCTGGTGTAAACTAACTAGCCATTCCACAATGGGATATGTTCAGCAATATTTATGTGAGCTTTGTAGACCAAGATACACTTGGATGGTAATGAATTGTCAGTTCCTATATCAATCTGCCAAGTATGAAAGAGCCTCAGTGAGCATGAACATTAAGTTCAGGAATCCGTAAAGCCAATAGAAATCATGCATGATATTGATATGACCTTAATCTTGGAGGAAATAAATTAATTCATTTTATGCAAGGGAGCTCCTCAATGTTATACTGCATTTCAGTTTTTCGGAAGATATTTAACAAAGAGGCAAATATTTCAATAGTGTATCTTCAGTCAAGGCCAATAATAAGAAATGGCATCTATTGTGATATCTTGACCATGTCATGCTAGACACTATTCATGATAAATTTGATCTGTGATAACACATTCATATCATATTAACTGTAGTAACACTACAGTTAATTCCAAGATAAACATTTTCCGCAATTCAGAGAAACATCCTAGTGTGAACTGGCCCCCTAGGAATCTATCACTATACACATAGAATTTGTCATATTATTTGTCTGCGGCATGTAGCATTGTAATTCATGTAACAGTTTAAATTTACCCATCATACCCCCAACCAGGTTTCTGTTGGCGGGGTGCTGAACTGCATGATGTGATAA
This sequence comes from Heteronotia binoei, assembly GCF_032191835.1. Lineage (NCBI taxonomy): Eukaryota > Metazoa > Chordata > Lepidosauria > Squamata > Gekkonidae > Heteronotia > Heteronotia binoei. Next base: position 120,771,244 of record NC_083243.1, read on the forward strand.
GACTAAATATGTCTAAACATTGTCAGATGTTGGATGCTAAGCAAGCCCAGCCTGGTTTGTACTTAGATGGATGATCACTAAGGAAGTCTAGGGTTGCTATACAGTGGCAGTCAGTGGCAACCCCCTACTGTTCATTTCTTGCCTTGAAAAATCCATGGGCCCAACAGAAATTGGCTGCAACTTGACAATGCTTTCCACAACAAATACTGGAAGGGTAGGGGAAGTGGAGATGGATCATTTTTGGTGTATGTGGCAGTCCCACATGAAGCGTATAGTTATGTTTAACAGAGGACATTTTAATAAGATTACAATGAGATTACGGACACCATATCTGTGTGCATAATGAACATTCAGCTCATACAAAAGTGCTTGGTTGCTTCACATACTAAAAAAGTAACATGAGAGATTCTGACCACTCTCTGTTTAATAAAGTTCTCCTTCACTGCAAAATTTTATTTCTAATTAGGTAATTGTTCACATCTACTAATCTGGGTTGCTTCCAAGTCTAGCTAGACAACTTTTAGCAGTAATGAACAGATACCAAAACAAATAGTCTTTTTCCATTTATCCTGGAATCAATCTCAAGTGTTGCCCCCATCTGTGGTCTTCTAAATCCATGGATCAGTGCCACACTGACTCCAAACATATGTTTCTGCAAACTTGGGGGAACACCCAAGATTTGCAGAAAGAACTGATGTCCTTAAAAATACATTGGGACATTTAAATTCTACCTCAAATAATGACAATGCACTACCTTTTTCTTCCTAGCTGGTGGCATGGATGTTCCGAAGATTCTCCAGGCCCAGCGCAGCTCTCAGATGCCACTGCAGCTGGGCCTGGATCAGCACCTGTCATTGTCACGGGAGAAACACTTGGGGTCTGGAGCAGCTTCCCAACACTGTAGCTGCCACAGCCAGTAAAGAAAGGAGGGGGAAGACAGATGAGGGGCATATGACAAGAAGGAGGGTGGGAGAAATAAAGGATTAGGTTGACAGAGAAGGGAAAGTGTATATTGAGTGAGAAGAGATGGGGGAGCAAAAGGGAGAGGGGGTAGGTTGACAGAGAAGAGGAGGGGAGAAAGGGGAAACAGGATGGCAGGTATACAGAGAAGAGGAAGGGTAGATTGACAGAGCAGGGGCAAAAGAGATGGGGTAGGTTGACAGAAGGGAAGGGAGGAAAGGAGGAAGATTGACAGAGAAGGGAGGGGGAGTTAGAGGGGGGAGACTGACAGAAGCGGATAAATGAGAAAGAGAGGGAAGATTGTTAGAGAATGGGAAAGAGGGATGGAATAAGGGGGGGGGGGGAGATCACCAGGTCACACCTGGAGGTTGGTAACCATAGGCCTGGCAGCAGCCTCTGGGTGAGTTGATACCACCTGACTTGCATGACTCAACTAGGCCTGGCTGCCTGCTATTGTTCAGGAGAGGTATTATTCTATGGGGGCTTCCAGGATTGGGAAAGAGGAAATAGTATGTGTTGGGAGGATACCTCCTGGAAGTCCTTGCACGTTCCTTTAGGGTTGCCAAGTCCAATTCAAGAAATATCTGGGGACTTTGGGGGTGGAGCCAGAAGACTTTGGGGGTGGAGCCAGGAGACATTGGGGCGGAGCCAGGAACAAGAGTGTGACAAGCATAATTGAACTCCAAGAGAGTTCTGGCCATCACATTTAAAGGGACAGCACACCTTTTTAAATGTCTTCCTTCCATAGGAAATAATGAAGGATAAGGGCACCTTCTTTTGGGGCTCATAGAATTGGACCCCCTGGTCCAATCGTTTTGAAATTTGAGGGATACTTTGGGGAGAGGCACTAGATACTATATTGAAAATTTGGTGCCTCTACCTCAAAAAACAGCTCCCCCAGAGCCCCCGAAACCTCCAGATCAATTCCCCATTATACCCTATGAGAAGACGTTTCCCTCTCCACCCGCCCCCCCCCCCCCCCCCGTTTCTGGCAAATCTGATGCAGGAGACTCTGTACTCATGAGTTGCTGCCAGCTTCTCACAGCAACACAGGCACACCAGCTGGGCACTTTATGGCATGGAATAGGAAGCCGGCAGAACTCACTCACCTCCGGGGGTGCAAAGGCACATGGTCCTTTGGGGGCGTGGCTGGGCTCCCCTCCCTTCACCGGCCAGCTGACTGGGGGTGGGAAGCAGCCTGAGAAAACGGAAGAGCTCTGGCTGCTGCGATCGGGGCTGGGTGGGAAGGGCTGCCGTTCTCCCCCTCCCCTCCCCCCGCTTTCCCTTTTATGGCCAGCGGGGGGAGGAGGCTCCAAATCGGGGGTCTCCAGGCCTAGCGGGGGATTTGGGAACCCTACGTTCCTTCTTGTCAAAATACCTTAATTCTCAAAACAGCTCCATCTAACTCTAGAGACTGAGACAATGGGCAGACAAGATAGATCTTTCTGCAAATCTGAGGAAAGTCCCAAGTTTGCAGAAAAAACTCTGAAATCTAAAGAGAGAGAGAGAGCGAAAGGGAAGGGGGTTAAACTTTTTAAAAAGTGCCAATAGCTTTTAGAAATGAATGCCCTCAGTAGCTATTTCTAAATGACCAAAACATAATGTCAGCTTCCAAACCTTGCTTTGTCAGTAAAATGCAGGGGGAGAGATCAGGGAGAGGGTTGTTTTGGTCTTTATTAGGGCCCAACCTGGCAGCAGCTATGGGTGATGTTATACCATGCAAATTCTATGACTCAACCAGGCCTGGCTGCTTACTACTGTTTAGCAGCTGCCAACTCTCAATAGCCAGTGTGGTATAGTGGTTAGCGGTCTAGATTAGGGAGGCCTCAGTTCAAATCCCCACTCTGGCACAGAAGCTCACTGGGTGACTTTGGACTAGTCATACACTCTCAGCCTACCCTATCTCATAGGTTGTTGGAAGAATAAAATGGAGGCAATGAGAATGATGTAAACTGCTTTGGTTTCCATTATGGAGAAAGGAGGGGTATAAACAATGTAAATAAATAATGAATCAAGATGAAGACTGGGGAACAGAAAAAAGAATGGTTAGTTGGTGTGTTGGAAGGAGAGAAGAAAGCAGGGAAAATAGGAAGGATGTGGGAGCTGCCAGGAGAAGAAAAAGATGACATAGTACGGGGAAGGGAATACTGGAATAAATGAAGCGATCTCTACAAGTCCTTGCAGGCTCCTCATCACACAACGGGCCCTAGCAGCTGACACATGAAACTGGGCCCAGACTACCAATGCTGTATAACTTGGCCATAATTTTCTTGCAGGAAGGAAGGAGGGAAAATTGAAGATTGGGGTACAGGTAATGATAGGTAGGTTGGTGGGTAGGGAGAAAAGTAAGCAGGAATAGTGGAGAGGCTATGCAGGCTTTCAGAGAAGGAAAAGAGAAATAGTAGTGGAGGAATAAATAAGATGCCCTATACAAGCTCTTGTGGGTTCCTGCTTGTATCACCTAACAACAAGATTGCTGGGGAATCAGGCACATTATAACCCATAATGGTGCAGATAACTCATTTGAACATGGTTCACTAAAGGATTACTACTTTCCATCAGATACTTTGTTTTGCTATCGTAATTATATTTAAAAAAATTTAAACAATTAAAATGTGGAATAAAAAGGGATCTAAATCTGATCCTGCAAATTACCACCCTGCAATGGCTGCAGAGGTGTATGCAGGCTCCCCTTATTCTAACATTTTGAACTGGGTTGAATCAGAATCATTCTTATGTCCTGAACAGGTAGGTTTCAGAAGAAGTACATCTGCTCTCAGTCACTACCTCATTTTATACCCATCCAGGAGGCTACCATTATGTAGCATTCATGGATCTTTGAGCTGTGTTTGATTTGGTTCAGAGGCACTGACACTGGGCTAAGTTGGCCAAAATGACAATAGATAAAATACTTCTTTGGTTTATCTCTAAATTACATGAAAATCTCACAGTACAAATTTGATGCATTCTAGAAGGCCAACTGTTTGGTATTATTTCTCTTTCTAAGGGTGTCAAACAAGGTTGCCTTTTAGCTCCCCTAGTTTTTAGACTTTTTGTGAATGATATGATCCCTCATTTATTTATTTATTTATTTATTTATTTATTTATTTATTTATTTATTTATTCTATAACTTATACCCCGCCCTTCCCATAAAATGGCTCAGGGCGGCTCACAGCAAACAATAAAACAATAAAACAAAGTACAAAGTTATTACATTTAAAAAGTCGAAGCATTAAAAAACCTAAAACCTTAAATTCTTAACATTAAAACTGTACAGTATAAATTCACAGGAGTTTGATAAGCTACATTTATCCAGTCAGGCGTAGGCTAACCGGAAGAGGGTTGTCTTACAGGCCCTGCAGAACTGAGTAAGATCCCGCAGGGCCCTCACCTCTTCCGGTAGCTGGTTCCACCATGTAGGGACCATTGTAGAAAAGGCCCTGTCTCTGGTTGTCTTGAGACGGACTTCCTTAGGCCCGGGGATGGTGAGAAGGTTTTGAGTCCCAGACCTCAGTACTCTCTGGGGAACATGTGGGGAGAGACGGTCCCTCAGGTAGGCAGGTCCCAGGCCATATAGGGCTTTAAAGGTAATGACCAGCACCTTGTACCGGACTCGGTATGTTATTGGGAGCCAGTGCAAAGCCCGAAGACGCGGCCGAATGTGCCCCCACCTTGGGAGGCCCAATAACAGCCGGGCCGCGGCATTCTGCACCAGCTGCAATTTCCAGGTCCGGCACAGGGGCAGCCCCATGTAGAGGGCATTACAGTAATCCAACCTCGAGGTGACCGTAGCGTGGATCACTGTTGCTAGGTCGTCACGGTCCAGGAAGGGGGCCAACTGCCTTGCCCGTCTAAGATGAAAAAACACAGACTTGGCAGTGGTCGCTATCTGAGCCTCCATTTTTAGGGACGGCTCTAGTAGCACCCCCAGGCTCCTGACCCTGTCCGCCGCCATCAGCAGCGCACCGTCAAAAGCTGGCAGGGGGATTTCCCCCCTGGTCCTTGACGGCCCAAACAAAGGACCTCTGTCTTTGCAGGATTCAGTCTCAGTCCACTCAGTCTGAGCCACTCAGCCATGGCCTGTAGTGCCCGGTCTAGATTTTCTGGGGCGCAGACCGGTCGGCCATCCATAAGCAGATAGAGCTGGGTGTCATCAGCATACTGGTGACATCCCAGCCCATACCTTCGGGCAATCTGGGCAAGAGGTCGCATATAGATGTTAAATAACATCGGGGAGAGAACCGCTCCCTGGGGCACTCCACAATTAAGTGTGTGCCTCCGGAATAGTTCCCCCCCAATTGCGACCCTTTGTCCCCGACCTTCAAGGAAGGAGGAAAGCCACTGCAAGGCCAGCCCCTGAATCCCCGCGTCGGCGAGGCGGCAAGTCAGTAACCGATGGTCGACTGTATCGAACGCCGCCGATAGGTCCAACAGCATCAGCACTGCCAAGCCACCCCAATCCAGATGCCGTTGAAGGTCATCTACCAGGGCAACCAACACCGTCTCCGTCCCGTGACCTGGGCGAAAGCCGGACTGAAGTGGGTCAAGGATGGAAGCGTCCTCCAGGAAAGTCTGTAGCTGCCTCGCCACTGCCCTCTCAATAAGTTTGCCCAGGAAGGGCAAATTTGAGACCGGCCTATAGTGTGCCAATTGGGCCAGGTGTAAAGATGGTTTTTTTAGGAGGGAACGGACCACAGCCTCTTTAAGCGGCGCTGGAAAAAGCCCTTCAGTCAGGGATCTGTTTATGATATCCCGTATAGGATATCTGAGATCCCCCTGGCAGGATTTAATAAGCCAGGAAGGGCATGGGTCCAATTTACAAGTTGTTGGGCGGGCAGATAAGAGGATCCTGTCAACTTCCTCCAGGCTGAGGGGGCTGAAACCATCCAGAATATGATCCGAAGACATGCTCGGGGCCTCGGTTGCGTTAACTGTCTCAAAGTTGATGGGGAGGTCGAGGCGGAGTGATGCGATCTTGTCCGCAAAATAGTTCGCAAAAGCCTCACAGCCTATCTCCAATTCAATAGAATTTGGTCTGCCCTGGGGCAGCGTAGTAAGATCCCGAATTATATCAAACAATTGTGCCGGGTGCGAAGTTGCGGACGCAATCTTAGCCGCAAAGTATGTCTTCTTTGCGGATTTGATTGCCATCTCATAGGTCTTCAAACTCTCTCTATAAGATGTTCGGGTCACTTCGTCTCGAGTACGCCGCCATTGCCTCTCTAGTCGTCTGAGGTCCCGCTTCAATTGCCGCAGTTCCTGGTTAAACCAGGGAGACGGCTTAAGGCGGGGGCGCAGAGGACGCCTAGGCGCGATCTCCTCGATGGCCCTGGAGAGTCCATCGTTCCAGGACTCTACCAGATCATCCAGGGAGTCGCCAGTGGGCCAGATATCCTGCAGGGCCGTCAGGAACCGTTCTGGGTCCATCAGGCTCCGTGGGTGAGCCAAAATCCGCTCTCCGCCTAAACAGGTTTGGGGTGACATATCCATACGAGCCTTGAGGGCAAAGTGATCCGACCATGGCACTGCTTCCATTGCAAAATCGTTCACTTGTACTCCCGCTGCGAAGACCAGGTCTAACATGTGTCCCGCCTGATGAGTGGGCGTTGTAACAACCTGGGAGAGTCCTAGTGTCGCCATGGATGACACTAGATCCATCGCCTGGGTGGAGGCCGCGTCATCGGCATGAACATTGAAGTCACCCATGACTAATAGCCTTGGGCACTCCAACGCCCAGCCCGCCACGGCCTCCACCAGGGATGGTAAGGCGGCGGCTGGTGCGTTAGGCGGTCGGTACACCAGCCAGATCGCCAACCCCTCCCCAACGTCCCACATCAGGCCGGCACATTCAATGCCCGGAATCTCCGGGGCCGGGAGAGCCCTAAAGGAGTAAGCCTCTCGTATGAGAAGTGCCACTCCCCCCCCCCGCCCGCAGAAGATACTTTGTTGTTATTGAGAGCAGATGCTAGATTTTGGAAAGTACTGAAACTATTCATTAATTACCGTGGCTTAGAGGAGTTGTTAGTTAATTATGAAAAATCTAAAGTAACGGTGTTTTCAAAAAGTAGAAGAATAGAATGCAAGACTTGTTCCATAAAGGGGATGGAAACTGAACAATTGTACACTTCAAATATCTGAGCATTACGTTCAGTCACAGTTTGACATGGAAATCTCAGATTTCTTTAGCTCAAACAATTGTCAAAGTAGCTGTAAATGCTCTTGCACATGTCTTCTGCTTCAAAGGAGGCCAATAGGTACCTGCATTGAGGCCTCTAATGCAAAAGTACTTCCATAAATTTTATACGGTCCAGGTATTTGGAAAAATGCTGTATCTGATTCTGTTTATCCATTCTTACTGTATCTTCATCAGATTTTTAAAAGATTTATATCCTGTCCTCCGCTGCACACAGGTTCAGGGCAGATCACAATATAAATATGACAATAAAACAACATTTAAAATCATAGTTATAAGAGTCCAGGTTAAAAATGGAATGGAGACCCAATAACAGTCCATTGTGCCATTTGTATTGAAGACCAGGAGGACAGAGGTATGGTAGCATTCCAGTTGCAATTGATAGTGACAGCTGCTGTCTGCATTATAATATGGAGTACCATTTATCTGGAATACCATCTTGTATTGGAGTACCATCAATGGAATATCACTGGAGTACCACCATTGTTTTGGAGTACCTCTGAAGTATCACCATTTATCTGGAGTACCACCTTGTACTGCAGAAACTGCACTAAGAATGGAGTTTGTTCAATGCTCACTGGAATTTATGGCTTGGCTGTGTGCTTTTAATATGAGACTGAAGTCCCTTTTTCAATATAAAACTTCTATGTAGGTGTTTTACATCTCCAGAGGGAAGATAATTAAAAATGTGCCTGTGTGAAGACAGCAAATTTGAGTGTTGGTTTTTCCCTCAGTAAGAACCAAGCTATGGGCTATTATGAAGTCTTGAGAGAGATCAAAAAGATGATAGAATCAGCACTGAGTTTCAAGTTTGCTATGTATGCTCCACCCTAGAGCTTGGAATCTCTCCCTAAGTCTTCTTCAATATTTAAAATATTCTGCTGTTCCCAGAAATTGCCTTTCATGTAAACTGAATGCTTTGCCTACAGCCAAATTGAAGAGAGAAGAAGAGGAGGAGGAGGAGATTGGATTTATACCCTGCCCTTCACTACCTGAAGGACTTTCAGAGCATCTTACAATCTCCTTTCCTTTCCCTTCCCCACAACAGACACCCTGAGAGGTAGGCGGGGCTCAGAAAGCTCTGACAGAAACTGCTCTTGAGAGAACAGCAGTTTCATGTGGAGGGGTGGGGAATCAAACCCGGTTCTCCCATGTAAAAGTCTGCACATTTAACAACTACACCAGACAATTGGCTAATGCTCCATTATCTGGCTGCCTCTGTTTTTATGCCTCTGGAATGAGACCATTGATTACATTTTGTTATTTTGTGATCAATGGTGCTCATTGTGAGAATTTTGGATTCCCTCCAATTTTGAGCAAGTACCAACTTGCCATCAAACCTCAGAGAGTTTCCTTTTTGTTGGCTCATTAGTCCCACAGTTACATTATCTGTGACCAAATTCTTGTCTATTATAATATTTTTGAGCCACTCTTCTGCTACGTATTAACTTGACAATCTCACAAACACCCCTCATGTATTTTTAATGTTATTTTATTCTGTAATTGTTATTGATAAGAACATAAGAGAAGCCATGTTAGATCAGGCCAATGGCCCATCCAGTCCAACACTCTGTGTCAAACAGTGGCAAAAATTTATACACACACACACACACACACTGTGGCTAATAGCCACTGATGGACCTCTGCTCCATATTTTTATCTAAACCCCTCTTGAAGGTGGCTATGCTTGTGGACGCCACCACCTCCTGTGGCAGTGAATTCCACATGTTAATCACCCTTTGGGTGAAGAAGTACTTCCTTTTATCCGTTTTAACCTGTCTGCTCAGCAATTTCATCGAATGCCCACGAGTTCTTGTATTGTGAGAAAGGGAGAAAAGTACTTCTTTCTCTACTTTCTCCATCCCATGCATTATCTTGTAAAGCTCTATCATGTCACCCCGCAGTCGACGTTTCTCCAAGCTAAAGAGTCCCAAGCGTTTCAAGCTTTCTTCATAGGGAAAGTGTTCCAGCCCTTTAATCATTCTAGTTGCCCTTTTCTGGACTTTCTCCAATGCTATAATATCCTTTTTGAGGTGTGGCGACCAGAACTGCACACAGTACTCCAAATGAGACCGCATCATCGATTTATACAGGGGGATTATGATACTGGCTGATTTGTTTTCAATTCCCTATGAACTGTGATTTTATATGAACTGCGGGAAATCAAACATTCCTGATTACCATGTGGGAGCACTGCGGTGGGGAAGAGAGAGGAGAAGACACTTACACAATTGCCCACTAGACTGAAGAATCTCTAATCCCCCAGTCTGCCTCTCCTAAACCCCAATTATTCATAATCAGGTAAAAGTGGGGCACAAGCTTTGATTAAAGGGTTGATAGCGTGTAAGCTATTAAATCATTAAGAACACAAAATGAGCCATGCTGGATCAGACCAAAGGTCTATCCAGTCAAGCATTCTGATTGCACAATGGCAACCAGCTATCTCCAGGAAGCCCCAAAACAGGAAGACTGCAACAGCATTATCTTTCCTTTGCACCCCAGCAACTGATTTAAAGGTACTGAAGGAAGGAGACATCTATCATGATTAGTAGCCACTGATAATCCAGTCCTCCATGAATTTGTCCACTGTCTTTTTACAGCCTCTGAAGTTGGTGGCCATGACCACATCCTGTGGCAGTGAGTTCCACGAATTAAGTATACACTGTGTGAAGACATACTTCCATTTGTCTGTCCAGAAAATCCCATTCTTCAGCTTCAGTGGATGACCACAGATTCTAGTATTATGGTAGAGGGAGAAATTTTTCTCCCTTTCCCGTAATACTAGAACCTGCCCACAACACTTAATATAAAAGGCATTGAACTCCAAATATTGTTACTGTTAGCAAATGTGAATACTAATTTAAATTGATTGTGTTGTAAAGTTTATTGAACTAGCAAACAGGGATAGCAGAAATAACTCTGAAGCATCCATGAATATATGTACTAACATTTTTATTATTTGTAAGTATGAACAAATGTCTCTTTCCAGTTATTATGGACAAAGCTGCTGGAATATGACCTGTCCACAGAAACTATAAATAAATGGCAAACCTACAATCTAACATAGCATGAAAATTTCCAAAATAAATTCTGTGCAACTGTTAGATGAAAAAGAAGCCAAAATTGGGATATATGCTCACTCTTCATGAAAAGTAGTCAATAAGGAAGATGTTTTGCCAGAAAAGATTGTCTTGAAAGGAGAAGACAGAGGGTGGGCACAATGGTGGAAAAGTTTAGTTAATTTTTAAAATGGACTTTAAGAAGTAGACAGCCACACTGCCTCTTTGGAATTAGATCCTGGTCAGTAACACCCAGATCTCAGGGCAGAGAGGTCCTTAACATTCTGTTAGGACCTTTTGAACTCTTCATTCTACAAAAAACTTCCTTTGAAAAGAATTGATTCACTGGCCTGTCAGAATTAAAGGGTGATACTAAATTAATGCCTTTCCCCAAAATGTCTTGTTTGACTAAGAATCTGACTAAGGAAGTATTAATTCCAGTTGCTGTTGGATTAACAGTAGGCCCTATATTCAAACCTTTATTAGCCCTTTAATGTAAAAGAAAAGCCACACATGGCTATTAATTACATGAAAAGTGTTACTTTTTCATCTTGAGGCAGGGGAAAGACCAGCCATTTTCCTTTATGGTGTGGAACTTCAGTAGTATAATTTAATTACATACCCAAATAGGCAAATGATTGAGGCAGACCAAACACTGCAGCATTTTTCTTTCCTTTTTTTACAATCACTCTCTCATTAATTGCTTGGATCTGTGAAGGAAAGGCCTCCAAGCTCGGGCTTTGCACAAAACTTATCCAAGAGTGAAGAGGGCAAGCTGAACACTTAGTCTGTCCAGCTGCCTTTAAGTGAATGGCTTTCTGAAGAGTATGAATGCTTTCTGTCTCTCCTCATACAATGTAGGTGTTACTGCTCTAAGGGAAAGAAACAAAACAATCATCACTTGAAGAGAGCTCAGCCCTGCTGAGGGGAGGGGAACATTCTCACTCACTCATAAAATCATGCCTCCTTCATATCAGTAAGAGAGACTGGGTACAAAAGGTGACTTCGAATGGCACTTTGGGGGCTCAGAAGGGCCCTTTGAAAGCTCTGGGCTATTCTAAATGAGACTGGAATAGCATCTGCCTTGGTTTTGTAAGTCAGTCAGTGGGCATTTTACAGGCCAAGTAGCCCTCAAGAAGGCCAAGCAGCACTTCTAAAAATGCATGGATGATGCATTTTAATACAAAATCTATCCTCATGCTTGGACCAGCACCCTTAATATCTTTACAGATGTCTTTTCAAGTAATAAATGGGGCCATAGGCCTTATTTCACTACAGCAAAATAAAAATGAGGTCTTGTTATGTAGGATGGTGCACTACTTTTATAACAGACCATATTGCTGCATACAAAGTTTGTTTTACAGAAGAGCTGAGTAAAGTGGCTCTCATACATATGGGAAATTGTTCTCCTGCTTAATGTGATCTCTGAACAGCTGCCTGTACTTGGTAAAGCAATATGGCAGAAGCAGAAATAGGGAGAAACCCCTTGTCTCTATGGATCTGGATTTGTGGAGGACCTTTCTGATTATGGGTGTTTTACATTCAGTTTGATCCAGAGTTTTAGAGTCTTCAAATCGCCTGCCACTGTTCTGCTTTAATTATTTTTCTTTTACATTTAAGCATTTCGATTTGGGAGGGGGTGTCTCTGATCAGAGGGCAGCCAGAATACCAGTGCTTAGTTAAATGTATACGATTGCTTGGAAATCCTGTCAACACTGCAAAAACAATATAAATTTAAATTACTAGATGAGGCAAGCAATGATATGTAAAAATTTCAAGTGCTGTCAGTTCTCACGCAAAATACTGCACCTTGTGGCTTTTGAAGGAGTCTTTTAAAACGCATGAAAACTTCTACAATACAAGTTTGAAACGCCTGTAGAGAAAAGACCAGATCAAAATTAGTGTGGAGAAAAACGTTGCAGCAGCAGCTCCGAAACTCATGTCACCAAAACAAATGTAGATGCTTCGGGCAGCAACGATGCAAAACAGTTGTGAGAATGTTAGGTAATGTAAAAGGTGAATTTCCAATGTGGTGATAGTCACAAACTGTCAGTGTTAAAACATCCTATGTCTTCTACTCATTAGATTCAGTGGCTGCTTTCAGTTCCTTAATACAACACAATATTTACAATTAAAACACAATGCTAGCTGTAGTCTTTGTGAAATGCTCAGAACTTTTCTAGTATACTCCATGTAGTCACCTTTGCCTATCTGGCTGTTAGAGATAAGGAAGATTTGGAAAAACTTCAAGAGCCCTTTTCATGTGTTTGAAGACCTCAGAGAACAAGTTTAGGGAACCAAGGGAAAGCCTGCACTTGTCTTAGCTAACAATGTCCACTCATTCATCAGCTTCTATATTCAATTCAAGTGTGTGAAAAGGGCTAAAGATTTCAGCTACATACATAAACTGATTTTTAAAAATATTTCTTGTATCAGTATTATACATACTATATACACTAACTTCTAATAAACCTGACTAAACGTGAAACAGATGAGAGAAGTTACTTATTAGCAAATGCAGTATTGAGGACGCTGTGTATGTCTGATTGATATCATAGCTTAATATCTATGGAACGGTATCAAACTTGTCCACTTGGGTGTGTGTACTGTACTGAAGAATTTCAAGTCACCCTCGGTGTTGGCAATTTGAGTACACTTTTGGAAAAAGGTCGCAAGCACAAATAGTAAATTAGATACATTGAAATGACACTTTTATTCCCCCCCCCCCCCCCAATACATTGACTATGCTCAGTCTGCATTTACATTAGTTACTTTTGGTCTGAGGAAACCTTTGCTCTGATCACAGCATAAAAGGTTTAGGTGCAGTGCTTTCCATGGCAAAAAGCCCTTGCTGGGTCAGAGTGACCCCCCTCCCTTCAGCACCAAAGCAGACCAACACAAAAGATTTAAGGGGGGAAATTGTTAAAAGGGAAGCCCTTTTCTCTTTGGAATGAATGCTGTGGGGAGATTAAAACTTTCATTTGAGATTTTGCTGTATTCATAGTAGCAAGGCTATGAATAGGCCTAAGTCAGAGCCCACAGTGGTGGTGGTGTGCCCCTTTATACTCTGGCACATCTTCAGACACAGGTTGTTTTGCACTTGAAAGAGGTGAAAGAGGGGGAATGTGGGATTTTGACAGCTGATATTGGCCTCTGAGCTCTTGATGGGGATTTTCTAATTAACCCCAAGAGCCCATCAGGTGGCCAAACTGGAATGATTTCTGTCAGAGAGGGCAAAAAGTTGAATTTTTCTATTCCCTCTTCCCTTCTAGTTCATGGGGGAAGTCTTTTAACATTACCTATTAAATGAAACCAATTTTGGTTATCTTTAAAGGGCTTTGGAACTGAAGGGCCAGATGAACCCAGACAAGCTAGAAGCTTTGTAAAGAGCTTTTGATTGAGACAAAAAAAAAAAAAGTCTCCAATGCAGATATACAAAATGATGTCATTAATTTTTTCTTCACAATAATGGCAATGTTTTGGCTCCAAAAAGTGAAAGGCAACAGCTATGCACAGATCAGTTTCTGACAGGACACTTTTATCAAGTAGCATTTGCAGGAAAGATACATAAATCCAGAAGCTATACAAGCATATAGAGATGCTTATGAACAGCTGCATCAAAAGCAGTACTAGCTTTGTGCCATAGATAGCAATGTGTTCCAAATGACCTTCTTAAAGTATGAACATTTGCATTCATGAATACAAAGTGAACATGAAGAGGTACAAACTACAGTACGTTAATTTCCCAAATGATATGAAAAAATTGTCATTACTTGGCTAGCATGTAACAGGTACCATGCAGAAAATGTTCCTGAGAGAGGTGGATACTTTGTCTGCCAACAGTGCAATCCTAATCACAGCCTTCGAAACCCTATGACTTTAATGGATTTATAGGATAACTAAGACTCCTACCATGGTGAATGCCATTCAAAGGAGGGCTGTACAGCCTGTGGGCCAAAATATACATTATGCTAGAGTTCTATGAAAACTAGCCACTGATAAGAAGGGAATTCTGGGTTAGGTATATGGAGCTGGGAAAGGGTATTTAACAGCACCCCCCCCCAGCCATTTCCCCAAACATAAATAGCTGTCACAGTTGCATTAAGTCCCCTGGGGCATTTAACAGCAGCTTTCCCCAGTTTAGCATTGCACTCTACATTCAGCTACCTTGCTGACAACTCAAAAACCAAATACAGCAGTCAATTGTTAATTGGGGCAATTACAAAAATGTTGGAATATCTAGTTTGCCATTTTGTTCTGGTTTCATTTCAAAGTCCCCTTTTGACCTTTAAAGCCATTTACAGCCTAGGTCCCACACACCTACTGAACTACTGCTGCTGGTATGAGGCCATGAGGATGTTCTGCTTCTTCCAACAGATCTCATTTCTTATACCCTCAATTATAGAAGCTGTGGCAGCTCAAATGATGACTTTTTCAGTTATAGCTCTATAACGGCGAAATGAGTTGCCTGGTTAAATAAGTGTTGTAACATCATTGTTTTTTGAAAAATGCTTTATTACCGTATGATGAGCTGATGTTTTAATCTTATTGATTTCTAGCTGGGAGTGAGTTTTATCTATATTTATTGTGTTTTAATGGTTTTCTCTGGTCTTTTTTAAATTGCTTGCGAACTAGTTATCTTACATAACAAACAAATAAATCATGCCTAGAAATATGCATTCAAGAATAGTAAGAAAAAACTGTTCAACCCCCATGAACAACAAAAGAGATAATAAAAACTGGAAAAATGCAGGCATGAAAGAAGTTATATTCTTAGCACAAAAGGGCGACAATATTAACCAGTCTCTTCTCTGGCTGGGGCATGCAAATATGAGCAACAAGCAGAGGTAGTAGAGGTTTACACATATCATGCATTCCCTGAATAAATCAAACTCATGCATTCAGTCTCTGACAAATGGAAGCAGACACCGTAAGGAAGAGGGTGTGAAGCTTGTGGGTTTAGAACAGCTAGCCAGAAAGACATGATTATTTGTATTATTGTAGGACTGAGAGGCAACAAGTGAGATCATGGGGCCATTGTGTTAGACATGGCATATATTTATAGAAAAAGACAGCTTTGGCCCCAAGAAGCTTACAACTTACACTGAAAATAAAGAATGGGCTGAAAAGGAAATAGAGGCAAAGAAGAAAAGTGACTTGTTCACAGTTTGAGCTTTCTCTCTTCTATCAAGTTTATACAACTAATCTACAGGCTTGGAGGAACAGAAACTCAAAAGGAGGAGGGGATGGGGCAGAAAGAGAAAGCTGGGGATCTTGTATATTGTACGACTGTTCATTACATTTTAATTCTTTGTGTCTACGCAAACTTGGCTAAAATTAGAGTTTCCAACCTCTATATGAGGCCTGGAGATCTCCTGAAATTATGATTGCTCTCCAGACTACAGAGATCAGTCCCTCTTGAGAAAATGGTAGCTTTGGAGGGTAGATTGTATGGCATTATACCTTGCTGAGGATTCTTCTCTCCAGGATCTGCTCCTGAATCTCCAGAAATTTTCCAGCCTGGAGTTGGCAACCCTAACTGATGTTCCAACCATCACAAAGCATTCCCCTCCTCTCAGAGGATTATAGGCAACAGAGCTTCCATAGCTGATCCCGCTGTGTATCCAGTGAACTGTGTCATCCATTCCTGCAGGAGTCCTCTGTAACTAGATAGCCAGTATGGCCAAGCCACAGTATGCCTCACTCCACAGGACCCTTCAGCTTCCAAGTGATTTTCAATTGCATGGTGGAGTTGAGAAGGCAACAGGATATCACTCCCTCTATAGTCATGTTCTGTGCCACTGTGGTTGATCAGGATATGCCAAGGGAACAAATGAGAATCACATCAGTTATTGCAAGATATAGGCTACCTTGTGTGCGTTGGAGAGAGATGCACAAAAGAAGTCTTTGTTCTGAGCTCACTTTCTTTTTTGAAGGCCTAGGGTAGTTCTAGAATATCGGTTATTAAAGCTATTTGTTATAATTATTCTATAATTCCTGTTTTATATTTGTGGCGGAACCGACCCGATTCTGCCTTCAGATCCGGTCCCGTCAGCTCCCTATTGAGTCGCCAACTCCTGGAGGGAGCTATTTCTCCTCCTGCCCCTTGGGCTCGCTGCCACCACCTGCTCAGTCTAGGGGTTCAGATTGAGAGGAACAGGACTCCCAATCCCCCTCTCCTTCTATGAGGCCAGGCCTCAAGGTCCTCTGCCACCCTGTACTTGGGTATCACAGAGACCTCAGCACTTCTTTGGGGCACCCCTGGAGGATTGGCACCTTATCCAACTGCATGCCTTCCCCCCTCCCCGGGGCCCCCTTCTCAACACAGCGTGGTCTAGAGCGGTTGGGGATCTATGTGGTACAGAGATTGACTGCCAGCATTCAAACAGTAAAAATATATTTATTTAAAAGAGAAAAAGAAAAGAAAAGAAGAACAAAACAAAAACAGTTGCATGTAAGCACAGCACAGCACAGCACCCGCACAGCAAACAGCATGACAAACAAAATGTGGTTTTAAACGCGTCCTACTGTCCCTGGTCTAAACACGCCCTGCCTTTTTGGATGACTTACTTGATCTTACTGCCTGGAGGCCTCATTTTCCTGACTAGGCCGCATGCACAGGCAGGAGCCCCCACACTGGCAACCTCTTCCTTCGAGCTGCAGCTGAGAACTGAAAACTCTTCCTCCTAACTCACATGCAGAGAACAAAAGAACTTCCTGTCTCTCTAGGAGACTTTCCCCCTAGCGTTGTTGGTTTGGCTCTGGAAGGGAGGGGGGAGTGAGGGGAAGGCTAGGCCCAAGCCTGCTTCGCAGTTTCATGTTTTCCCTCCCAATGAAGCTCCAACCTGGATTAAAATGGCGTTTCTCCACACGTTCCCCCTCCTTAAATTCTGAGCCGGAGGGGTTGCCTCCTACAGAGGTGACCCCGTAGCAGAATCCAACCAAACAAGGAGAAACCCGTTAACCCAAACAGAACATTTACCAATATTAGGAATTTTCCCAACAATACACAATGTCCCACACCCTAGTCCTTTCTGGACAAACAGTCGCATTGCTGCATTCAGAAGGAATGTCCAGTCTTTAAGATGTACTCCTCCATCTCCCAGGACCACCTCTGGAGTTTGGTGCTCTCCCTCAGTTGCTGCTGTTGCTGGGATGAGTGGTCCATCAAAGGAGGAAATTCCTGGCCCCACATATGAGGTTGGAAACTGCCCAGTTCCCACACAGTTGCTTCTTCTTTATCCCTCATTGGTGGAATATTCCCTCTGTCCACTCTGACCTCCCAGAAAACCACCTCTGGGGCTCCAAACAATTGCTGTCCCAGCTTCTTTTTGTCTCCTTCCTTCCTACCTATATGCAACACCATGGACCTCGCAGAGAATGGCTGTGGTATATTCACCTGCACCACTTTAACTGCCTTTCCTGTCTTCTCCATAGCCACCACATAAGTAGCATCATCCAGGTCATCCACAATCATATGGGGTTCCTCCCATTCCACTTTCCGTTCACCAGTATGAAGTGGCAGGAAATCCATCACCCTATCCCCTGTCTCAGCTTCTGCAAACTCCACTTTCTGGTCCCTTGCCACCTCACACAGTGGTTCCAGCCTAGGGTCACTTTGAACCTCAGACAGGAACATTTCTGGCTCCCCCAGACTTTCTATCATCTGTTCCTTCAAGCCACCCCTAGTCCCACTGTTTCCAGAATCTTCAGCCAAAGTTTGATCTGGGTTCTCCGCCCCCTCAGTTGGTTTTTCCATGTCAACCAACTGAGCTCCTTCCTGCCTGGAAGGCTCCACAGCATCCTGCTGCCCTTGCAGAAATTGGCACCCCTCTTCCCATTGGGCACACCCTCCTGCGGGCCTGAGACAGGCTGGTCCTCCCCCTCCCTGGTTGGTGGTGAGGTGGCTTCCCTAAAGTTGCCTTCCTCCCCCCACCTTCCCCTGAGGGTTTGGCTTGGGTTCTCAGTCCCCTCGGTTGGTTTTTCAGCACTACCAAACTGACCCCTCTCTTGCCTGGAAGGTCCCACAGCTTCCCAGGACTCCTGTCTGCCCTGCTTCAAGACAACCTGTTCCGAGAGAGTCTCGGACGATCCCACTTCCTGATCCACAGCTACTTGGTGAACCGGTTCCAACCTAAGGCCGCTCAGGACCCCCTTCTGGAACCGCTCCCGTTGCCCCAAGCCTTCAGCTATGTGCTCCTCTGAGCCCACATTAGCCTTGCTGCTCTCAGAACCTCCTGTGAAATCTCCACTCTCCACCTCGGTCTCTTCAGCATGCACATCCTTTATGCTAGACAGGTTCCTTTCCTCGCTAGGAACATCGACAGCCTCTTGCTGCACTTGGGGAAAGCTACACCCCTCTTCCCCTTGGGAACACCCTCCTCCAGGGCTTGAGACAGGCTGGTCCTCCCCCTCCTGGGTGACTGCCCTCTCTTCGTCCTCAGTAACCTGGGCTATTTCCCCCTCCCTGGTTGGTGGTGAGGTGGCTTCCCTAAAGTTGCCTTCCTCCTCCTCCTTTCCTCTGAGGGTTTGGCTGCGGGTTACAGCATTTATAGAGTACTGGCCAACCAACAAATCCCGGCCCAATAACACTGGAACTGTCTGTTCCTTCATTACCCCAAATTCAGAATAGGATTTACATTCTTGTGGAGCTAAACCCCTGAACTGCTTTTGGGAGTGGTCTGGCCCCAGTTTAAACCTTTTAAATACAGTGGCTTTATAGGCCGCAAAAGTTATCCCCCCATCTTCCATAGGCATGCTGTGATAGATGGCTGAAAGCTCTCCAGTCAGGTTGCTAAAAGAGGTAAGACATATAGTCTTCCTCTGCAATCCCCCACTGTTTGGCTGCCTTCTCAAAGTTGGAGAGGTATATGGAGGGGTCTTCTCCCTCTTGGTACACTGCAAAGTCTTTGGGGGTGACTTCGATCTTTTTGCTTTGTTCAGCTTCCAGACGTAGCACCTCAAGCTCATGGCGACGTTGCTCTTCCTGCTCCCGTCTGCGGATCTCAGCTCGTCTTTCCTCCTCTCTTTCCTCCTGTCTGCGCTCTTGGTCCGCCTCGATACGTATTCTCTTCAGTTCCAACTGTAGACGCAAAATTGTTTCTGACTGGGTAGGGGGCACTTTTGCAGGTGCCCCTGCATGCTTAAGATGCTCCAACAGGAGGTCTTTCATATCTACTTCAGTCATGTTGTCACACTCCAGCTTTTGCTTTGCGCACTCTTCCTGGAGCTGTGGCTCTGTCATCTTCAGGATTTCCAGCCTCTTAGCACACTCCATCCTAACTAACTAAACTTTCCCTATTCCAGTTGACCCGAAAATAAAACAAAACCTCTGTTGTTTCCTCTGGGTGCTTGCACGTATCAAATTCAAAATGCCAAATTAAAAAAAAAATGCCTGGCCAATCAAGTTCTCTGTTTGTTCTTATCCCACCGCTGGCGCCAAATGTGGCGGAACCGGCCCGATTCTGCCTTCAGACCCGGTCCCGTCAGCTCCCTATTGAGTCGCCAACTCCTGGAGGGAGCTATTTCTCCTCCTGCCCCTTGGGCTCGCTGCCACCACCTGCTCAGTCTAGGGGTTCAGATTGAGAGGAACAGGATTCCCAATCCCCCTCTCCTTCTATGAGGCCGGGCCTCAGGGTCCTCTGCCACCCTGTACTTGGGTATCACAGAGACCTCAGCACTTCTTTGGGGCACCCCTGGAGAATTGGCACCTTATCCAACTGCATGCCTTCCCCCTTCCCCGGGGCCCCCTTCTCAACACAGCGTGGTCTAGAGCGGTTGGGGATCTATGTGGTACAGAGATTGACTGCCAGCATTCAAACAGTAAAAATATATTTATTTAAAAGAGAAAAAGAAAAGAAAAGAAGAACAAAACAAAAACAGTTGCATGTAAGCACAGCACAGCACAGCACCCGCACAGCAAACAGCATGACAAACAAAATGTGGTTTTAAACGCGTCCTACTGTCCCTGGTCTAAACACGCCCTGCCTTTTTGGATGACTTACTTGGTCTTACTGCCTGGAGGCCTCATTTTCCTGACTAGGCCGCATGCACAGGCAGGAGCCCCCACACTGGCAACCTCTTCCTTCGAGCTGCAGCTGAGAACTGAAAACTCTTCCTCCTAACTCACATGCAGAGAACAAAAGAACTTCCTGTCTCTCTAGGAGACTTTCCCCCTAGCATTGTTGGTTTGGCTCTGGAAGGGAGGGGGGAGTGAGGGGAAGGCTAGGCCCAAGCCTGCTTCGCAGTTTCATGTTTTCCCTCCCAATGAAGCTCCAACCTGGATTAAAATGGCGTTTCTCCACAATATTAGTTCCAATGAGAAAAACGTTTTAAAATTCTACCACACACATAGGATAAAATTCTAATTAAAGGGATCTTACCTGTCAGCTTTCAGGAAGAAAGAATGGTTACATTTTATAGACATTTTTTAAAAAATGTATTTGAAACATTAGTAACACAAAAGATAATATTAGTAAAACAAAAGAGAATATGAAATATGAAACAAAATTACAACCAATCTAACACCCTAAGCAAAATTTCTTTCTATTATTCAATACTCCATTATTCCCATTCATAGTTCTTTAATCAATTATCATTTAAAAGTAATTTATCCTTTTACAAAAATATAAGCTCCTGAAAAAAAAGATTAGATGACAGAATTTGCCCCCCAAGTTGGAATAAAGAGTCAGACTCAAGGTATTGGGTATAACTAAGGGCCACTTTATTAAAGTATAAGTAACAAACGGCAAGGGCTAACTGAAACTGTATCTTGGTCAGGGCCAGGGGTCTCAACAGACACCTCTCCTGCCATTCCACAGTCGAGGGACCCAGCCCCCAGCCGAAGCTGTACGCCACAGCTCCCGCCAGGTCAGCTCAGCAAGAAGGCAATCCCTAGAGGGTCCGTCCACAAGATGCACATCTCAATGAAAGGCACCCTCCAGTACTGAAACTGCGGCCTGGTCAGGGCCAGGGGTCTCAAGAGACCCCTCCCCTGCCATTCAATGGGCAAGGGACCCGCCCCCCAGTCGGAGCTGTGTGGCACAGCTCTCGCCAGGCCAGCCCAGCAACAAGGTAAGGCCCAGAGGGTCCAAACACCAGATGCACGTCTCAGTGGAAGGCCCCCTCCAGTCAAGCCTTAAAGGACAGTCTGCATTCTCCCACCCTGGGTCATCAAACCCCAAGGAGAGCCAAAGATGCCTATCCAGCAAGGCAGCTAAGGTCCTCTGCAAACCAAGAAGAAGAAAACGACACTGGATCTATATCCCGCCCTCCACTCTGAATCTCAGAGTCTCAGAGCGGCTCACAATCTCCATTATCTTCCTCCCTTACAAAAGACACCCTGTGAGGTGGGTGGGGTTGAAAGAGCTCTTACAGCAGCTGCCCTTTCAAGGACAACCTCTGCCAGAGCTATGGTTGACCCAAGGCCATTTCAGCAGGCACAAGTGGAGGAGTGGGGAATCAAACCTGGCTCTCCCAGATAAGAGTCTGCACACTTAACCACTACACCAAACTGGCATGTGGCTTTTCACAGCACACACTACCCAATCCTTTAACAACAGAAAGGAGAGCGAAAAACTGGCAATGACCCAGAACCAAAAGTGTGTGGGGGGGATGATAACCCACAAGCAATGAGGTAGCAAAGGAAGCTGCCAAAAATCCAGCCTCCCCACCCCTTATCAGCAGCCCTGATCTCCAGCTCACTGTAACAATGCAGAGGAAAGAAAGGCCTCCGGGGCCTTATCAGACACCCATTCAGTACAGCCTGCACGAAAGCAGGGAGTGAAACTGACAAGCCAAAGCAGGAGCGAGCCAAAAGCGCTCCTGCCCAGCCGTCTCAGCCACCCGATCTCTGCTTATGGGAAACTGAGACGATCCAAGCAGGAGTGAGCTAAAAGCTCCCCTGCCTCCACCAATCATGATCATCGTCTGTCGAAGACTGAGGTAGGGGGCGGATGGTGCTGCTGTTACAGCAGCAAGCTCCACCCCCTCAGAATTGCGCCCAAACAGGCAGCAGAAGTCCTCCTTTTCCTTCCAGGGAGGCAAAGACATCCCTGCAGCCAAGCAGTGATGCTACTGGCTGCTAGAGATGAATTATCTCTCTTTTGAAGAAACTGAACTATCGGAAACCAGACTGAATGAAATTTTTTCTGATAAGTAACTAAATTTTGTAACCCTGAAGAGAGATCTAATTTACCCAACACAAAATGATTCCAAATAGCGTTATACCATTCCTCCAACCTGGGTCCTATTTTCTGTCTCCATTTACGTGCGATTTCTATCTTAGCAATTGCTAGTTATGTTGAGACTATGACTTGTTTTGTTTTATCTAACTTCTTCATTTAACTTACTTCAAGAAGGACAGTTTCTGGATTTCTGCTGATTTGTATTCCCACTATTATATCTATTTGTGAAAGCACCTCATTCAAAAAAATTTTAATTACTGGGCAGTTCCAAAAACAGTGTATATAATCACCTACTTGTCCACAGCTCTTCCAACATTTATTTTTTACCCCTTTATAGAATCACGAAAGTTTCACAGAGGTATAATGCCATCTGTATATTTTAAAAGCATTAAATTTAATTGTAGGTGTTTTGGAGTTAAAACTTGGTGCTTTCCAAGTATCTTCCCAGTCCTCTACAGATAATCATCCTTCACAGTCCTTCATCCAAGCTTTCATAGCCCTTGCTGGGGCATTCTTTTGCAGGTCAAACAATAATTTATACAGTTTAGATAAAAGTCCTTTGTGTTGTTTATCTCTATGCTTTAAGAGTAATTCAAATGGAGTCAGTGGCATCTGCCAAGACCTGATTATTCCTAGGGTATCTAACAAATGTCTAATCTGATAATAATTCAACCAGGAAATGTTTTGTTCTATTTTCATCTCTAATTCATCCTTTGAAATAACTTGACCATTTGAAGCAAAATCTGCCAGTCTTGTATATTCTTTCTGGTACCATTTTCTGAAAGGAGAAACCCCTTGTCCTTGGGGGAACCAAGGCTGATTGAGATAACAAGCATATCTAGTGGTCAGCGGTAACCTCAAACCTATATTTATCCCAAATTCTTAATGAGGCTATTTTTTATAGACATTTAAGCATCCCATTTGCAGAATTAATGATGCTGATGGACAGTAGATTCAGGATAGACAAAAAAAATATTTCTGTACACAGTGAGGGATTAAAAAGTGGAATTTGCTGCCTGGAGATGTAGTGATGGCCAAAGGCACAGACAGCTTTAAAAGGGTCTCTTGGTAGCTACTAACCATGGTGATTAAAGGGAACCTCCATGTTCAAAGGCAGTCAACCCCTGAATCCCAGTGCCAGGAAGCAACTTCAAGGGAAGGCCTCAGCCTCTATACTCTGTTATTGGATCTCCAGAGGAACTGGTTGGTCACTTTATGAGACAGGATGATGCTGAACCACTTGTCTGACCCACAAGGCACTTCTTATGTTCTAATCTACCTATATTCACAATATACATTATAATAGCAAAGCTGCTATAGCTTCACATCTTTACCAGTTTTTTTAGGTTATGATCTAGTAACTTTGTGTACCCCCTACAAACAGAAGGTCTGGGGACTAATACCCATTTGTAGTAAGGAAGTTTTTTAAAAACTAAATTGAAGAAAACAACAAATATTTGGATTTTCTCTTTTCCTGTTAGGAATTGTCTAAGCTGCAGACTAATGATTAGTCAAGAAGATTAATTGCAATTTAGTACAACTGTAGAGATTCTGATGGATACAATGTACTTAATGCCCAGAGGCGCCAATCAATTGTCATATTTAGGCTGCAATCCTATATTTTCCTGGGAGGATGCACCATTGAATAACATGGGGTTTACTTCTGAGTAAACTGGTTTAGGATTTTTCCCTAGGAATGGTAAAAGAATATACCCTGGTAAGATTGGATTATGCTTCACCTTTGCCCTGTTAACATGTGATTTTTTTAAAAATAAAGGTTGTATTATTTTATATTTTTACATTTATTATTTACTAGAAGTTGCCTTAAGTGTTGTAAATGAGACGTAAACAATCTGGACCTATCTTTTCTGGAGACCATTACAGTTTTATGCATGGCAACATGCATATTCTCCCTCCTCCATTTTATCTTTGCAGGGCAAAATCAGACATTATACAAAACTGACTCAAGTTGTTCATTCCTGAACTCATTCTTTTTGAGGTATGTTGTGATCTGTATTATGTGAATTTAATTGTGCCTATATGTTGGGGATAATCTTTGTGATGGATCTCATGATTTCCTGCTTTTGTTTTCAGCCTGGTCCATGTGTTTGTAGTTGGCATGTTTATTTTTCCAAATCCACTATTAGTAAGTGGTCAAAGCTGTACAGTCTGACTGTATGCTTCCTATGGAAACTAGCAGAAAAATGAACATAAATGTGTATAATAACGAATTAAATACATAAATAATGAAATAAAGAAGTTTTTAAAAAGAAGACAAAACAGAGTTGAAAATAAAATGCATCCCTCATGATATTGTTTTCCATTGAACCAAAAGGACATCACAAAGCTGAAAAAAGTACAGTGGAGGGCAACCAAGATGATTAGGGGGTTGGAGCACCTTTCCTATGTGGAAAGGCTGATAGGTCTGGAACTGTTCAGTTTAGATAAGAGACGACTAAGGGTTTATCAAATTATGTATGGGATGGGTAGAGTTTACAAAGAGAACTTTTTCTCCCTTTCTCAAAATACTAGAACTCAAGGGCATCCAATGAAACAGAGGGGCAGTAGATTTAAGATGGATAAAAGAAAATATTTCTTTACACAGAGAGTGATTGAAATGTGGAATTTGCTGTGAGAAGATGTAGTGATGGCCACAGGCATAGACAGCTTTACAAGGGGGGTAGATAGATTCATTGAGGTCCATCAGTGGCTACTAACCCCGGTAATGTAAGGGAACATTCATGTTCAGAGGCAGACAAGCTCTGAATCTCAGTGCCAGGAGGCCACATCTGGAGAAGACTTCAGACGCCATGACCTGGTGTTGCCCCTTCAGTGGAACTGGTTAGCTTCTGTGTGAGACAGGATGCTGGACTAGACAGACCACTGCTCTGATCCAGCAGGGCTCTCCTTATGTTTTTATGCTTACATGATCATAAATTCTACTGATATCCTGGGCTCCAGGATATGCCACAATACTGACTATTTTTTTTTATTTTTGCTGCTACAGAATATTAGTCCTCCCTCTAGAATTTGTAGCCAATTAGTGTTGTTTCACGTTTTGCTCAGCAGCAGGATTAAACTGCATTTGTTTAGCAGGGCAGTGAGGGCAATTTCCAGCATGGTGTTTTGAGCAGTATGTTCAGCTAGGCCTGGGAGATCCTGGTTCAAATTACTGCTCTGCCATGAAATTGACCTTGGACCAGAAATTGACCTCTTTGGCTTGTGGTGAGGATACTATGGAGGAATGACATATATACTTTGGAAAAGTAAGAAATGAAAAAATGAAGTGCTCTAATTTGGGGTGGTGAGGTTTCTCTTAGCATTCTTAAATTATTTGTTCCTTCTCCAAAAGAAAGTTTGCTATATTAGTATTGTTTTCTATTTGCTTTTAAAGCTCCACTGCTTTACCAATGAGGGTGGTCTGGCTTCAATGTATATTGCTGCCATAGACCAATTAAGCATATATTTTCACTGTATCCCATGAGATGCTACTCAGCAATTGGCATAGACCAGGGGTGGCCAACGGTAGCTCTCCAGATGTTTTTTGCCTACAACTCCCATCAGCCCCAGCCAGCATCGCCAATGGCTGGGGCTGATGTGAGTTGTAGGCAAAAAACATCTGGAGAGCTACTGTTGCCCCCCCCCCCAAGCATAGACTCTTCAGAGCCAGAGACTGGAATGCACTAGAGAGATCTAAATTAAAGCAACCTTCTGATCTCCTCTGAATCATTCCAGTTTTAATATATGTGTTGCCAAAGCACATTCTCCTCCATTTGCATAATTTAAAGCCACCTTTACAGAGCAGACAGACACTTGTTCAACATGCCAAACTCTAGAGGTCTCAAGATAGCTGGAGTGGGGAGTATATGCTCTGCTCTACTGCCTTGCATGTCCTTCAGCTTTTTATTTGCTAGCAGGCAAGAGTTTTATGTACCAGAATGAATAGTTCTCCTGGCTCCACATATCAATACCAGAGCATTTTTTTTACTTTCAAAAGGCATCCCAAAGCAAATCACTGAAATGTCTGGCTGTATGAGAGAGAGGATCTTTCTTCTGCTCTCCGTTCCATACTCTGTACTTTTCTTTCTGCTTTCTTTGAAGGAAAAGCAGTTGGAGAGACTACTAGGTCATAGGTCTATTTTGAATAATTTTATTCTAGACATCTGTCTAAATTTCTATGGCTGCATTCAGACCAGCAGCTCCATGCATATGGGAGGTGTCACAAATCCTGCCACCCAAAAATGGAGTGGACAAATCCCGATCACACACTCCTGTGCAAGATGCCTGCATATCACATGGGGGATGCATTGGTGTGTTCACACAGTTGTTGCACGCCATCCTCTTAGTACACCTTGGGTTCCCCCCTTTATATTTTTAGTAGCCATGCACATATGTGCTCATCCACTCCGTGGCAGTGATTTTTAAAAAGAATATTGGTGAGCACCTACAGCAGATTGGCAGATTTACGCTGACAATCTGCCTTACATGTGCACTCTCGTGGTCAGATGCCAGGAAACCTGAGAGGAGTGCAGCAGAAGACATTGCTACCATACCATACCAAACCTTTAATGGCATAACAGTTGCAAATAAAAATACACAGAATATAAAAATTTAAACATTGGAGATAAAATCAAAATGAAACCAAGCTTACAGATGCATTCATACATGGTCAGATTTAAATTTAAGGATGTCAGCCAAAAATTTTGCCACAGCCTCGCTAACCTCCCCCTCAGTATCATTCAATAAATAACAACAGGGTGGCAGAATAGAAAAATTTGGGGAGAAATAAAGCTTGCAAAATAAATCTTTACGGAGATTATGATAAAAGGAACAATCAAGCAATATATGCTGAATATTTGCTCCACAGGAACAGAGTCTGTCGCCTAAAGGGACTCGATGATAACTCCCTTGTAAAACTTTGGCGGGAAACGCATTTAGTCTAGCCAACATAAATGCCCTGCGATGACTTGGAATGGTTAAGTCTGATAGATAATGGGGCATTTTGCCGCAGAAAGCATAAAGACCTAAGGAAGCTGGGGAGCAAATATAAGGGTCTGTTGGCCATAGTTTCGTTTCCTCCAACTCCCACAGTCTCAATTTAATACATCTGGAGATATATGACTCATCAGAAGTAAAAAAATCATCAACCTCTATCCCCAACTGGTTAAGTTTGGACATAAGCACTGCTGTCCAGGGTGAAATATATGGGTCTCTTTTCATACAATCAAGAAGGCTGTTAGGATCTGTTCTAAAGTGAATTTTGAGCCAGAATTTAAACACTGCAATCCAGGCTTTTGTCTTCATCAAAGACTGACCCACTTCAGAGCAGAGAGCAAAGTAGGACACACATTTTGGCATACCAAGAATTTGTCTAAAGAATTAGGCTTGAATGCCCTCCACTTTCCTGGTAAATGCTGAGATCCATATAGGGATAGCATAGAGAATTTGGGCTAGCATTTTAGCTTTGAACACCTTAATTGCTGCTGGAACTAATTGGTTGCCCCTTGCAAAGAAAAAGTGTTTAATTTGAGCAGCTGAACATATAGCCAAGTTGACGGTGTTGTTACGATGTGAAACCCAGCTTAACTTGTGATGAAAAATGATTCCCAAGTATTTAAAATGTTTTGTTTGCTCAATTGTTGAGTTGCCAATAAACCAACTCTGTGGGTGCCAGCAATTTGAAAAGACAACTACTTTAGATTTGGCATAATTGATAGAGAGTGAATTACAATTACAGTAGTCATAGAAGGTATTCAAATACCTTTGCAGGCCCTCATTTGTGCAAGAGAGGATGGTAGTATCATTGGCATAAAGTAATAAGGGGACCACTCGGCCTGCTAGTTTAGGCGGATGACCATTAATAGGGTTCAAAAATTGTACCAGGTCAGTTAAAAATAAATTAAAAAGATGCAGGGCCAGCATGCAACCTTGTTTAACCCCCTTTAACACTGGGATTTTGCTAGTCAAGTCACCACTAGAAGAAAATTTCACTTGGCAAAAAGTATTAGAATGAAGTTTCCTCAAGAGAAACAACAGACGAGGGTCCATTCCCAGGTAACCTAGCTTAATCCATAGTTGGACTCTATCTATTGAATCAAATGCGCCCTTCATGTCGATGAAGGCAGCATATAATTTTTTTTGTTCCGGTATGCATATATTTTTCAGCAAGGAAGGCCAGAGTGCAGCAATGGTCCATAGCAGATTTGCCTTTGGAGAAGCCAATTTGTTCAGGACCTATGATGTTGCCTAGGCGCATCCAGTCAGTTAATCGGAGTTCTAAATGTTTGGCATACAATTTGCCCACTATAGATAATAAACTAATGGGGCAGAAATTTTCTTATAACTCCAACCCGCCCTTTTTGTATATTGGGATAATTATAGAATCAAGCCAAGAGTCTGGGATGGAGCCATGCAGATCAATGAAAGAGAACAATTTTGCAAGGGGCAAGAGCCACCAATCGGCAAACTTTGTGAATACCTCAGCAGGAAGGCCATCAGGGCCTGGTGCTTTACCCACTTTTAAATCCTTCAATAAATCACTGATTTCCTCTAGAGTTACTGGAGGCCAGACCAGCATATCAGTAACTGTAAGGTTTGCTAAGATAGGAGGGGATACACATGGAGCAGCAAAAATGTTAGAGAAGCAATCAACCCATGTTTGCGCAGAAATATTTGGGTTAGTAACAGAATTGTTTTTAGATTACCCGAAATGATTCTCCAGAAAGCCTTATTATCATTAGATTTTATCGAGTGGTAAAGTTGGTCCCATTTATTCTGAAAGAAAACTTTCTTTTTGGATGTAATAAGCTCTAGGTAGGCTGTCTTACAAGCAATATAGGCCTTAATTTTTGTTGGGTCTTTGGAGTGACAGGCCTCTTTAAATTGTGCTCTTAGTTGTTGTTTCCGAGCTAAACAATCTGTATTGAACCAGCTAGAGAAACTAGACCTAGACAAGATCACAGGTTTAGCTTTAGCACTACAGTAATCAATTAATAATGAGAATCCTGAAAGGATTGTATCATCTGAATTGGAATTTATGATTGAATCCCTTAATCTGCACAGTGCTTCAGAGCCAAAGAGGGAAGACAACTCCCTTTCTAGGGCCAGGGACCACTTGATTTTTTTTAGAACATTCTCAGAGGCCTTCACAGATTGGGAAGATGATACCATATTAACCTCCAGATCCAATCTTAAAGATAGAATTAGGGGCAAGTGGTCACTTTCTGTGTGTGAATCAATGTAAAAGTTATTGATAGATGACAGGGTGAACCCAAACAAAAATCTATCACACTGCAACCCCGTGTGAAAAAAAAGGAAAATCAGTTGCAGCCAGAAATTTGGAGAGACCATTAAATATTATAGCATTGTGTGCTATGCAGAATTCAATTAATCTAAGACCCGCCTTATTGGTTAAAGTATCTTTAGAACAATGGGGCAAACATAATTGTAGTGGAAGGGATTCAGCCGCTTGAAAGACAAAATGAGAGATCCATTTCTGATTATTACTGCCTATCCAAGCATTAAAATCACCAAAAATCATGAGCTGAGCAGTATGGAATTTCGTAGACAAAGACATCACATAATCAGAAAATTTCTCCCAGACAGCATCAAACTCCAGCTCTCCATTAGAAGGGGCTAAATAAACATTAATCATGATTAGAGTCAATGCTGGAGAGGACAGCAATAAAGCCTGGGCAAATGGTGGGCAAGAATCCAAGAGGACCACCTTAAATGGTAAGTTGGATTTCACCAAAGCAGCCAGGCCTGCTTTACTGCGACCTTTAGAATGAATTCTATAAGCAGGGAGATTAAAAATTTTGAAATCTGTCAGTCTAAAACTGTTTTCCACCCATGTTTCCTGAAGGAAGACACAATCAAAGGATTTCAAAAAGTCCAAAAAAATTTGAGTCATTCACTTTACTCTTCCACTCAGCTATGTTCCAGGAGACAATGTGGATATTCCTTGTGGATATTCCTTGCGGGGTGACATGATAGAGGTTTACAAGATAATGCATGGGATGGAGAAAGTAGAGAAAGAAGTACTTTTCCTCTTTCTCACAATACAAGAACTCGTGGGCATTGGATGAAATTGCTGAGCAGACAGGTTAAAGCGGATAAAAGAAAGTACTTCTTCACCCAAAGGGTGATTAACATGTAGAATTCACTGCCACAGGAGGTGGTGGCGGCCACAAGTATAGCCACCTTCAAGAGGGGTTTAGATAAAAATATGGAGCACAGGTCCATCAGTGGCTATTAGCCACAGTGTGTGTGTATATATAAAATTTTTTGCCACTGTGTGACACAGAGTGTTGGACTGGATGGGCCGTGGGCCTGATCCAACATGGCTTCTCTTATGTTCTTGTGGCTTCCCTAGCTGGTAGTCAATCGATAATGGATATCCTTTCTAGCACCCTGGCGTCATGAGTAAAAATACAGCCGTTATGTTGGCGTGCTCTTGAGCCAGTTAGAGAGGGTTCCATAGTCAGATCAATTAAGTCAGCCGATGGGGGACAAGGGAACAGGGGGTTGCCTGCAGGATCCAGATTGATTGAAGGAACTGATTTCCCCGGCTATAAAGACCTGCTTAGTACATTCAAGTCTTACGAGGATCGCCTGTTGTTCTTTTGCTGGAAGGCTCCCAAATGACTGCAGAAGGTCATCTTCTATTGAAACATTAAGGGGACTATGCATCACATCCATAGAGGGATGCGCTGATGACTCATTATCCAACTCGGGGTTTGATTGGAACTGACCAGATCTGGAAACCTTAAAACACATTGAAGCCTTATATTTTGCTGCTGAAGATGATGACTTCTTCAAAATATGAGGATTACTTCGTGTACTGTCCCTTGCGAGCAGGTTAGGCAGCAGAGCTTTAGTTTGAGAGTTAATAAAAGATCGCACAGGGAAAACCCCCTTTGACCATAAGTAATTCTTTTGCCTCAAAATTAGTGAAGGAATGTTGGGGATTGAAAGGTAAGCAGAATCCTCTGCATTTGAGATTGATCATTAAGAGATTCGATGGTAACCAAGTCAATTTTGTGATAGTTTAGATGAAGAAGTTCACAGAGATGAGATTTAACTCAAAGTTTACTTCTCCAGCATGGGGTCTTCCTGCCATAAGGACAAACTGTGATGCATACCTTATTGTTGCACGTTCCTTTCATGGTCCATGCTGACCTTAGACTCCGTAAAGGAGCTCCGGGGATCCACATCCTGTGTTGCAGACGGACACCGCTTTAAAGGGGCTAAAGCTCCGATAGAGGTATCATCCAGCTGGGC
Organism: Heteronotia binoei; assembly: GCF_032191835.1. Classification (NCBI taxonomy): domain Eukaryota; kingdom Metazoa; phylum Chordata; class Lepidosauria; order Squamata; family Gekkonidae; genus Heteronotia; species Heteronotia binoei. Next base: position 120,802,924 of record NC_083243.1, read on the forward strand.
TAAGTGAACTTTATCTATTGATACTGATAGTCTCTTTATTTCCAAAGAAAGGTCAAGAATTTGATCTTCTAATCCCTTTAACTTTTCAAAGATACATTCCACTGTGCTTGCAATCAGGGTAATTGGGGTGAGTTCATCAGAAGACAAGGATTTTCTTTATTATCACAGCATATTTGTAACTCATGCTGTCTCTGCTGCACCTTTAAAGCCCCACCCCAGACTGGAGTTGAGAGTCTATGACATCTTCACAGTCAGACTCATTAGTCAGTTCCTCCTTTTCTGCTGGCTCTAATTCGTCTTCTAGAGAGGAGAAGCGATTCGATGTTTTAATAGCAAATGACGGCAGAGCAGATTTGGACTTGTTGTTTAAGGTAAAAAAGTCCTCTATCCTAAACTGTTATATATATATAACAAATAACAAACAACTAAAACTCACAGATAAAAGCCACAATATCTGCTAAGAATATCATGAAATGTCTTTAAAAGCCAAATTTGTCAGAGCCAACGCTGTAGCTGACTGCACTCCGCCATGTTGCTTTGCAGTGGTTGATTTAATTTCAATCTTCAGTTAGATTCACAGTTCAAATTAAAAGACTCTAAAACCCCCTGTCTTTGAGGGACAACGTAAGACTCTGTAAAACTTTATAAAACATCAGCTGTAGATCGTTAGCTGCAGCAGCTTCTAAGTCAGAAAGCGAAAGCAGAAGCTTATTAACTGATTAAACAGCCAGAGCTTGAGAAAGATGAAACAGCTGCACCAAAAATTAAAACTGAGGTGATAAGATAAGATTATTTAAAAACAATTCCTTCTATCAAGGCAAGATAAAAGTTAGAAGATTGAAAACAACTTAGTGTTTTTAGGAGCGAATAAACAAGCGTCTGCCTTCCTCTGACGACTTTGCTACCACTTCTCAACTGGTAGCTATTTGATGCAACTCAGAGATGTTGGAAAATGGGGTAAATGCAAGGGCAGAATGGGTGGCAGTTGTGCATGTCTGACCTTGATTTTTTGATCTGCCTGGGGGATGTGTTGGCCCAAATAGACTGTTTGAATGCAGCCTATATGTTTGTGTTGGCTCTGATATGATTCCTCATGTTATTGTAGCTGTTCTAGAATTTCCAGACCACTGAATGACATCCATTGGATTGGATTGAGACTAAATTTTCCACTAGCATAATGGAAATTTCCTGCCTTTTCCCTCCCATTGCAGCTCACTGATGTTCATGAAATGCTGTGTCTGGGAAATAGAGGACTGTCTCAGGAATTACATGAGTAGATTCTGCAGCTAGAATGTAGCAGCAGCAGCAGCAGCAGCAGAAGAAGACCGCAGATTTATATCCCGCCCTTCTCTCTGAATCAGAATCTCAGAGCGGCTTACAATCTCTTTTATCTCCTTCCCCCACAACAGACACCCTGTGAGGTAGATGGGGCTCTCTCTCAGAAGCTGCCCTTTCAAGGACAACTCCTATAAGAGCTATGGCTAACCCAAGGACATTCCAGCAGCTGCAAGTGGAGGAGCGGGGAATTAAATCTGGTTCTCTCAGATAAGAGTCCATGCACTTAACCAGTTCACCAAACCACTATACCAAATTGGTAGAAATTGCCAGTTTCATCTGGATCCAAACTTCTGCTTCGGTATTACACAAATATTTTGTTTGTATCATATTTACTCTCTGAGCATCTGAGTTCCTTGATCTCAGTTTCCTATTGGTTCTTTCCCTGGCCTTGCACCCTGACACAATTTCCCTTGTTCTTGTTTCTCTTACAGGTCATCATGAGTCTATATACACAGGGCTGGCGCATGGGAGAAGGCAAACTAGAAGAAGATGAAGATATTGGATTTCTATCCCACCCTCCACTCCGAAGAGTCTCAGAGCGGCTCACAATCTCCTTTACCTTCCTCCCCCACAACAGACACCTTGTGAGGTGGGTGAGGCTGGAGAGGGCTCTCACAGCAGCTGCCCTTTCAAGGACAACCTCTGCCAGAGCTATGGCTGACCCAAGGCCATGCTAGCAGGTGCAAGTGGAGGAGTGGGGAATCAAACCCGGTTCTCCCAGATAAGAGTCCGCACACTTAACCACTACACCAAACTAGCTCTCACTACACCAAACTAGGCAAATGCCTCAGGCTCCAGCTCCCAGCAGGGGCGGGTGCCCCTCCCCACTTGTGCCATCCCCAAGTCCTCGAGCCTCTGCAGCCCCCGCTGAACTCGGCGAGCACTGCAGAGGGAAACCAACTTTTCCTCTCCAGCACCCGCCGAACTCAGCGAGTGCTGCAGAGAGAAACTGACCAGGTTTTTTTCTTGGCTTTAAGGAGTTGGAGGAGCTTCACCAACCCCTTAAAGCCAAGAAAAAAATGGGGCTTTTCCTCTCCAGCATCCACCAAACTTGGTGAGCGCTGCAGAGGGAAACTGACCTCACTTCTGGGCCTCCTGTCCCATCTCCCCTTTTTGGCAACCCTCTTTCATCCTCCTGTTCCTTCCTCTATCCTTTCTCTGCCAGCCCACTGCCCTCTTTTAATGGTGTGGGTGAAAGGGAAGGACCTCATGCATCCATTGGTGGCATAAAGTTTTGTCACTGTAGCCCAGTTGCGTTTACTTCCTGCTCAGTTTATTAGAAGGCCCTGCTGTGGCTTGGGACTTGTGGGGCTGCCCACAGTTTGTGTTTTAGGATATTTCTATGCAGGTTTCACTTTGTAGTAGAAGCTCCTTTTCACATTAAGCCACACGCCCTTGATGTAGCCAATCCTCCAAGAGTTTACAGGGCTCTTCTTACAAGGCCTACTGTAAGCTCTTGGAGGATTGGCTACATCAGGGATGTGTGGCCTAATATGCAAAGGAGCTCCTGCTACACAGTGAGCCCTGTTTCTATGCTGAATAAGGTACTACCTCAATTTAAGGATGATGGTGGCTTACCTGAGGCCCTCAAAATACAGGCTCTAATCTCAATAAAGTATTTGCTGTGGTCCAGCCCAATAGGAATGGAAGTCAGTAGGTTTTCAGGCAGAAACCAATGGTTGAATAGAAATATGTCCCATATCTTCTTTTTTGCCTTTTCTTTGAATAGTATTAACATTTTATATCTATATATTTTGTAAAGACCTTTCATTAATGTATTAGCTCATGTAAACCAAATTGCCCTCAATGAGAGGTTGGGGAATTTAAGTGGTGGGCAACACTGGCTCAGCAGGATACAGAATCTATGTATATAGGAGATGGCCTCCAGAATTTCCCTTGAAATAACAAGGAGGATCTTTGGATAAAATATAAAATTGTTTTATTAGAAAAATTAGTCAAGCATACAAGTAAATAAATTCATTCAACATTCATACAGGTCTAGGAAAAATAGAGTTGAAATAGATAGGGGCACATACAAGGGATAACACAGACAAGGTGATTCTTTACCTATCATAGTCTTCCAGTGATGCTCCAATGGCAGCAAAAAGGGAAGGGGGAAGCAAGACATAGCCTGCATATCTTACTACTGAGGACCCAAAACTGATCAGGTCTTGGGGATGAGTCTAAACAGCAGGGTAGGTATACTGTCAGATGCACACCTGAGGAAACATGAGTTAGGTCTTTTAAGGACTACCCTGTACCCTCAGGGGGGTGGGGGTCAGATGACATGTGATACCCGGTCAGGTGGGCTATTATGCGGGGACATGTGGTATGTGACCTCAGAAAAGGGGAGGCTCCTTGGTGATGTTTGGAAAGTAACAGGGGATGAAGGGATTAACTATACTAAACAAAGCTATCTATAGTGACAATACAGAACCGAATTGTTATCTAAAGTAACACCCAACCTACACAATGGCTTTGGTTTCCAGGTTAGACTGGGTCTTTGTCTTCTTCTCATCTTGGCTGGCACAGTCTTTTGTAAGATGTATAGCTTGGAATGTTTGGCAGGATGCACGAGGTAGAAAAGCTTGATTGCTTTATGGAAATGTCCAGGTGAGCTGTGAGTATGTGGGGCTCTGTTTAGTTATTACGATGTCCCAAATATGCAGGAAGGTGATCACTGGTGCTGTTAGCCCATGCAATGGTGCTTCCTTTTTTTCCTTGTATCCCTCTAAAACTCAAATAAATGCATTTAAAGATGGCAACGCGGTGGGATCTCGGGTGCCAGAGCTCCTGAGAAAGTATGAGAAACTATGCTTACATACGCATAGCCTGCATAATTGCTTCTATGTTTTAATAACGGATATAGTGATTTTATTAAGGAGAGGCAAGGAGTGAAAGTGAAGAGCGCGAGAGTGAAGAGCGAAAGTTATAGCTGCCTATCGTTTCGGCGAGTGGTGCCTGGCGTGGACACGGAAGACTACCAAGGCTGCAGTCTGGCGGAGCGGCCCGGGTGACAAGCAAGACATTAGGCTCGGATGAGGCCGTCCGCCGGGGAGTGGAGAGTTGACAGCAGTACTTGCTGCAGCTGTGGTGTCTTTGACTCGGCAAGAAGGGCCTTGGAAACAGTGCTCTGGGTGCAGACGAGCCCATGAGTGGAGTGGAGGGCTGCAATGACGGCCATTCTGGATGCTGGACGACCCACAAACAGAGCTTGGAGTCCTGTTGCGTGGTGGGGAGACACGAGGGGGGCTAGGCGGGGAGATCGCAGGATGGAAGCCTCCGCTCACTCTGCATCTTGCTCTGTTCCTTGCAACATGGCTGCTGCACCCAGCCTTGCACTACACTTCACTGCATTTTATTACATCTTATTGCACTTCATTGCACTCTATCGCACTTTATTCCATCTCATCCCACATTTACACCTGAGAAACGGTGAGGAGAACTTTGCACATGAGGAGAACTTTATACAATTGCTATATAGAAGCACAACAGCACTTTATCCTATTATAACAACTACCTCCAACTACCTATGAACTGCTAGCTTTTTATTGATTGTTAAACTGCCAACTGATGAATTATTTCATTTAACTAACTTATAGAGATTTATTTGGATTGATTGGTTTCAGATAAATATATATATTTTTGGCAAATTAATTAAGGGTGTGTTATTGTAGGGGTTGGGGTTTTTATAATTAATAATGCCATTAGAGATAAATTAAGTATTTTAGCCAATTAATTTATAAGGGAGACTTTGAGTAGGGGCTTAAACTGGGTTGGTTAATTTAGATTGGCAGCTTGATAAATTAAGGGAATTGGCTGGTAAGAGTAGAGTGGATTGGGGAGATAATATACTGTAGGGTGTGGCTGTCCTTCCACATTGACTTCAGCTGTAGTAGAAGCCAGTGGGAGATGACTGGCCTAGGGATTCCAGTACTCCTGGGGAGGGGGAGGTATGACAGTGGGAAAAGACAACGATATAAGGGAAGGAGACCGAGACCAGGTAGGAGGGCCAGGTTGAATGACTCGCCTTCGTCATTGGTGTTGCAATGCCAGGTCCATAAATAATAAGACCACCATCCTTCGAGAGTTTTTACTCGAACAGAACGTGGACCTGGGTGCAAGAGGGAGACATAGTGGCCCTCTCCCAAACAGTTCCCCCAGGCTACTCAGTCTTTCACCAATCACGGACTTGCGGGCGGAGGGAGGGTTGGCTCTAATCATATGAGGCTTACTTCTTTAGAGCTCTCCCGGCCCCGGAGATCGATGGTATTGAATGTGCCAGTCTGGCGTGGGACATTGGGGTGGGGTTTGCGATTTGGCTGGTGTACCATCCGCCTAACGCACCAGCCAGCGCCTTACCAGCCCTGATTGAGGCCGGGCATTGGAGTACCCAAGGCTTGTGATCCTGGGTGACTTCAATGTCGATGCTGATGACACGGCCTCTTGTCAGGCGCTGGACCTGGTGTCATCCATTGTGACACTGGGACTCTCCCAATTTGTGTCATTGCCCACTCACCAGGTGGGGCACATGTTCGATTTGATCTTTGTGGCCAGGATTATGGTGGACGATGTAACTGCTGAGGCAGTGCCATGGTTGGACCACTTTGTCCTTAAGGCTCATGTGGATGCTCCACCTTAAACCTGTTTGGGCGGCGAGCCTATTTTGGCTCGCCTGCGGAGCCTGATGGACCTAGAGAGGTTCCAAATGGCTCTACGGGATCCCTGGCCACCTGGCGATTCTCTCGATGATGTGGTTGATTCCTGGCATGGCTGGCTTTCCAGAGTCATTGATGAGATTGCACCTCAGTGCCCACTGCGCCCTCACGCTAAGCTGGCCCTGTGGTATACCCCGGAGCTGCAACAGCTGAAACGAGGACTCAGACAGTTAGAGAGGCAATGGCGGCGTACCCGGAACAAATCGACTAGAACATCTTATAGAGAGTTTATGAGGTCCTATGAGATGGCAGTCAAAGCCACAAAGAAGACTTACTTTGCGGCTAAGATTGCGCCTGCAAATTCTCACCTGGCGCAATTGTTTAGGATGATTCGGAACCTGACAACACTGCTGCAAGGCAGGCCAAATGCTAAGGAATTAGAGATAGGCTTTTGCAAAATTTTTTGCAGACAAGGTCACGTTGCTCCGCCACGACCTACCCGCCATATTGGATACAGTAAGTGAACTTGAGGCTCTGTGCCTGTCTTCTAGTTCAATCTTGGATCGCTTCGACACACTCAGCCTGGAGGAAGTTGACAGAATTCTCTCTACTGTATGCCCTACAACTTGCGATTTGGACCCATGCCCCTCCTGGCTAATTAAAGCTTGCCAGAGGGAGCTTAGGTGTCCTATATGGGACATCGTAAATACATCCCTCTCGGAGGGTCTTTTTCCAATGCCTCTTAAAGAGGCAGTGGTCCGCCCCTTCCTAAAAAAGATTATATCAGATTTGACCAAATTGGCACATTATCGGCCGGTCCCAAATTTACCCTTTTTGGGTAAAATCATTGAGAGGGCAGTGGCGCTACAACTGCAGAGTTTCCTGGATGACACTTGTCTTAGATCCATACCAGTCCAGCTTCTGCCTGGGCCATGAGAAAGAGACAGTACTTGTTGCCCTCATGGATTATCTCCAGCGGCACCTGGATCGAGGCGGTTCGGCAGTACTGTTGTTGTTAGACCCATTGGCTGTGTTCAATATGGTCGGCCACCGGTTACTGACCTGCCGCCTTGCCGACGCAGGGATTCAGGGGCTGGCCTTACAGTGGCTTTCCTCTTTCCTGGATGATTGGGGACAAAGAGTGGTGATTGGGGGAGAGCTGTCCCAGAGATACCCACTTAATTGTGGGGTGCCTCAGGGGGCGGTGCTCTCCCCGATGTTGTTTAACATCTACATGCGCCCTCTTGCCCAGATTGCCTGGAGGTATGGGCTGGGTTGCCATCAGTACGCTGATGATACCCAGCTCTATCTACTGATGGACGACTGGCCTGGCGATGTCCCAGAAATTCTGGACCGGGCACTGCAAGCTGTGGCAGGCTGGCTCAGGCTGAGTGGGTTGAAACTGAATCCAGCAAAGACAGAGGTCCTGTGCCTGGGCCGTGGTGGTCTGGAAAGGGAAATTCCCCTACCGGTCTTTGATGGTGTGCCACTGAAAACAGTGCGCAGGGCCAAGAGCCTGGGGGTGCTACTGGAGCCTTCCTTGTCAATGGAGGCCCAGATAGCAGCCACTGCTAAATCCGCCTTTTTTCATCTGAGACGGGCGAGGCAGTTGGCTCCCTTCCTGGAGCGCGATGACCTCTACATGGGGCTGCCCCGATGCCGAACCCGGAAACTGCAGCTAGTGCAGAATGCAGCGGCCAGACTGTTAATGGGGCCTAGGCTGAGGGAACTGCACTGACCAATTGTGTACCGAATTCGTTACAAGGTGCTGGTTACTACCTTTAAAGCCCTATATGGCCGAGGACCTGTCTACCTTAGGGACCGTCTCTTCCCATATGTTCCCCAGAGAGTGCATTGAGCTAGCTCGCAAAACCCGCTGATAATCCCTGGGCCGAAGGAGGTCAAATTGAAAACAACAAGAGAGAGGGCCTTCTCGACTACAGCTCCCCGCTGTTGGAACCAGCTACCAGAAGAGGTGTGGGCCTTGCGGGACCTTAACCAGTTCTGCCGGGCCTGTAAGACTGTCCTCTTCCACCTGGCTTTTTAATGTGGAATTATTATAGCATCACTATGCAAGCTGTGTTATATTCGTAGCACCAAATTAATCTGCGGTTTTAAATTTTGTTCTATTGATGTTTTAATGCTTAACTGAGTAATAATTGTAAATTGGGATATTTTATTTGTTTTATTATTTTATTACTGTAATGCTGTATTTATGTCATGTGAGCCGCCCTGAGCCTGCTTCGGCGGGAAGGGTGGGATATAAATTAAAAATTATTATTATTATTATTAAATAAAAATCTATTATTAACAGGGACTCCTAGAATTTGCAAATTCATTTTGCACTAACACTGATTTCACTAACAGAAGAGGGCTATTTTTTTAACAGAAACAACATACTATAAATACTGAGAAAAAGAAAGCTCTACCCTAGAGTCTTGATCCTTTTTAATAGCAACTGTGCATTTATTTTAGAATCAACTGATAATACATGCAGGCCATAAATATAGGTTTAGGCCCATGAGACACTTAAAGAGAAACACTATATTTGTAACTACAACCTACTCACAGGAAGCCTTCAGTAACTTAATTATGTGTGAGAGAGTCCTCTGACCTTTATTCAGAAAGCACCTCCTTAGAATATTCAAACAAAGAGATGGTCACCTGTTTAGAAAGGCTGCCACCAGGATGGTGACACAAGTGGAGCACTCTTCTCATTGCTGTATTATTTCCCTGAGCAGACTGTAATTTCATCAATTTTCCATGCTTATGGGCATGAATGTGTGACATTAGCATGTCTTGCTGATAACAAAAAAGAAATTTCATGGCTTAATTTTTCACTAGGAGAATAGGGAAGGCCATGAAAGTCTGCTCCAAAATATGGCACATTAACATTTCTCCTCTTAATAAGCAATGGCTCCTGATAAAAATTGTGCTATTTTATTTTGCTATATCATTATGTTTCTAAACTTTAATTTTGTAAGCTAATTTTTTTGTTCTATTTCAGACTAATCTATGATTTATATTTGATATCTAAGGATTTAATCATAAATGGCAGCAACATTTTCCAAAGCAGGAAGTGACTGGCTGATAATAATTAGGCTCTGTCTAATAACATTATATATATCTACAGAGAGGAAGCATTGTATGGTCTATTACTACCTACATGAAATATTGGCTATTAGAAAACTTTTTATAGGAAATTTTTATTCATTTTATCAAGCACGCTCTTTTTGAAAACCTTGTCTGGAGCCAAGACTCATTGCTTTGCTATAACCCATAAACAGAAAAAAAGCCTTTTCCTTTTTTGTGTGAATGTCTTGATTTAGTCAAGTCATCCAGTAACCACTGCCAGGCCTAGGTGAGTCACTCATGCAAGTCATGGATAGTGACTTGAGCAGTGGTTGATGCTAGGTCTGCCCCCCCCCCCCCCAGGGTAGGGGGAAGGAGAGCTGGGGTGGACAGGGAGACCAAAATATTCTGGGAAGGTACCCTGCCTTTTACTGACTGAAACCAAGGTATATAAGTAGCAATATTGTTATTATCTAGCAACTCCCATCCCCCACAATGGCTAATGGGATCTTTCCTAAAGGTACAGTCATTGTTCCTATTATTTTTAGGAAGAGGGGTTAACCATCAATGTATTTTTTTTAAGATTTCAGCTTTTTCTGCAAGTTTTTTCTCAGTTTTGGAGAAAGATCTGCCTTGTCTATTCCTTGTTCCAATCTCCTTGTTTAAGTATTCATAATTGAGAATACAAGCAGGAGATCCACAAGAACTTGCAGAGGGGATCTCATTCCTCCCCACACATTATTTCCTATTTCTGTTCCCTGGCAGCTCCCATAGTTTCTCCTCTTTACCTGTATCCTTCTCTCCTTCACACTCATCAGCTAACCTACCTTTATCCACTACAGTGTCTTCAGATTCTCCTTCTCCCAGCAGCCTCTCCCCAGTAAAACTCTTCCTGACTTATACAGTTTCGGTTGTGAAGCTGAGTCCAATTGCATAGCGGGGAACCTTCAACAACTTGTGAAAACATAGAAAACTATGGCCCAATTGTGTTGTGAGGAACTTGCAAGGACTTATGGGAGACACCTCATTTCCCCCTGTACCCTCCGTCCAATACTGTCACCTCTTTCTTGTATCCTGGTAGGCCCCATATCCTCACCTTTTCTTGCTTGCTTCTTTCCTTCTCAACCACCAACTAACCAGCCTTTTATCTGCCCACCATTTTCAGCTATATTTATTAGACAATTTATTTACTTCATTTATACTCCACCTGTCTCCACAATGGGGAGCCAAGGCAGCTGACTTTGTTCTCCTCTCTTCAGTTGTATCATCACAAGAAACCTGTAAGGTAGGTCAGACTGAGTGTGTGACTGGTCCAAGGACACTCAATGAGCTTCCACGCACAGTGGGATTTTAAGCCACAGAGCCTAGTCTAATGCTGTAACCAGTGTTTCCCAGCCTTTGGGTCGGGAACCAAAACTGGGTTGTGAAGCCTCTGAAACTCCTTAATGGCTGCCTCTACACTTTTTTGTTTTTGTTTTATTTTAAATTGATTTATTAAAACATAGGTCATAAAAAAACAGCAATCTATAATGCACTGTTCACCCATCTCTTTCTTTCCTCCTTGCTAGCTTCTCACATTCTCATTCTCTCTTTGTGACAATAATGGGGGGGGACTGTCCAATAACTAGTAACTTCATGGCAGCAGCTGCAAGAAGGGGGGAAGTTGGAGAGTAGTCAGGAGTTGTTCAGCATGCTTTGGAAAAACAAAAGAGGAGAGAAAGAGGTGTGTGTGAGCAAGCATGGGCTTTGTATTGGTACTGCTTTTGAGCAGTCCAACCTCTGCCCAATTCCCTGCAATTCCTCACTGCTCTCTACCTGCTGGGAAGGACAGACTGCACCATACCCTTGCTGCCAGCCTCATCACCACCATCTGCCATCTTTGCACTTCTCTTCAATCCAGTGCCCTCCCTCTCCAGTGTACCTCCTCAAACTCTGGCTCTGACCCAGCTGGCAGAGGAGGAGGAAATTAACTCCCACACTTGGGGTTCATAGAGCACCCTTTGTGGGATGTCTGTTGGTTTCTCCAAAACATCTGGTCAGGCACTATAGAAAATGGAATGCTGGAATAGATGGGTGCCAAAGTCATAGTTTGAGTAGGGCACCAAACCTGGAGCCAGCCCTGGATGGGTCATTGTGCAAAATAAATTTGGACTTGTGGGTCACAATACCAGAGAGGCTGGAAACCAGTGCCCTACAGCACAAGGGCTTTCATGTGTTGGCTGCTGTTGAATAGAACCAGCTTGGTGCAGTAGTTAAGTGCATGGACTCTTACCTGGGAGAACCTGGCTCGGTACTGGGTCCCATGCTCTTTAACTTGTTCATAAATGATTTAGAGTTGGGAGTGAGCAGTGAAGTGGCCAAATTTGCGGATGACACTAAATTGTTCAGGGTGGTGAGAACCAGAGAGGATTGTGAGGAACTCCAAAGGGATCTGTTGAGGCTGGATGAGTGGGCGTCAACGTGGCAGATGCAGTTTAATGTGGCCAAGTGCAAAGTAATGCACATTGGGGCCAAGAATCCCAGCTACAAATACAAGTTGATGGGGTGTGAACTGGCAGAGACTGACCATGAGAGAGATCTTGGGGTCGTGGTAGATAATTCACTGAAAATGTCAGGACAGTGTGCGTTTGCAATAAAAAAGGCCAACGCCATGCTGGGAATTATTAGGAAGGGAATTGAAAACAAATCAGCCAGTATCATAATGCCCCTGTATAAATCGATGGTGCGGTCTCATTTGGAGTACTGTGTGCAGTTCTGGTCGCCGCACCTCAAAAAGGATATTATAGCATTGGAGAAAGTTCAGAAAAGGGCAACTAGAATGATTAAAGGGCTGGAACACCTTCCCTATGAAGAAGGTGCTCTTTAGCTTGGAGAAACGTCGACTGAGGGGTGACATGATAGAGGTTTACAAGATAATGCATGGGATGGAGAAAGTAGAGAAAGAAGTACTTTTCTCCCTTTCTCACAATACAAGAACTCGTGGGCATTCGATGAAATTGCTGAGCAGACAGGTTAAAACGGATAAAAGGAAGTACTTCTTCACCCAAAGGATGATTAACATGTGGAATTCACTGCCACAGGATGTGGTGGCGGCCACAAGCATAGCCACCTTCAAGAGGGGTTTAGATAAAAATATGGAACACAGGTCCATCAGTGGCTATTAGGCACAGTGTGTGTGTGTGTATGTATTTGGCTGCTGTGTGACACAGAATGTTGGACTGGATGGGCCATTGGCCTGATCTAACATGGCTTCTCTTATGTTCTTATGTTCTTAACTGGGTTTGATTCCCCACTTCTTCACATGAAACTGCTCTGAGACTTCTTTAGGGAGTGAAGGGTGGGGTATAAATCCAATCTCCTCTTCTTCTTTTCCTCCTTCTCCTTCTTCTTCTGGCAAGCAGCTAGTCCTGGGCAAGTCATATAGTGTCAAGTCATCCAGTGGTTGCTGGTGGGCTTAGTGTCAATGAGCCCTTCCTCAAAGGCACAAATACTCCAGCAAGCCCTCCCTTCTGCCTTTTTGCTGACAAAAACCAAGGCTTGAAAGCTGATAATATTGTTGTAGTTGCCTAGCACCCTGTATGGCCACCGGCAAGGTATTAATTTCTTAAAGCTACAGGTTTTAACTCCCCCAATATATTTTTAAAATATTTCAGTGTTTTCTGCAAACCTGAGGCTTTGGTTTGCTGAAAGAGCTGTCTTGTCTGTTCCTGGTTCCAGTCTGTATATTTAAGTATCCACAGATTTGTCCACACTGAGAATTAGATATATTGCCTATATTTATATTTACATAAAACAATTTAACTGATGTGTCCACGGGTTTAGGTCTCCATGGGCCTGTGACTGGCTGCCTTTGTATTTGGAGCCATCTGCAGGGCAAATTTAAAAAAAAAGGATGTTATGAACTAAATTCATTGAAATTATGGAACAAGTTATAACCCAGGGATATGTGTGATCCAGAGAATTGCTGTTTATCAATCCACGTCAACAGCTTTAACTGGCTTGCTTAATGACTCAAATATGTACTTGGCTTGTTCTTCTCCTTATGCAGGAGCCTATTGAATAGGAAATGGGCTGAGGAAATGGCTGAATTCTACAGTTACTTATTCTTGAACTGAAATCAAAGCCTAAAAAACAGCTACAAAAATTCCCTCTGCTATCAGTTTGAGCTCTTCCCTTTGCTATCAGTTTGAAGAGTTTTCTCCAGGTATGAGATTGTTGGCTAGAAAGCTGCCACATGGTGAATGCACTCTGTGATACTGTACAGACTGCATTGCTTAAGTCAGACCATTGACTCATTTATTCTAACATATCATTTCCAACAGTAGATGTCTGTGAATGCTTATGACCAGAATGTGACTGTTTTGGCTTCTTGTTGTTTTTCACTAACAACTGATATTCAGTGATATACTGCCTGATAAATGGAGGTTAATCTAACTGTTGTGATTAATAGTTGTTGAAAAACCTCTCCTTTGTGAAATGGTTCCATCTTTTAAAAAACTAACTTAAGGTAGTGGCAAGAAACATCTTGAAAATTGCCTTAGTTAATTGTGCACAGGATGAAGGAAAACTTCCTTTTGTCAGTTCTGAATGTATTGCCAGTGAACTTCTAGGCAAGGTCTTTCAGGAATGGATGAGTACATGTTAGCCAGAAGTCAAACAGATCGTGAACCAGAAGAGAAAGTGTCTGTTGAACCTGAACTGGAACAGAACACACAACAAAATTTGAGTTTCAGGATAGGGGTTTAAGTAAGAAACAAACAAACTGATGTTATACTTTGCGGCGGTAGTACAATAACACATTGACTTTGAGCCAAATATACCCATGCATGAGTAGAGAGTCATGCACAAGGGAGGAAAGCAATTTCTACAATTTTTCCCTTCCCTCTAAGACCTCCACATCACATTGCCTGACCCTTAGATTTATTTAATTATTTATTTATTTAATCGTATTTATATCTCGCCCTCCTCTAATGGGCTCAGGGCGGCTAACAGTTAAAAGTGACACAGAGGTTAAAAAACATATAATTTACAATCTCTAAAAATCCAAGATGACGTTGCTACAACTAATTATTGTTTAGTGCTACATTCACTAATATTATTTGGTCGTCTACACTTATATTGGAGTCAGTTAAAACTGTCGATATTGTGGAATAGTGGTTGCCTCCCCTTAGACGTTAAAAGCCAGTCTAAACAGTTCTGTCTTGCAGGCCCTGCGGAACTGTGGCAGGTTTTTGGGGAGGGCATTTCACAAGGCAGGAACTGCGGCTAAAAAGGCTCTAGTCCCAGGCCAGATAATTCCACTAAATTGCTGGAAAGTGAAAGGAAGGAAAGATCCATTTCATGAACAAAATTCAAATTACAGTTCTTTGGAACCAATCCAATGTATATAATAGTCAAAGAGAAGCAGAGTCTGAAAATTATCCAGTATTTTGGACTGAAATTCTTGTTAAATGATGATTTTTACTTACCCAGGGAATTCTTTCTCTTTTGGAAGATATTGCACTTATCTATGTTCTTCTATGCCACTTAATACAAAGAAAAAAATGGACAATATGACTTTAGTGTCACATGATACATTAAAAATGAATTGTACATTGTAGTGATCCCTGTATCTGCTGGAATATACATGGATGCCATTATCTTCCACTTTGGAGCAGGATAACCCCTGCCAAAGATGCACATTTTGTAGCTCAAAATGTAGCATAATACTGCTTATCATTACAGAAGGGATGTACAGGTCTCTTGTATATATTGGCCCAGATTCAACAGGGAAAATCCACACACAAGTGATTGCTACATTCAGCTGAAAAGTCTGATTCAGGATTTTGAGCTGTGCATGTGCAGTCAGGATGTCTGGAATAGCTCCAAGCATCTTTTGGAAGATGGACAGAAAATGATGATTGGATTCACGGAAGCAGAATTTGTGTATGGAATGAGGTACAGTCGTTATACAGACTATACATTATGAAGTTATACAGATCTTTTCTCCTCATTATTTGCTCTGTTCTGGTTGTTAGAACTGTTCTTCAGTTCTAAAATTCTGATCCTATAACCACCTACCACATTAAAATCAGTACAAATAATGCATTTCTAGAAATTCTTTAACAATGTACAGTCTTGGGCTTTATTTCAACTCCTTCCAAGATTTCAAACATTTCCATCTATGTTTGGTACAATTCAGAGATTTTTATCTGTCTATTCAACAGATGTATCTGTTTTAATTATATGTTATGTCGCCAGTGTGACACATTAATGAAATGTGTCGCTGCACCAGTGTTAGGATACGTTTCATTAATGCAAAGTACTTTTGTTCTATGCTTTACATTTGGAAACAGATTTAAGTATTAAGTGGCTAATGTCTGCAGCCAGGGAATCCTTTCCGAATTTGTAACACTGACCAGAACAGACCGCATTACACTCTCCAAATGGTGCATTTTTGCATTTGAATGTCTGAATTATCCTGGTTTCTTAGAGACGACCACAACACCAACATCTTAAATCCCCAAAATATTGTCCGCTTCATTGAATGCTCGTGATCTAAGCATATGTGTAATTATTCTGTAATTCTCCCCAAAATGTGATTCCTTGGAAATGCATACTAGATTTTCTCTATTGTAACTGTGATGACTATTTCTTTGTGTCCATTTCTTTAAATACGGTCACAAGGAAGTTTGTATGCCTTGGTGCACTGCATGGGTAATGATGATTCCACACCCCCACCAAAACGTCCATGGGGGGGCGGCGTGGAAATCCTACTTTGTTTGTTTGAGCATATAGACCAGGTCACAAAAAGACCATTTAAGATAGTATACATACAACCATGGCCTTTCTTACAATTACTGGCCTAATGTCAGATACAATGGAATTGCAGCTAAGCATGTATACAAAATAAGAATTTGCAATTGTTGCCAGACCTAGCTGTGGTAATCCATGCATACACATGCTTTGGAAGAGGAGAGAGGAAGCCCTGGAAGTTAATAGATAAAACTATTGCTACTTACTTTGGGTTGTAATTTGTCTAGCATCCCTGTTCCATTAAAAAAACAACCCTTCATTATTTAATTAAAGGGCTGAAATCACTGGTTGGTTAATGCTAATTATACAGCTTTAGCTTTGTTCATTTGGGGTCTATAAAAACAGCGCCTTTCTGATTTTTTCCCCTTAAATCTGTAAGCAAAGGCATTACATTTTTAAGGGAAAGTTTTTTTATTTTACTTCTTCTATTTGCTTTTCAAGGAATTTAACTGTTATAGAAATTGTAAGCTCACACTTTTGGAAACTGACCAAAAAACCCCCATCTTCCCTAAGCTTTTGTTGCAGAATTCATAGTAATGCCTTCAAGCCCTGTGAAGGATCTAAATTATTCCTGTAATTTTATCAATTCCTTAGTGTTTATTTTATCATTGTGGGAAAGACATTGAGCTTTAATTTCTTCTGCTGGGTTTTGCTGCCTACAGTTTCTGGTTCCAAGTACTGTGTCCAGTCTCTTAAAAGTGTAAGAAATGATGTTTCTTTTTAAGAGATGCAGTTATAGAAATTCTACACTAAACTGATAAAATCCATTTAAAATTTATTCTTATTGAAAAGAGGCAATCGAGTCATGAGTATTTCAAGCATAATATCCTGCTTTAAAATTTGTGGAATAATTCCACTACCATTTGTGGAATAATTCCACTATTCCACTACCTCAAAGTGGAATAATTTTCTTTTTAAAGCATTCAATTTGTGCATGAAAGACATGAAAAGTTTTAAAATATATAAAGATAAAATGTTGGTTAATTTTAAGAAATGTTCTGAGATATGAAAAGTCATGATAATTTTTTCCATGGAAGACCAGTAACAATAAAAACTTTTGAAATGTTATACCACATATACACACTCAGTAGTATTTTATACTACATACTAATATTTCAATTTACTGTTCCTTAATCAGAATTTTAACTCTGAAATACATTAAAGCACATGAGTAACATTTTATGATTGGGACTTTGAAATCTCTTGGTTTTCTTACTTTAAGAATTTAAAATTCTTATTGCTTGACAAATGGAAACTAATGGTAGAGATGACTTATGTAATAAGACTCAAAAGAGATCTGTGGAGGTTCTGTGAAGCCCATTCCTGAATTTCCTGCAAAGCTACTTCCAGTTGTAAATTTAAACTGGTTCTTCAATAGATTAATCAACTTAAGTTTTGCACTGGAATGATATTTGTGTGGATGTGCCCATAAACTAGCTAAAGGAACTATGTGCATTTCATTGCAGTTTCTAGTGCTGCATGTATGGAGAAAATCAGGTCTATTACCAATCAGTTGTTTGGGAGTGTGAGTGAAGAGGCTGGGTTTAATTTTCACTGCTTCTCCAGCCTCACTGAGCAGCTGATTGGTGGGATTGCTGAGAACACATAGAATTTTGCATTCACAGCTGTAGTAGCTGCACATGCAGTTGGATTTGGGCCTTAGTTTTTAGACCAGGCCAATTTTAATTGGTAAGAATAAATGTTAATGATTACCAGCAGGGTTTTTAATCTTCATCCTTCTCTCTGTTCCCCCTGTATAAGGATATACTTGGAGAGAGAGGGAGGAAATCTGCTTCTTTGCTTAAGCATACTGCTAAGAAGCAATTTTTCCATAGTATATTCAAATTTCAGTCAAATATTTTTATTGAATTTATTTTCTCCCTTCTTCTAACAAGTTGACTGTATACCAGCTGAATGGGTTGGGCTTTGTGTGCACTACCCCAGCAACAGCTTGTTGAGAGTAAATCCTGTCATGGACGGTTTTGCTAATCTGAATAAATTCAATTTCAAAATCCTTCCTTGATCTAAGCTTGCTTAAGCTCTCATTGAGGCCTAAGGATCCAAAGGGTCAGTTCTAATAACAAAAGATAAGAAAAACCTTTCTCATATTTCTTTGCAAGATACTATAAGCTGTTACCTCACTGCAAAAAATCTTTAGGTTTAATGAAGTGGCCTCTTGATACTTTTTTACGGATGAAGTTCAATGTTTCCCACCCTAATGCTTGTCTGTTCAGCATGCTACCCAGAAGTGATGTCATAAGAACCTTACATCTATTTTTCCTGAGATTGTGACTGAAAAATTAGAAGCATTTGTGGATTGTATAAGTACTAAAGTCTCTTTGTGACACTATGGTATTTACATCTTGGATTTTTAAACCACTGATAATTGTATTGTAGAAATGAGAGAGACAAAACGGACCAAGCCAAATTCTATTGTTAAGAGAAAATAAATACTTTCAGGCTTTACAGAAAGCACTAAGTTCGCCAGCCAGAGCAGCAAGATTGCATGATTATTCCCAGGCCTCAGATTCAGTGGGAGCTCACAGGAGTATAGCTCCTGAACCTTTCTGAGAGTTCCACCTCCTTCTTCTGAGAGTTCCACCTCCTTGTCCATTTAATAGTATGTGCAGCTGCATAACAATCCCTGGATGAGCTCCACCACCTATTTTTCTACAAAATGACCCCTGATTATTCCCAGTCTCCTGTATTGAAAGATGTTCTACAAATTAGGTTTTAATCAGGTCTTTCTTTTGTTTTGTTTTTTGTAATTAGCAAACAGTTTATGTACATAAGGGCCTTCAAGTTGCAACTGAATTACAGCAACCCCCCACAAGGATCTTTCAAGGCAAATGAGAAGCAGAGGTGGTTTGCTGTTGCCTTCCTTGGCAGTTTCCAAGTACCAACCCTGCTTAGCTTCTGAGATCTGCTGAGGCTGGGCCTTCCTTAACAGAATGCTCAGAAGTAATGAAAACAACAGCAGAAAACACAAACAAACCCCCCCATACTTTTAAAAATCTAAACTGCTTTCTTCCTATAATTCATTGGATTTGACTTTTATCTTGAGCTATGACATATTTTACATTGCTTCTTAGTACTTCACACCTATGGTAGTTTCTGAATAACAACAATTTCCACAAGGAAATTGAAATGACCAAAGTGCTGATGGTACTGAACCCAGCTGCTCTGAGAATTTGGCTCACTGTCAGTTTTGGTTCTTTGAATTTATTGTGTCACATCCATAGAGTTCTATGAAAATCAAATTGCAGGTAAATACTACTGGTTATCAATTTTTTTTAAATCCAGATGCTTTAGATGTCATGCAGGCCATCTATACAAGGTGTAACTACTAGTTTCATTCTGGTGTATTGTCTAGGAAATTAGCAATAGTAAGTTAACCACTGATCCTAAACCTACAATATCTTTGAAGATGGAAACTAAATTAATGTTTGGCTTTAACATTTAAATGCACTTTTATTTATTTATTTATTTATTTTGTTCGATTTATATCCCGCCCTACCCCACCAAAGCGGGCTCAGGGCGGCTTACAACACAGAATGCTAACAGTAGATCAGTTTAAAATACATTATTAATTTATACAGTAAATAACATAAAAATAGATCAAACACACATCAATATACTATCTTACCTCTTCCTTAAGTCGGTTCTTCAAGTATTCCAGTATTCAAATATTCTGATGTTCATAAATTTGGATATTCAGGCATCCAGGTATCGGTCAGTTGTATGCCAACCGGAAGAGGGCTGTTTTACAGGGCCTGCGGAACTGTTCAAGATTCCGCAGGGCCCACACCTCCTCTGGGAGCTGGTTCCACCAACAGGGGGCTGCGATTGAAAAGGCCCTGTCTCTGGCTGCTTTCAGACGGGCCTCCTTTGGCCCAGGGATTATGAGGAGGTTCTGAGACCCTGATCTCAGCACTCTCTGGGGAACATGTGGGGAGAGACGGTCCCTAAGGTAGGCAGGTCCCAGGCCATAAAGGGCTTTAAAGGTCATAACCAGCACCTTGTACCGAACTCGGTATGTTATCGGCAGCCAATGCAGTCCCCGAAGCCCCGGCTGAATGTGCTCCCGTCTAGGGAGCCCTAACAACAGCCGGGCGGCGGCATTCTGCACTAGCTGCAACTTCCGGGTTCGGCACGAGGCAGCCCCATGTAGAGGGCATAGCAGTAGTCCAGCCTCAAAGTGACTGTTGCATGGATCACTGTTGCCAGATCGCTGTTCTTCAGGAAAGGGGCCAACTGCCTTGCCTGCCTAAGGTGAAAAAATGTGGACTTGGCGGTGGCTGCTATCTGGGCCTCCATAGTTAGAGTAGGCTCCAATAGCACCCCCAGGCTCCTAACCCTGTGCGCCGCTGTCAGAGGCACACCGTCGAGGGCCGGTAAGGGAATCTCCCTCCCTGGGCCACGGCGACCCAAGCAAAGGACCTCTGTCTTCGCTGGATTTAGTTTCAGTCCGCTCAGCCTGAGCCATCTAGACACGGCTTGCAACGCCAGGTCCAGGTTTTCTGGGACACAGGCAGGCCGCCCGGCCATAAGTAGATAGAGCTGGGTGTCATCAGCGTACTGATGGCAACCCAGCCCATATCTCCGGGCAATCTGGGCAAGAGGGCGCATGTAGATGTTAAACAACATCAGGGAAAGCACTGCTCCCTGAGGGACCCCGCAATCAAGCGGGCACCTCCGGGAAAGTTCATTCCCAATCGCCACTCTTTGTCCCTGACCCTCGAGGAAAGAGGTAAGCCATTGTAAAGCCAACCCCTGAATCCCCACGTTGTAGATAGGGTTGCCAATCCCCAGGTGGGAGCAGGGGATCCCCCAGTTTGGAGACCCTCCCCCCGCTTCAGGGTCATCAGAAAGTGGGGGGAGGGGAAGGAAATGTCTGCTGGGAACTCTATTATTCCCTATGGAGATTTATTCCCATAGAAAATCATGGAGAATTGACCCGCGGGTATCTGGGGCTCTTGGGAGGCTGTTTTTTTTATATAGAGGCACCACATTTTCAGTATAGAATCTAGTGCCTCTCCCCAAAATACCCCCCAAGTTTCAAAAAGATTGGACCAGGGAGTCTAATTCTATGAGCCCCAAAATAAGGTGTCCCTATCCTTCATTATTTCCTATGGAATGAAGGAATTGAAAAGGCGTGCCGTCCCTTTAAATGTGATGGCCAGAACTCACTTTGGAGTTCAATTATGCTTGTCACAACCTTGATCTTGGCTCCACCCCTAATGTCTCCTGGCTCCACCCCCAAAGTCCCCAGATATTTCTTGAATTGGACTTGGCAACCCTAGTTGTAGAAGGTTATTGAGAATTTTTCTGGATTTTTAAAAAAAGATTTGTGCATTGTCCTGGTGCACCTCTAAGTGCAGCAGTTTAAATTGTTGTGGGAAGGTCAGACCAGTCAGCACACTCTGCATGCTCAGCCAATGGTTAGGCATCCACATTACCGCAGTACCTCAACTATGGAGCACCTTGTCCAGTTGTTTTTTTAATGCAGGCAGGTGCATGCACCTATGTGCATATTGGCAGCAGCTTTAAAAACCAGCAGAAATTAATCTAATGGTCCAGTTTCAGTTTGCGACAGGGGAGTTCAGATGTCCAGAAAAGTGGAGTGGAAGCATTGGCACCATAAAGACCTGACCTTCCGCTTCCAAAGTGGGGTAACCTTGCATGGTGACAACTAACTAGAGCATGGAAGGCAGATATCACTGTCTGATCATGCTGTTTAAATTCACAAGGCTACCACAATATATGATGAAACTGCTCATGTGTTTGCAGCCCATGTCTTTGAATGTAGAAAATGAAAAGAGATAGGACCATCTTTCCTTTCTTCTTAAAACTGAAGAGAGTGGCAATAGTCAATGGGAAACCAAAAAAATTGGCCACTCAAAGATGGGGGAAATTATATGATTGGATACAAAATAGAGTTAAAGATGAGGAATACAATGCAAGTACCGTAATGGGTTAAAATCTGAAAGAAATGATCTATAGAAGATAAATAAATTAAAATGAATCGACGGATGGTATGATATTAAGTAATGTAGGAATTTATGAAATGACTACCTTTGTTCTCTGTTTTTAATAATTTTTGGGGGGTTATTCTTTTTAATTGGATTATGAATTAGGATATAATTATCAGGATGTAATGCATAAGATGCAATGTATGAAGAATTTCTAACCAATAAACTCAAAAGATGTTAAAAAAAAAACCTGAAGAGACTGGGTCTTTCCACACCCAAGTTGGATGCATTCTACTTTTGAATTATGTTCCTGACACATACTTTGATCAACCACATTTTAGATGAATGGTAAAGCTGTAAGGAGAGCTAAAGACTGGTTATATGGCTTGCAACTAAACATTTTTTTCTATGTAATGCCATGAAAGTGATAAATGCTGTTGTTTTGTAAGCCTAATTTAGGGCTTTTAGATTGAATCTTTTCAATGGTCAGGACAATTATTTCATTATTCTATGGAGCATGCATTTTTAATGTCTTCATTTTTATGCCCTGTAGCTATTTTATGTCACAAACACAAGTAAACAGTGTGAAGCTATTAGATTCTAGACTGTGACATTAGTACAGTGATATTTGTTTTCCAATGATGGTCTGACAAATGATTAAACGTATTTATATATCACCATTCAATATTTCACTATGTCAAGGTAAACATTTTTTTAAAAAATAAAGTTTTAATTTTTAAAGTTTTAAAAAGAAAATACCCATACAAAATTGGTAAATTATTCTGAGGAGATGAACTATCAAGTTAACCTTTTTTTTTAAAGTTTCCAAATTATTTATTAGCTGATCTGATTCTTATCCAAGTTCACATAATAATTATTTAACTGGTTTGATTAAATGATTAAGACTTGATCATAGATTAAAAAGAGAGAGCCAGCTGGACTACCTCATGGTTGCTTCCTGACTGACTTTTCATGTATCCCCGATTCCATCCATACATCCTGGCAGAATCAAGCAGACAAATTAGTAAGCATGGCAAATGGAAGGCCATTGAGGGAAAGACAACATGTATATTGGTTCTGTTCCTAACAAGTTAAAGTAGCAGGAAGGAGTTGGCAGTCACACATCTTATGGTGCATATCTCCTGATGCTAATTCTACCACTGTTCAGGTTGCAAGGTTTTAAAGATTTGGACCCTTTGATGTAAAGAAACCCAGAAGTGGATTTATTAGGATTGTTAAGAAAGCACTTAATAAAGTACTAGCTAATTGTTCCTTCCCAAGAAGTCTTTCAACTGTGAGGAAGAGAAAAAAATTGTAATAGTTTAAAGTACCTTGGAATACATGGCATATATGCATGTGAATATAAATCAGGCAATGTGAGGTCCACAACTCCCATTGCCCTCTCCAAACTCTCTCATCAGGGGAAGTAAAAATATGACCATTTCTATTGTTCATTGTGAACTCAGGTTCACAATGAGAAGCACAGCATCCTGCTAGCCTGGCCCAGAAACTTAGCACCAACTTGCCATGTCCATGAAGAAATCCACCACTATCTTGATTGATTACCAGTGATATCCTAAGCATTTACACTCTTCAAAAGCACTTTAATTGACTAAGAAGGGTATGACTACTTAGAATAGCACTGTAAACTTTCTTGCCTGACCTTAATACTCATAGGCAGAAATTAGAAAAGACAAGGAGATAACTTTTCATTTTTTTCAGTTATGAAAGCCACATAGTGTATGTTCCATTTACAAAACAAGTGTGTATGTTCAAGTGTAGCATGGGGGTGAAGTAGAGGAACAGGGAATAGTGAAAATAGACCAAGAAGACAATAACATAAAGGCACATTTTAGCAGTCTTGAAAGTATAAAATGAGGAAAATATATCATTAACCTGTAGCTTGCATTACTCCTGCATCTTGCTTGTCTTCAGGCAACCCAAATGGTTGATTAGTCAGAAGTAGGGGTGTGCAAAACAACAACAACAAAGAATGGAATTACACGGATTCGGAAATACACGGGGCCAAAAAGATATGGAATACCGTGTATTTCCTATTACCGTACTCGGAATAGCTGCATATACGGTAGATGCGCGTCTATTTCCGAATATACGGCCCCATTATACCCTATGGCCATTGAAATCAATGGCAAAATAGGGTATATTGGAAGCCGCCTGGAGGGGAGGGGGTTTGAGGGAGAGCCCCCAAATTTGCAGGGGACCATCAAGGGACTCTCCCCTACAAACTCTCCAAGTCCCAAAAAGATTGGGCCGGGGGTCCCATTCCAGGGGCACCCAAAGAGGGTGCCCCTATCCCACCATTATACCCTATGGGCCATTGAAATCAATGGCAACGTAGGGCATAATTAGAGGCTACGGGGGGGGGGGGCAGGGGGTTTGAGGGAGAGCCCCCAGAACTGCAGAACCCGCAGGGAACTCTCCCCTATAAAACCCCCAAGTTCCAAAAAGATTGGGCCAGGGGGTCCCTGTCTTTGGGCTCCCCAAAAGGCCCATTGCCAACAATGCTTGG
This sequence comes from Heteronotia binoei, assembly GCF_032191835.1. NCBI lineage: Eukaryota > Metazoa > Chordata > Lepidosauria > Squamata > Gekkonidae > Heteronotia > Heteronotia binoei. The sequence goes on from NC_083243.1 coordinate 120,827,289, forward strand.
GAAAGCCCAATCAGCCACTTCCTCCACTATAATTGCTGTGGGAAAAGTGGCTCTGGCCAGAGTGGGGTTTGAGGGAGAGGCCCCAAAACTGCAGGGCAGCTTCAGGGGACTCCCCAGCATGAAACCTCCCTGGCCCAAAAAGACTGCACCTATCAGTGGGCACCCCAAAAGGAACACTGCTCCCAATGGTGAGAAAAAAACAATTAGAGCTACTTCCTCATGGTAATTGTCGTGGGAAAGGTGGCTCTGGGGAGCAGGAGGTTTTGAAGAGAGTCCCCCAAACTGCTGTGCAGCTTCAGTGCACTGTCCCACACAAAACCCACAAGGCCAAAAAAAAAAATTGTACCAGAGGGTCCAATTCCTGGGGCACCCAAAGACAAACCTAAATTCACACCAGGTAATCTCTATAGGACCCAAATGCACTACATCCCTCTACTTACTCTATGAACCCTGCAGGCCTGGAACCAATATAAACCCAGTTGCCAATGTCACTGCCACACAAAACACAATCTGCTCAAGGCTGCAGCAAACCCAGATGCCAGCTCTCCAGCCCTGCCCCAAACAACACGGGGAGAGCTGGCTAAGCACAACAAGCCTGCTGGTTCTGGGTCTCTCACCCAGGTGCCAGCTCCCCCCCCAAAAAAAAACCAGAACCAGGAAAAGGGAAAACAGGAGAAGGCCAAGAAACTCAACTGTTAAAAAAGTGGCCTTTTAAACAATGAAAATTAGGCCAAACAGCCCCCCCCCACCAAGAACCAGAAGAGAAAAAGAACAACAGCAGCACAACACAGCAGCAACAAATCAAACACAGAATCCTTTTAAAACAGTAAAAACCTTAACTTTTAACAATACAGGAACTTTACCAACCCCTCCCCCCAAAAAAACCCCCTTCACTCTAACCCCAAGAAATCCAAGCCACCCAAATCAAGAAAAGTAAAATGACACTGCACTTTTAAAAGTCCTCTCACTAAAGTAAGATATGGGAAAATTGGCAAACCCCCCACCCCAGGCCCTCACCCCCAGCAGAACCCCCTAACCCCAAATAAGCTACCCAATACTCACCCACCCAAATCTGGATAAGTAAAGGGACTCTGAGTCTTAAAAAGTCCTTTTACTAACTAAAATAAAAACAAGAACCCCAAGACTGTCTTACCTTAGACGTCTTCTCTTCTCAAGGCAGGTCAGGAAAGGCTGAGAGAGGCCAAGGGCCAGCACAGCACAGTCTCTCTCTCACACCAACACAAAACACAACAGCAATGGAATGGAGTCCAGCCAGGCAGACTCTGACCCTACACAGAGCAGTTTCAAAAAATAGCACTGCTCTGAGTGTTTAAAAGGGAGTGGAAGAAATTTAGAGGTTATGTAGAGAAAGAATGGAACATAAAAAGACATTGGACAATTTTTTAATAATGAGTATTAGAAAAAGGTAGAATATGAATTTAGATTGTTATAGTTAAAGGTACCTTTATAAGTGAACTTTAAGTATATAACTTTGGTGGGAGTCTAGTAATGGAGGGAGGGGGGATTGGAAAAAATATCATATGGGTTAAGGATAGAGATGATATAAATGGATATTGTTACCATATGCTATCAATAAAATTGTTTAAAACTAAAAAATAGCACTGCTCTGTAATTGGCCAGAGAAACTGTTTACTTGGATACTCAAGTAAACAAAAGAACAACAATGTATCTGATGGCTGAGGGATTAGCCCAGCCATCAGCTACACAAAAGCCCTTCAAAGCATGCATTTGCAATGCATTTTGCAAATGCATGCTTTGGATTGGCTGCTGGGGCACCTTTCCCCCTCCCCCTCCCTCCCTGATCCCAGGGAGGCTATGGGAGAGGCGGGAAAAGGCTTCCAAAGGTGGGAAAGGAAGCAAGCAGCTCCCCTGAGGCTGCAGAAGTTCCTTTCTTGCCTTTTCCGTTGACTTCCGTATACTTCTGAATATCTATACAGAAGTATACGGGGAGCCATATATGGCTCCTGTTTAATGGCCTGAAAATGCAATCGGAAGTATACAGTGCCGTATACTTCCAAATCAGGGGTGATTCGGTGGTCTATGTGGTTCAGCCGAACCGAATGCACACCCCTAGTCAGAAGTACCAGTTTAAAGGTAAAGGTAGTAAAAGTAGTCCCCTGTGCATTTTTGACTCTGGGGTGACGTTGCTTTCACAACGTTTTCACAGCAGACTTTTTACAGGGTGGTTTGCCATTGCCTTCCCTAGTCATCTACACTTTTCCCCCAGCAAGCTGGGCACTCATTTTACCATCCTCGGAAGGATGGAAGGCTGAGTCAACCTGGAGCTGGCTACCTGAACTAGCTTCCGCTGGGATCGAACTCAGGTCATGAGCAGAGGGCTCTGACTGCAGTACTGCAGCTTTACCACTCTGCACCACAGCAGTGCTTTGTGCACCTTGAATCTTTTAGAGAAAGGCAGGCTATCAATGCTAGGGATTTGCTCCCAAGAGGGAAAAAGTGGAGGCCCCCCCCCCCTGCTCCCGATTTCCAGAATGAATGTGTTCTGGAGTATTTGCCTCCCCCCCAAAAAAAAAAATCTGTTTTTTTTAATTATGAAAAATTTCAGGCCTATTATCTCCTATTGGGGTGCACCATCAAGGGGAGTAATTATTTTTTTTGTGTAATCAGATGACACAAAAATTTCAGGGAACCTGTTGCCTGTTCACTAAAGACTCGCCAAATGTCAAGCTAATTGGATCAACGGGTACAATTGTACAGGCTTCTGAACAAGGTGCCCCCATCCATGCTACTTGTTCTCCATTGTTTCTTATGGCAAAACACTCCGTGCTTTGTCTGAGGCAAAGAAGCCAAATGCAAAGAGCAACTACTGGCCCAAAGTCCACAAATGCAAACAGAACCAACAAGCAGAATCAACCAGCACAACCAATGTCAGACCCAACAGATCCTGCCAGACCAACCTCATTTCCTTTTTTGATTGAGTGACAAGCTTGCTCTATCATGGGAACTCAGTTGAAGCTGTTTACCTGGATTTCAGTAAAGCATTTGACAGAGGTCTCAGTGATGTTCTGATGAGTAAACTGGAGTACTGCGGACTGGACTCTAGAACAGTCAGATGGATAGGAAAACAGCACCCAAGGAGTAATTGTCAATGGCATTTCATCTGATCGGTGTGAGGTATCCAGTGGGGTGTCACAGGGCTTGTCCCAAGATGTCCCTATTACTTTGTTGAAAATCTCTTCTTGGTGCCCCTACCATTTCTGCCATATACAACTGTGAACAGCAGATAGTGTAGCACCAAAATAAAGGTTAGATATGAATGTTTTCAAATATTACATAGTATCATTATTTTTAGAGGTTGGATTAGTTACATCAAATATATTGGGCCAATTTCCAAATTCACATTTCTGTTGAACAAGATGAACATTTTTTTGTAGGAAAAAGTCCATCAGGAACTCATTTGCATATTAGGCCACACCCCCTGCCGCCACCATTGTTTTACACAGGGCTTTTTTGTAGAAAAGGCCCAGCAGGAGTTCATTTGCATATTAGACCACACCCCCTGATGCCAAGCCAGCTGAAACTGGGTTCCTGTATGTTCCTGCTCAAAAAAAGCCCTGTGTAGAAGAAAGAAAGCTCTGAAATTTGAATTAATTCATATATATATATATATATATATATATATATATATATATATATATATATGCACCTAATACCCAACTGGAGTGATGAACTTTTCAGAAGTGAGATTTTGTTTGTATGTTCTTGGTGCAAAAGAATATATTTGCTGCAGATAACAGCTTCAGTCACTGCAAAATGTGACAGCCAGCTAAATTGGTGGTGGAAACTCTCATCAAGTCACAGCAGGCTTATGGCAACCCCATTGGGTTTTCAAGGCAAGAGATATTCTGACATGGTTTGCCATTGCCTGCCTCTGTGTAGCGACCCTGGTCTCTCTTGGTTGCCTCCCATCCAAATATTGACCCTGCTTAGTTTCTAGAATGAGATCAGGCTAGCCTAGGCCATCCAGCTCAGGGTCCAGCTTACAGTAACATATCTCATCAGTTTTTAAAGTTTTTAACAGGATGGCCAATCAAATTCCAGGCAGCACTGAAAATGTTGGTAATTACTTTTAAAGCTCTAAAGTAGTCTGGGGTCAGGATTTTAAAGGATTGCTGCTGGTTGATGGTTTTACTTTTAATTTATCTATTTGTGACATTGTTGAGTTTTTATTATAAAAATGTTATTTGTGGTGATTATTTGGAAGCTGTCCCATGAATCTCCTGGTCTTGAAGTATGGAATGTTTCAGGGTCTCAAGCAGACAGAATGGTGTTTCCTAAACTTGCTGGCTGAGATCCTTTAGCTGGAGATTTCAGGGATTGGAACTGGGACCTTGTGCATGCAACGTATCGAAGAGTCATAGCTTGTCCCTCACTGGGAATATGACACATATCACTAGTTGTTTGGTGATTGCCTGTCATTTGCACTTCAGACTCATTACTGTCATGTTGTTTGGGGAAAGAGGCAATGGCATATATGAAGTTGCCTTAACACTGACTGAGATCATTTGGTCCATTGCATCCAATCCTGACTCTCGTTGGTCTCTCCTGGGTAGAGATACTACCTGGGTAGAGATACTACCCAGTCCAGCTGTCTGAAATCCCCTTTTAACTGGAGATGCTGGAGGTTGAAGATGGGTCATACTTCAGGCAAACAATGAGGTCTTCTACTACTAAGTTAGAAATTACAATAAGACCCAGAGAAGAAAGCCATTTACAGATCTAATGACAGCAATGCTTAGAAATGTAAATTAGCCCTGAGGGACAAAGCTATATTGTGAATTTGGCATTAAACAATGTATATGTGCTCACATAATTAAAATAGTCATCAAAATAAATGAATCTTCCACTTCAAATTTATATATCTGAAGACCTGATTTGCAAATTCATATGATAAGCTTTATCAGCCTTAAGCAGAATAGTACATACATATACGTAATATAAGTAATTAGATACTTACTGGTAACTGGAAGGACACAAATACTATTATCTTAGTAGCAGCAAAAATCTTGTTACCTCTTTTAACTATCACCTGAACAGATCCAAGTGGGCAGCTGTGTTGGTCTGAAGCAATAGAACAAAGCAGTAGACAATTGCACCTTTAAGACCAACTAAGTTTTATTCAGAATGTAAGCTTTTGTATGCTCTAAGCAGACTTCATCAGACAAAATTGGAATGGCAAGCCATCTTTAAATATAGAGAAAGTGGGCAGTGAGTTGGTATGTAGAGTCATGGGGATGTTTTTAGCAAATTAAAAGAATCACAAATTGGGGTCTGTGTTTGTTTGTTAGTATTATTAACTGGGCTATAACAACAGTGGAGGGTAATAAAAAGCAAGTAGGTGTGAAGTGCCATAAATCTGGGTGTTTTTTTGTATTGTTATACTCCAATAAGGAATATGGGCTTTTTATCTCATTACATATACTAACCCATCTCCCACTATATTTTAAGGTACCTTTTTTTCTAATGGCAAACTAGAATGTATTTCTCTTTTAGGGCAGTGTATCAGAATATTTTGTATTTTTTGTATTGACATATTCAAATAGGGATATAGGCTGTTTATCTTATTACATATGCTAACCCATCTTCCACTATATTTTAATGTATTCTTTTTTTTCAAATGGCAAACTATAATGATGTTATAACCTCTTGAGATACTAATGCCCTCCATATAAACCCAGAACTAACGAAGCCAGAATGACACATAGGTTTATGGCACTTCACACCTATGACATGTCTGCTTTTTATCACCCTCAACTGTTGTTACAGCCCAATTAACAATACTAACAAACAAACACAGACCCCAATTTGTGATTCTTTTAATTTGCTAAAAACATCCCCATGACTCTACATACCAACTCACTGCCCCCTTTCTCTATATTTAAAGATGGCTTGCCATTCCAATTTTGTCTGATGAAGTCTGCTTAGAGCATACGAAAGCTTACATTCTGAATAAAACTGAGCTGGTCTTAAAGGTGCACTTGTCTACTGCTTTGTTCTATCACCTGAACAATTTTATGAATTCATAAAAGAATGTTTTTGATTGAGGCTTGAGAATGTAAAATTAAAAAAAATTAAGCAGAGATTGTATATTCAATAAATAGTTTTAAAAAAAACCCAACCCAATTCTACTATAAATAAATGTTTACACAGATGCTATAAATGAGACTTTTATGTGTGTGCGGGTGGGGGGGGGGGAATCCCATACGTTGCTGACAGGCCAACTTTGCATATGTGTGTTAACAGGAGAATGTGCTATGTTTAGGATGAATGGTAAAGTGGGTCTAAATGACTTTCAGATTAGCTGGAACAGATGGAAGGGTCACAGTTGAACAACTTTACACAGCAACATAAAGGCAATGTTCAAGTGGAGTTCATTGCCTCTGACAGATACTGTCAATCAAGCAGGGGACTTCTCAGTTAACCAGCAGCCTGTCCTTTTAAAGATTAATTAAAAAAAGTATTGTGAGGCAATGACTGAGTTTATCTAGTCTATGTTTGGCATAAACTCCACCTTAAGTGAAAAGGGTTTTCACAGAAACCACAATAGATGGAAGATATTTTCAGGGCAACAGACATTGCACTGAGTACAGAGATGTTGCTCATGAGTCATTATTGCCATTATGCCATCCATCTTGTATCCTCAATCCAGCCATGTTTCCTCAGTATAGAACCAATTTTGAGACAGTATTTGTTATCCCTTTTTATAACCTGGAATAAATACAAAATGGAATAAAACAGGAAAGAGATCTGTAGATGGAAAACAATGCTGTTTTTTTCAAAGATGTAAAAATTAGAGCAGAGTAAAAAAAGTTGTGTGGGAACTGCACTCATGAAAGATCCCTTGGTTGGACTGCCCACTCAATTTCAGGAGGTTACCACTTTACAGATGATTCTGATTGACCACAGCCTTCCAGTATCACTGCCTTCATTCATAAGATTAAATCTTTCTAACTTACTAACTGTCCCAAAATTAACTAAAGTATAATGTGATGTTAACATCACATCACACTGCAAAAAAGAGACAGTCAAATCTCTGGCTCCATATTCGTGGTACATTCAGAACTTGCTCTGTCATAACATTTCAGTCACACAACCATGTATGAGGGGGGAAATCTCCACCTCAGTTAAAACATATTTCTACCCTCCCATTCCCCTAACACAGTTTACAAAATATGTGACAAAGCATATAAAAACATATAAAGCAATTACTGAGCTAAGACAGCCACTAAAACATCAAAAACCAAAAGAGCATCAAAACCCTCAACCACAATACCAGCCCTACACTACTACTGCTACTACTACTACCATTGTTATTGTTGTTGTTAATTTGCAGGCAGGGCTCAGGGTGGCTTGCATCAGGGGCAAATACAGTTCATAGTATGATGAAGGGAGGAAGAAAGAAAGAAAGAAAGAAAGAAAGAAAGAAAGAAAGAAAGAAAGAAAGAAAGAAAGAAAGAAAGAAAGAAAGAAAGAAAGAAAGAAAGAAAGAAAGAAAGAAAGAAAGACTTACCAACCAGCATCACTTTAATCTTATCTGGCTAAAACTTTATGTAGTTTCCTCTCAGCTGCTTGACACATAGGCACCTAAACAGTGACACTGCAACAGCATTAGGAAGCAGTGCCATTTTCCTTTCTCGATCTCTATTTGTTGTTTAGGAAAAAAATATTGAACTCAGGGGATCATAGTGACTTAGTAGGGGCTTGTCAGCTTCAGGGATTCCTGAATGAATCAGATTGTTTGAAACATTCCAATCTGGATTTAGGCCTTCTTATGGGACTGAAATAGCCTTGGTAAATGACACATGCTGGGAGATGAACATGAGAGTTAATTCTTCTGGACTTCTCAGTAGCTTTTGATATCATCAATCATAATATCCTTCTGGACAGCCTTTTTATGGTTGGGAGGCTCTGTTCTGTGGATGCTGCAGTTGGTACAGAGCGCTGTGGTCAGAACCCTGACTGGAGTGGTCATACTGTCTATATAGTTTGCTTCTGGACTCAATTCAAGGTGCTGGTACTGACTCTTGAAGCCCTACATGACTTGGGGCCAGCATACGCAAAGGACTGTCTACTCCGATATGAACTTACCTGACCATTCCAGTCGTTTTTAGATGCCATGCTTCAGGTGCCCCAATATCTGAGGCTAGGCAGGTGGCAACACAAGAAAGTGCCTTGTTGGTCATGACATCAACTCTGGAATGCCCTTCCCAAAGGGATGAATCTGTCTTCCTCTATCATTAAGAACATAAGAGAAGCGATGTTGGATCAGGCCAAAGGCCCATCTAGTCCAACACTCTGTGTCACATAGTGGCCAAAAATTTATACACACACACACACTGTGGCTAATAGCCACTGATGGACCTCTGCTCCATATTTTTATCTAAACCACTCTTGAAGGTGGCCATGCTTGTGGCCGCCACCACCTCCTGTGGCAGTGAATTCCACATGTTAATCACCCTTTGCGTGAAGAAGCACTTTCTTTTATCCATTTTAACCTGTCTGCTCAGCAATTTCATCGAATCCCCACGAGTTCTTGTATTTTGAGAAAGGGAGAAAAGTACCTCTTTCTCTACTTTCTCCATCCCATGCATTATCTTGTAAACCTCTATCATGTCACCCCGCAGTCGACGTTTCTCCAAGCTAAGAGTCCCAAGCGTTTCAACTTTTCTTCATAGGGAAAGTGTTCCAGCCCTTTAATCATTCTAGTTGCCCTTTTCTGGACTTCTCCAATGCTATATCTTTTTTGAGGTGCGGCGACCAGAACTCCACACAGTACTCCAAATGAGACCGCACCATCGATTTATACAGGGGCATTATGATACTGGCTGATTTGTTTTCAATTCCCTTCCTAATAATTCCCAGCATGGCGTTGGCCTTTTTTTATTGCAAACGCACACTGTCTTGACATTTTCAGTGAGTTATCTACCACGACCCCAAGATCATTGTCTTCTACCAGTAGGTGAAGTAGGTTTGATTTGGTGTTTCCCTCACTAATTCTTATTAACTGTCCTCCCAGTTTGTATATATTTATATAATGTCTTTCTGATATATTTGCATCTTAATTTTTTAAATGCATGAAATGTGTTAATGCTTTATTTTAATGTTTGTCATCTTGGGGATTTAAATTGGGTAGAAAGGAGGCAAATAAATAAATAAACAGAAATAAATTGATTAACTTCTCCTTTCATCCAAATGATAGTATGTGGTTATTAGTCATTGCTCTGTTTAGTTATTCAGTTCTAAGACTATATTCAGTACTTAAGAGAGAAGCAGAAGGGAGTGCAGGGCATTATGGAAGCTGAACTTTACCAGCTTGTAGCATTCTCAAAGCAGTATAATCCTTATGTCTCCCTTTTTATTCAACTGGCCTGTGAGAACATATTGCATTAAAACGAAGCAGTAGTCTGGAGCCAGTTGGCAGTTGAAAATTCTAAATAGCACATGGACACATAAGCATGAATTATTGAGAAGTCGGTCAAGAATCGATATGTATTGGCTTTCTGCAAGCATGATTAAAGATTTAGTTGAGACAGAAATTCAAACAAGAGTTATTTCAGACCATAGTCCTGTAATGATAAAACTCAAAGGTTCACAAATGAGATGATCATGGAGGATAAATATTTCAATTTTGAAAGATAAAGACTTTCTTAAAGAATCTAAGGTGGAAATGGAATCTTTTTTCAAATAGAATATAACACAAAAGGTAAAGATGCAAGTAGTTTGGGACACTGCTAAAGTGTATTATAGGGGCCTTGCAATTAGATATAGTATCAAGAAAAAGGAAGAAAGAACTGAAAATTTTCAAAACTTAATGTCACAAGCTAGAGAAGCTGAAAAGAATCTTAAAAAACAGCCAACAAAACATAAATTTCAAAAAAGGTGAAAGAAATGCAACACAAATTGAACTTGGTTCTTATGGAGGAGAGGGAGATTAAATTGTGATATGCTAGACAAAAAATTTTTGAACATGCCAACAAGTCTGGAAGGTGGTTGGCTTATAGGATGAGAAAAGAAAAGGCCAAAAGAATAATGATGACACTGAAAGATGAGAACAATAAAGAGAAAACTCAAAAGCAAGAAATATGTCAAATCATGGAACAGTTCTATAAAAAATTATATGAAGATAAGCAAGTTCATAAAATAGATTTAGAAGAATATATCAACCAAAATAATCTTAATAAATTTACAGAAGAACAACAAAAAACTTTAAATGAACCAATAACAATAAGGGAACTTGGAGACGCAATGGCATCTCAAAAGAATGGCAAAACTCTGGGTCCAGATGGATTACCTGCAAAATTCTACAAAGCTTATGAAGAGTCTTTACTCTTACCACTTAAGCGTCTTATTGAAAAGATTTAAGAGGAAGGCCAAATACCAGTTTCATGGCAAGAAGCTACAATATCTTTGATTCCAAAAGAAAATAATGTTTTGAAAGATATTAAAAACTATCGTCCCTTTTAAATGTGGATTATAAAATCTTTGCTGCAATATTGGCACAACGTTTGAAGAAAGTTTTACAGTCTATAATACATTATGACCAAGCAGGATTCCTTCCTAGAAGATATTTGAAAGATAATGTCAGAACAGTTTGTAATATCTTGGAATATTATGAAACTCATCCAGAGAAACAACTGGCTTTAATTTGTTTAGATGCTGAGAAGGCCTTCGATAATGTTCGTTGGCACTTTATGCTACAGCAACTGAAAGGCATGGAATGTGGTGAAAACTTCTTGAGAGCAGTAGAAGCAATATACTCTTCACAAAGTGCAAGGGTGACAGTGAACGGCGAATTAACAGATGCAATCAACATTCAAAAACGTACAAGACAAGGCTGTCCATTGTCACCTCTACTTTTAATCTTATCTCTGGAGGTTCTGAATAATCAAATAAGGGAAGATACAAATATAAAGGGAGCTGTGATAAAAGATGAACAATATAAACTCAGAGCCTTTGCAGATGATCTAGTCTTTATACTAGAACAACCAATGGACTCATAAATAAGATTAAACAATTTGGTTACTGGGCAGGATTAAAGATTAATTACCATAAAACAAAATTTTTGATAAAGAATATGACGATGGAACAAATTCAATCCTTCCAGCAAAAATCAGGGTTTTTGTATGAAAAAAGAATCAAATATCGAGGTGTTGTTATTTCAAATAAGTGTAGCAACTTAAAAACAGATAATTATGACAAACTACTTAAAGAAATTAAAAAAGATTTGGAAAAATGGCACGAGTTGAATCTATCCTTAATGGGAAGAATAGCCTTAATAAAGATGAATATCCTCCCACGGTTACTATTCCTGTTTCAAACTATTCCAATATTTTTAAATAGTGGATTTTTTCAAGAACTAAACAAGATGGTCTCCAAATATGTTTGGCAAGGCAAAAAACCAAGAATCAAACTAAAGACATTGCAAGACTCTAAATTAAGAGCAGGTATGGGCCTTCCAGACTGGCAATTGTATTACAAAGCTTCTGTGCTTTTATGAGAAAGAGACTGGATACTACTGAGTGATAAGAGACAATTGTTGTTAGAAGGTGGCATGCGTATCTATGGTATCAAAGACTTGAAGGCCATTCCTATATTAAGAATCATTGGTTTTGAAAATCCTTTTACCATACGTGGTCATGGCTAAAGACCAGAATTTATCAAAAAATTCCAAGATAGGTTTCTCCAGTAGAAGCATTTACTCATCCAAATCTTCTAAAACCGAATCAGAATTATACGTATGATGACCTGTTGGGAAAAGATAATCAATTGAAAACCAGTGAAGAGCTGGAAAATATGGACATCAAAATAAACTGGTGGTTGAGAATGCAAGTTGAATCTAGATATGCCAAAGACAAGGCGACAGGTTTCAATACAGAACAGTACTCATTTGACAAAAAAAAATTTGGGTCCACAGGAAAAGCTAATCTCCAAATTATATGCATATCTACTTCAGATGAAGACACAAGACGAAGTTGCAAAAGATTGTATGGTTCAATGGGCAAAAAATGTTTGTCATAATATTACATTAGAAGAATGGGAGAGACTGTGGAAGCTCAACGTTAAATTAACTAGGTCAGCAACTTTTAAAGAAAATTTATATAAGATGTTTTATAGATGGTACTTGACCCCACAGAAATTGTGTAAGATTTATACTAATATGTCTAACAAATGTTGGAAATGCACTAAACAGGTTGGTTCATTTTACCATATGTGGTGGACATGTGAGACAGTGAAGGGTTATTGGAAAATGGTGCATGAAATATTACAGAAGATTATGAAGACACAGATCTAATTCAAACCAGAACTATTTTTATTGAACATATTACCTGAGGACTATTCCAAAGAAATGAGACATTTGTTGGCACATTTTAACACAGCAGCCAGGATTCTCTTGGCGTAGAAATGGAAATCTCAGGAAATTCCCACCAAGATGGACTTGATGGGAAAAATTCTGGAAACAGCAGAGCTGGACTTTCTATCCCAGCTGTTGGCTGGGAGCTCTAAAGAAGAAGCAAAAAAATATTGGATGAAATTTTATGCCTGGTTAGACACTCAAGACTCTTAAGATTCTCTGGTGTGCACTTATTTCTCCTTTTCCCCCTGTATTTTATATTACAAAATTGCCTTTACTGGAATTGTCAACATTAACAGATAGCTTTAACAAAAGTTTTATAGTATAAAATTTTAAAATGTTGATGATGTTTAGTATAGACATAATAATATGGAATAATTTATGTAAAGAAAGTATTGTAGACATAAGCTTGTATTTTTTGAAAGTATTTTTATGCAGAATAAGGTCAAAATGTATTGTGCTCTCTATTCCCCCTATCCCCTACCCGTACTCTTTCTGAAACTAATAAAACTCTTTAAAATCTGATATGAATTATTGAGAAGTCAGATTTGTATGAGCATACTGGGTTCAAACACATGGGAAGTAGGCTCAGATGCATATGGATGTGTGTGCAACATATACAGCTCTCTGCACAGTAGGGTTGCCAGATACCTCCTGGCCACAATGCCATAAAGACCATCTTCCAAAGCATCCATTTCTTCAGGGGAACTTTGACAAGTCCCACAGGGCTCAAATCTCCAAGGGGAGCTCATTCCACCAAGTAGGGGTTTGGACCGAAAAGACCCTGGCCCTTGTTGAAGCCAGTCAGGCATCCTTAGGCCCAGGGACTGCAAGAAGATGTTGTGAAGCAGCCCTCAGAACCTGAGGGGGCTCATATGGGGAGAGGCAGTCCTGTAAATATGCAGGCCTCTGGCCGTAAAGGGCCTTAAAGGTAAGAACCAACACCTTGAAATGGATCCAGTACTCAAGGGGAAGCCAGTGCAGTTCATGCAGCACCAGATGCATCCACGCCCATATAGGCCTGGATGCTAACAGCCAGGCTGCTGTGTTCTGCACCCACTGGAGTTTCCAAAGCAGGATCAAGGGTAGCCCCATGTAGAGAGAGTTACAATAGTCTAATCTGGAAGTGACCATTGCATGAATCACAGTGAATAGATCATGGGAGGTAAGGTGGGGGACTAACTGCCAAGCCCGCCACAAATGGAAGAAGTGGTGGCAACCTGGGCCTCCATAGATAAAGAGGTGTCCAGATGTACCCTCAAGCTCTTCACTCCTGTTGATGGCACCAGTTGGGTACCATCAAAGAGTGGGAGCCTGAACCCATTCCTCATCCCACCCAGACCCGAGACTTCCGTCTTTGATGGATTCAGTTTCAGCCAGCTCTGACATAACCAACCAGCCATGGCTTGCAATGCCTCACCCAGTTCTTCCGTGGTGGAGTCTGGGTGGCCATTCATAAGCAGATAGAGCTGGGTGTCATCAGCATACTGGTGACAATGCAGCCCATATCTTTGAATCATCTGGGCAAGGGGCCGCATATAGATATTGAATAGCATTGGGGGGAAATTGCCCCTTGCAGCTCTCCACATTCCAGTGGGTGCCATTGGGACAATTCCCCCCCAAGAGCCACCCTCTATCCCTGACCATGGAGGAAGGAAATCAGCCACTGTGAGGTTAATCCCTGAATCCCCACGTCAGCAAGGCAGTGGGTCAACACCTCATGGTCGACTTTATTGAACATTGCTGATAGATCTAAAAGTATCAGCAGTGCTGAACTGCCATGATCCAAATGTCTTCAGAGATCATCTACTAAAGGAACTTAATACAGTGGGTTCAACACACGGAAGAAGTGAGGTAGTGTAGCAGCAACCTTAGCTGCTGGTGGTCAGGCAGAAACAAGGCCACAGGCGAAATCAGGAAGAAACATCGGTTTATTTAACGTGTACACGGACCCCAGACCAGACTCACATCTGAACACATCTGGGAGCCCCGATTCCAGGAAGGTCTACAGTTTTATAGTCACAAACAATCATTTCCAGTAAACACTCGCCCAATTACAGGAAAGGACAACCCCACATCCTATACATCATTACAAGCATCATATCACTAAAGGAACAAGGAGGAGACAGGGAGGGTCTTTCCATACATGGCATTGATGTTTCTAACACTCTTGCAGCAATATCCTTCATAAAAAACACATTTGCCCCTTTGACCTGATCCCAAGATTTTCCAAGGTATATGACTCAATGCTTATTCCAGCAAGTCTCTAGTTGCTCTTTTCGGCAGTTGCGGTGAGCCAGTGGGTCAAAGATTAACTTCCTCTTTTGCTGCCTTATGCTCCTATAAACGTCGCTTTCCCTATTTTCGCAATCTAGAATGATTATTTCACAGAGACACCTAGCAAGCACTTTATAATCTCTTTGCCCTTTTGCTTTTTTGTCCTTGTGCCTAATTAATGGTCTTCACTTTACCTTATTTAATATTTTTTATTTCAGCCCTGCTTCAATCCCCCCTTTCAGGCTTACCTGATTTACCACAGTATTGCCTGATCCCTTACATACCTTTTCCGAATTGACCTCATCATTTCATATACTGGATCCATAGGTACCGACGCGTGGGGGGTGGTGGTTGAAGTTATGCAGCCTGTCCTCAGAATCTGCATGCACCCAGGCAAACACCGAGCACATCCACAAAAGACAACGCACATTACGATTATAAAAATAAAAATTATAAACCCTTCACGCAACCAGCTAAACTAGGAAGCCAGCTTGTTAACCACTTGAATAAATTTCCACCAGAGTTAAACTCTGTGTCATCTCTCTTCACCAAGCTTCTCAACATTTTACTTCAGTTAAAAGCTGACCAGACTTATCTGGAATCTACAGTCTCTCTTATACAGTCTCCCACACAGAGTAGTATAGCAAATATCAAACAACCACTTGCTCCTCCAGCCAGCCACATACACAAGTTATTCCATTGAGGGGGCCTTCCACACATTATCCACATCTGGGCAGGGCAACCTCTCTTTGCCTTAAAACTCATCAGAGTTTCCACTTGCTTCTGGTATCTATATCAGGGATACTTTTGGCTATATAACAGAAGCACAGCTATGGCAGGTGCTTTATAACCCCAAACCTGCACACAATGATGGGGACAAAGTTGTTCCTGACTCTCTAAAACCAAAAGGTCTGTGTTTGGCGAGGCCCTAGGTATTTAGCCAAGGCTTACTCAGAGTATTGAATTGGGTTTCATGATCCCATTCCTCATAATCTTTTATGAAATGTTTATAAGACATTCTCTATTCACTCCGGTTCACAGGGGTCTAACTCAGCTTTCCAAATCCTGATTGCTAGAATACTTTCCCTTAGTCTCTAACCACAATCCCAACTATACAAATTTGGAACAGCAATATTTACAGAAAAATCCTCTGTTTTCTCAAAACTCTTAACTTTCACTTAAGTGTGGCCAAATCGCAGAATCCAGCTCCAGTATCTGCCTAAACACAAGTAAAGAACAAAAAACCCACAAAACATTAGCTAGGCTTATTATAGGTCTTCAGCTTGATCAGCTAGTTGCTCCTTTGATGGCTTCTTTCCCCTGAGCGTTGAGCATGTCAGCTAGCGTGATGGTAGCAAGGGGTCGTCTAGTTGCCTGTGAACCCCACCGTTGCTGGTAAGTGGGGCCCAGAGGTTGGTTGTCGGGTAAATTTCAGGCCCAGGAAAAGACTGTACCTGGGGACGCTCATTTAAGATGAGTCCAGGTTGGAATTTATGCATAAGATGGTGCATCTGGATAGGGAGGGTTTCTAACACGTATTTAGACACAGCATGCATAGCTCTTGCTAACAACTGAATCTCTTGAAACCACACAAGAGTCCCTACTTGGGCCGGGTCTCCCTTACTCCCTGTTACACAGGAGGGGCCTTCCATGAATAATCTCTTAAAGAACTCAGTTTCCAGCCCTTTCCTGGGTAAGCATATCAGTATGAACAAGGCAATGTGTCAGGTTACTTAAAGCTAGTCCTCTGACACATTTTAGCTACTTAATTCTTCCAATGGACCGATATGCTCTCTCACCTTCTTCTGGGGCCAATATCTTAGAGGCCTGCCTGGTTCTGATGGGAAAGACCTTATTCCAATTGGAGTAAGCCCACAAAGACTAGTGAGTACTCAGTGATCTGGGCAGCTCAGTAAAATTCACTATCATAAACTTAATTGGGGTAGTTTCTACATGCTGCACCCCTGGGGTCAATTTAGGTCCTGTCTTGGATTATTTCTGGCACAGGACACACACCCGGTTGCAGTCGTAGCACACAGTCCACAACGCCTGTCTATCTAGTAGCCTTGCTATGGCAGAATCTCTTATAATGTGTCCTCTTAAAAGATTGCTGCACTAGGGCCAAGCTATAGCTTTGGGGACAAATAAGCATGTTATCAGATGGCTGTCTTTGGTAGATGCTCCCTGGGCTTTCTGTCCTTCTTCTGGGTATAATGGTGAAACCATTCAGATAGCTTGACTTGAAACACTCTGCAGACAAGTTTTCTGCTGCTGCTGAATGGCTTTGATGTGCTGTACTAAAAGTCCAAAAGTCTCAGGATCTTGAGGCCATATTCAGTAATCTCTTCTGCTGTGTGAATTAATTCCTTCTCATTAGACAGGGCTTCTTGGGCATAGAGAGTCAAAACATATATGTTGAATTGGTACAGATGCTTGCTCTGGCTTCAGCTGCTAATTCAAGTGTTCTGGTCAGGGTAATTGGCTCTGCCTTCGCAGGGTGACCACAGTATATTCTGCCTGCGCACTCCATCTGGTACAGAACTCCCAACTGCAGTCCCATATTTTCAGAAATGAGGAGGGTGGCAGCCTCGCTGACATCGGTAGTCCTAGGACCAGAGTTTTAACAACAGCCTTTTAACTTCTTTAAGGTCTGACGTTACTTAGTGTCTCACTTTAAAGGGTGTTCGCTCACCCCCCTTTGTAGCTTCACACAAGGGTTTGGCAATTGGGGCTTTCTTTCCCTTCGGAAGGCTCCTGTAGGCACACACCACATTCTGGCACTGGGCCAGCTGCTTCTTCTGTGCCTCTACTGTTTCCTTGGCCATCTCTCTCTGGTGCAATTTCAGCTTCAGCCTTCAGGCATGAGACTTTATTGATGCCAGCCAGGTTCCCTTTGAGATCTGCTCAATCTTCTGCTTGCTGCTGGGCAGCTTTCCTTCTGCCAGCTGCTTGGCCTTCTCGTGGACACCCAGGAGCTCAGATACCTCATACATCAGGACCTGCACCTCTGCCAGGGTATCCCCTCTTATCTTTTGCAGCAACTGCACAGGAAAATGCTATTGAGGGAAGCACTTCAGTCCACAGCTTCCTCCACAGGCCTTCCACTTCTTGGGCCAGCTGCTTGGCTTGATGCCCATAGCCCTCCATCTCACTGGCTGAACAGCAACTCTATAATCTCCTTCAGGCTCAACTCAGTCTCCTGCTACCTTCACCTGATATCTGGAGCCGACTGAGCCGCAAAGGCTGAGCACCTGCGACTTCGTGGTTGGTGGGCAAATAGATTCGGTGGGCTTCACATAGGTGCTCCAAAAAGGCATCTGGCTTCTGGAGGACTTCTGCTACCTCACACGTATTAATGGCTTTCGTGGCCGCCTCCTTCATGCCTGCTGGTAGAGCCTGCCGGTATTGGCTTAATAGGCAGATGGGAGCCTCCCTGTTGGCATCCCACTTGAGGACAGTTCGAGGAAAATGAATTGTAGCCCATCATGGCCCAGGAATTGGGAAGCCTAGATCTGCTGGAGGGGCATCACATGGCTGATGGGGATTTCTTCTGAGGAGGCAAGCTGGCCAGAGGCAGGGGACTTGCTTCTAGAGAACTTCTCTCTGGGGAAGCCCATAGACCTGGAGTTCTTTGTCTTAACCGATGAAGGGGGCGAGGGTGAAGTCTAAGGGGCAAAGGCGGGGAGCTTGGCGTTGGGCTTGAAGGACCAGCTCCCTGCAAGGGGCAACAGAGACACTGCCCTATGTCCTAACGTCTGATTCCTGGGGGTGCTTTGGTGTAGATTGCCTTGGCCTAAGATTGGGATGCCTGTCCAAGAGTAGTGTATCTTGCAACCACGTAGGTGGTTTAAAAACAAATTATAATAAGAAACAATATACAAGGGCTAGTCTTGGTGGTCACAGTAACTCATAACCTTTGTCACATGAGCCCTCAGATGACTGAACAACACCAAATGTAGGTCATTCTAAAATCATAGAGTTGTAGAATCACAGGGTTGGAAGGGACCTCCAGGGCCATCCAATCCAACCCTCAGCACAATGCAGGAACACACAAACACCTCCCCCCAAATTCACAGGATCTCCATCGCTGTCAGATGGCCATCCAGCCTCTGTTCAAAACCCTCTAGTTCACAAAATGTTACAAACACTTCAGAAGCCCTATCTATACCATAGTCTCCACTAAAACCTATGTCAGAATTGCAATCATGCAGTCAAGGGCGTCCCCCAGACTCTGATCCTCCCATGGTTAACCAGACAGACGAGACATTCTTAGACACAAAAGGAAAAAGGGAGTGGGTGAGAAAGCAGTCTTGACTCAAGGAAACACGTGTCGCTTTGTAACAGCTGCTGCCTTCAACAAATGTCACATCTCATTCACACACAATCTCACCACAAGCCCCTTACCAGTTTCAGTACTAGGCTAGCACAGCTTCAAGGGCGCTGGCGGGGAGAACTACTTCCCCTTTTTTTAGCGAGCTTTACAAGTGTGCAGCTGAGGGGTGATCAAGCCCTCCTTCCCTCCGAGACGGGCTGAGGCCAAGCAGTCCCTTATAAAGAAGTTCTATCTACTAAACCCGATTCACATACTCACCTGCACAGGTCTTCTTACTAGAGCTGGTTCCTGAATGCCTTTCTGTGGTCTGTTTGGCAACCCGTCTAGCCACTCTTGCAGCAATATCCTTCATAAAAAACACATCTGCCCCTTTGACCTGATCCCAAGATTTTCCAAGGTAGATGACTCAATGCTTATTCCAGCAAGTCTCTAGTTGCTCTTTTCGGCAGTTGCAGTGAGCCAGTGGGTCAAAGATTAACTTCTTCTTTAAGAACATAAGAGAAGCCATGTTAGATCAGGCCAATGGCCCATCCTGTCCAACACTTTGTGTCACACAGTGGCAAAATTTTATATATATATATATATATATATATATACACACACACACACACTGTGCCAGTTCACACCCCATCAACTTGTATTTGTAGCTGGGATTCTTGGCCTCAATGTTCATGACTTTGCACTTAGCCACATTGAACCGCATCTGCCACGTTGACGCCCACTCACCCAGCCTCAACAGATCCCTTTGGAGTTCCTCACATTCCTCTCTGGTTCTCACCACCCTGAACAATTTAGTGTCATCTGCAAACTTGGCCACTTCACTGCTCACTCCCAACTCTAAATTATTTATGAACAAGTTAAAGAGCATGGGACCCAGTACCGAGCCCTGCGACACCCCACTGCTTACGTCCTCCACTGCGAAGACTGCCCATTTATACTCACTCTCTGCTTCCTATTACTCAGCAAGTTTTTGATCCACAAGAGGACCTGTCCTTTTACTCCATGACTCTCGAGCTTTCTAAGGAGCCTTTGATGAAGAACTTTATCAAAAGCTTTCTGGAAGTCAAGGTAAACAACATCTATCGGGTCTCCTTTGTCCACATGTTTGTTCACCCCCTCAAAGAAATGTAACAGGTTAGTGAGGCAAGATCTTCCCTTACAGAACCCATGCTGAGTCTTTCTCAATAACTCGTGTTCATCAATGTGCCTACTCATTCTGTCCTTGATAATGGTTTCTACCAACTTTCCCGGTATTGAAGTCAGACTGACTGGCCTGTAGTTACCCGGATATCCTCTGGAACCCTTTTTAAAGATGGGGGTGACATTTGCTACCTTCCAGTCCTCAGGAACAGAGGCAGATGTCAATGAAAGATTACATATTTTTGTCAGAAGATCCACAAGTTCAACTTTGAGTTCTTTCAGAACTCTTGGATGTATGCCATCCAGACCTGGTGACTTATTAGTTTTTAATTCATCAATCAGTTGTAGGACCGCCTCTCTTACCTCAATCTGGCTCAGGTCTTTCAACACCCCTTCCAATATAAGTGGTTGCAGAGCAGGCAAACACTTCTCATCTTCCACTGTGGAGAAACGCCATTTTAGTCAGTGGTGGTGCTTCATTTGGCAGGGGTCAGTAAATCCCTCAGCAAGCTTTGTAGCCTTCCCCTGACTCCCCCCCCTCCCTTCCAGAGCCAAACCAACAACGCTAGGGGGAAAATCTCCTAGAGAGGCAGGAAGTGCTTTTGTTCTTGGCATGTGTGTTAGCAGGAAGAGAAAGGGGAGTTGGAAGCCAGCGCTCGAGCGAGCATGTGGTGAGCAATGGAGGCTCCTGCCTGGGAGGCCCCCAGGCAGTCAGACTAAGTAAGTAATTCTCAAGACAGGACAAGTTTAGATCAGGGCCAGCAGGACGCGTTTATAAACACCTTTCCTTTGTCATGCTGTTTGCTGTGCGTGTGCTGTGCTGTGCTAACTTTTTAAACGCAACTGTTTTTGCTTTGTTTTTCTTTTCCTATCTTTTCCCCTTTTTAAATAAATATATTTTTACTGTTTAAATGCTGGCAGTCAAACTCTGTACCACATAGATCCCCAAACCGCTTTAGACCACGCTGTGTTAAGAAGGGGGCCCCGGGGAAGGAGGAAGGCATGCAGTTGGATAAGGTGCCAATCCTCCAGGGGTGCCCCAAAGAAGTGCTGAGGTCTCTGTGAAACCCAAGTACAGGGTGGCAGAGGACCTTGAGGCCTGGCCTCACAGCTGGAGAGGGGGATTGGGAGTCCTGTTCCTCTCAATCTGAACCCCGGGACTGAGCAGGTGGTGGCAGCGCGCCCAAGGGGCAGGAGGAGAAATAGCTCCCTCCAGGAGTTGGCGACTCAATAGGGAGCTGACGGGACCGGGTCTGAAGGCAGAATCGGGCCGGTTCCGTCACATCCACAGTAAAGACGGAGGCAAAAAATTCATTTAGCTTCTCAGCCATTTCCCTATCCTCCTTCAGTAATCCTTTGACCCCTTGGTCATCCAAGGGCCTTACTGCCTCCCTGGCTGGTTTCCTGCTTCTAATATATTTGAAGAAATTTTTATTGTTCGTCTTTATGTTTTTTGCACTATGCTCCTCATAGTCCCTTTTTGCCTGCCTGATCACAGTCTTGCATTTGATTTGCCATTGCCTGTGTTCCCTTTTATTAATTTCACTTGGACTAGCTTTCCGCCGCTTAAAGGAGTCCTTCTTACCTTTTACAGCTTCCATTACTTTGTTTGTTAACCATGCAGGTCTTCTCTTATACCTGTTTGTACCTTTCTTAACTTGTGGTATATATTTTATCTGTGCTTCTAGGATTGTAGTTTTAAATTGCCTCCAAGCTTCCCCAAGGGTTTTGACTGTATTTACCTTTCCTTTCATTTTCCTCTTCACTTGCCTCCACATCTCAGAGAATTTACCCCTTTTAAAGTTAAACGTGGTTGTGCTGGTCTTTTGGGGCAACTCCCTATTTATTCAAACAGTGAAATCAATAACGTTATGGTCACTGCTCCCAAGCGGTGCGATCACTTTTACATCTCTCACCAGGTCTTGGGCATTACTTAGGACCAAATCCAGGATCGCCCCACCCCTGGTAGGTTCTGTGACCATCTGCTCCATCGCACAGTCATTGAGAGCATCTAGAAACTCAGTCTCTTTCTCTCAACCAGAACACATATTGACCCAGTCAGTCTGCGGGTAGTTAAAATCACCTATGACGACACAGTTTTTTTGTCTAGCCACCATCTTTAAGCCCTCCATCATATTATAGTCGTCCTCTGTCTTTTGATTTGGTGGGTGATAACAAACTCCCATAGTTAAATTGCCTTTTGGGCCCTCTATTTCAACCCAAAGCATTTCTATAAGGGAGTCTAATTCTCTGACCTCAGTCTTACTGGACCGTATGCCCTCTCTGACATACAGAGCCACCCCACCTCCAACCCTTCCCTCCCTATCCTTCCGGTATAACTTATATCCAGGAATCACCGTGTCCCACTGATTCTCCTCATTCCACCAAGTTTCTGAAATTCCCACAATGTCTATGTTTTCTCTCAACATTAAGCATTCCAACTCACCAATTTTACTTCAAAGACTTCTAGCATTTGTGTACAAACATCTATAATTTCCTAGGCAAGCTAGGCCCGCCACCTGCCTCCTGACGCCTCGAGACTCCAGCAGGCAGTCCATTCTGATTGTCACCGTCTCAGTGGACAACTCTGTTCCATTACCCGGTAGACAAGTATCAGCTAACCCTTCATCTCTTTGAGATGAGTCCTCCCGAACCAGAGACATTTCATCTCCTGTCGGCTTTCCCCCTAGATTTAGTTTAAAAACTGCTCTGCCACCTTTTTGATTTTAAGCGCCAGCAGCCTGATTCCATCCGGGGACAAGTGGAGACTGTCTTTTTTCTACAGCTCCCACTTGTTCCAGAAAGCATCCCTGTGCCTAACAAACTTAAACCCTTCCTCCTTGCACTATCGCCTCATCCACACATTGAGACTTCTAATTTCTGCCTGTCTCTCCAGCCCTGCATGTGGAACAGGTAGCACTTCCGAGAAGGCTACCTTGGAGGTTCTGGCCTTAAGTCTTCCACCTAGCAGCCTAAATTTTTCCTCCAGGACCTCACGACTGCATTTCCCCACATCATTGGTGCCAACATGCTCCTCCCCAGCACTGTCTATCAGACTATCTACTACATGCGTAATGTCTGCTACCTTCGCACCAGGCAGGCAAGTCACCATACGGTCAGTACGCGGTTTTTCCACCCAGCTGTCTACTTGCCTAAGAATCGAATCACCAACTACCAAGACCCTCTCTCTCTCCCTGCCCAGGGATGGTTCCTTGGCGCGAAAGGGTTCTTGTTCACCAACCAAAGAAGAGGTCCCTTCTGAGGGTGCATTCCCCTTATCCTCAGCCCAGTGCCCTGTTCCCTCTCGACCCTCACGCTATCTGGCAGCAACGGGTCTGCCACGTTCAGAGTGGGGCTCAACTAACATTTCCCTGAGAGTCTTCTGTGAGTGCCTAACTGACTGTCTCTGCTTCTTCAGATCAGTCACCTCAGCCTCAAGGGTACGAACTCGTTCCCTGAGGACCAGGAGCTCCTTGCATCAAGCACACGCCCAAGACTTTTGTCCTGTGGGCAGATAGTCATACATGTGACAGTGCAAAACACTGGAAATCCCCCACCCCCCTGCTGGCATTCTACCTTCATGATAGCTTTTTTAAAAATATGCAGTCTCTTTTTAAACCCTGTTTATGAGGCTCCCTGCCTGGAGAGTCTACTTACCTTATTGGGAACACAAGGAAATAGGGATCTGGGTTCCTGGTCCTTACACAGACCGCAGGCTAAGAGCCACAGGCCAAGAGCCCGTTAGCTCTCACTCAAGGCTTGCGCCTCTGGCAAGGCACAGGTTAATAATGCAAAGAGGGTGGGCAACATAGCCACTCTAATCAATCAGCCACAATCACCATCAGCCCTTCACATGAACTCAAAAGTTTTCAGCAATTCCCCCAGCTGCCAAGTCTCACCCTTGAAGCACTCTCTGCTCTCTTCCAGAGGTCTCTGCAATGCACTCAGTCTCTGGCAAGGCATAGCTTAATAATGCAAAGAGGGTGGGCAACACAGCCACTCTAATCAATCAGCCACAATCACCATCAGCCCTTCACACAAACTCAAAAGTTTTCAGCAATTCCCCCAGCTGCCAAGTCTCACCTTTGAAGCACTCTCTGCTCTCTTCCAGAGGTCTCTGCAATGTGCTCAGTCTCTGGCAAGGCACAGCTTAATAATGCAAAGAGGGTGGGCAACACAGCCACTCTAATCAATCAGCCACAATCAGCCACAATCACCTTCAGCCCTTCACACGAACTCAAAAGTTTTCAGCAATTACCCCAGCTGCCAAGTCTCACCCTTGAAGCACTCTCTGCTCTCTTCCAGAGGTCTCTGCAATGCGCTCAGTCTCTGGCAAGGCATAGCTTAATAATGCAAAGAGGGTGGGCAACACAGCCTCTCTAATCAATCAGCCACAATCACCTTCAGCCCTTCACACGAACTCAAAAGTTTTCAGCAATTACCCCAGCTGCCAAGTCTCACCCTTGAAGCACTCTCTGCTCTCTTCCAGAGGTCTCTGCAATGTGCTCAGTCTCTGGCAAGGCACAGCTTAATAATGCAAAGAGGGTGGGCAACACAGCCTCTCTAATCAATCAGCCACAATCACCTTCAGCCCTTCACATGAACTCAAAAGTTTTCAGCAATTCCCCCAGCTGCCAAGTCTCACCCTTAAAGCACTCTCTGCTCTCTTCCAGAAGTCTCTGCAATGACTTCTCCCTTCCAAATCAATCCTCACAAAGGTGTTTTTCTATAGCTTTTGTTATGCGAGTATCATTAGTACCTTTCGGCACTATTCCATGCTGCAAGTGGGTCACACTGTGGGACCTGCTTTTCCATGGGTTCATCTCACAACATCTACCACATGTGTGAGATAGATCCAGAGGAGTTAGCTGTGTTAGTCAATTGCCACAAAATAGTAAAGAATCCAGTAGCACCTATAATACTAAGCAATTGTAGTGTAGTGTAAGCTTTCAAGAAACACAGCTCTCTTCATCATATGCATCTGACAAAGAGAGCTATGTTTCTCTAAAGTTTATGCTACAATAAAATTTGTTAGTGTTAAAGGAGGTACTGGACTATTTACTGTTTCACATGTGTGAAGTGAATCATATCATTTTCAGTTGGAATCAGCACTTTGCTTGGGTTGCAGACCCTTAAACATTCTGACTTGGATCTCATTGAGTGTGCATGTGAGGACACACATGGCTGTGATTCTGTCCTCCAAACCCCTCCAAACCACTGGAGCTAGACACTGTGGGCCTTGTTCCTGTTCCAACAGAATTTCTTGCATCAGCAGAAACACCAATGGAAGAAGAGGAGGGTAAATTTTCTTCCCCTCTGCAGTCCCCAAGGTCACATAGCTTTTTTATTTCCACAGCTCCAATCTCAGCATTTTGGAGGTTTCAGAAGACTGCTGGGGAAGGGTAGAAAAGAACTATACAGTGAGTGCTCTGAATACATTCACTCTATAGCAACAAAGCCTATGGATAAACCCGCAGAAAAGTATCTCCCACATCACTAGCACAGTGCTACTTGCTTCACAGCTCACAGAGTGCCACATTTGTCATAAACCAAAAGTACCATATTTATTTCCATCCCTAGCATGAGGCCTGCATCTCAATAAGGCTTGCAGCTTGCTCATTCTTCCAATGACACCTATTTCAATGTAGAAACCACTTGCCAACCATAAGCCACTCCAACAAAGGCCTTGTTCACATCCCTGAATCATGAAGCAGGTGCCATGTTCCAAAATGGTGCTCAGAAGAGCCACAGAGACTAAGAGTCATATGGCTCCCAAACCACTGAGTATTGCTGCATTTGTGTAATGTTTAGGTCACAGGTATCAAACATACAGCCCGCAGGCCAGAACCAGCCCCCAGAGGGCTCCTTTCCATCCTTTCCATCCCACCAGCAAGTGGCTGTCTCCCGCTTTCTTCTCCAGAGCTGTTACAGCTTGCTTCACCAGGCTGCCTGTATCATGAGCAGCAGAAATAGCAAACCAAGCCCAGCTTCCTTCTGTTGGCTGAGGCTCCTCCCCTCTGAAGAGGAAGGGAATTGGAGGGAGGGAAAGAGCCCCAGGGCTTGCTTTGCCAAACTGCCTAAATCATGCAGGAGAAATAGCAAGCCCTGTCCAGCTTCCCTTGGAAAGAGTTCCAGAGCTTGCTTTACCAGTAGGACTTCCAAGCCCCCGCTGAGGATGTCACGTGGGGATGCTCTAGGACTTGTGCTATAAACTCTATGGTATCATAGAATTTTACCTCAAATCCTAGAGTGTTTCTGGTAACATTTCTGGTACTATAGAGTTTTAGTGTGAGTCCTAGAGCATCCCTATACGATGTCCCCAGCGTGATGTTACTTCCGGATGACATCATTGTGCTTTGCACGCAAAGTGTGTGCGAAGAACAAGTCCCCCCATTGCAATGGCAGAGGGACTTGGCAACCTTATTTACCAGGCTGCATGA
Source organism: Heteronotia binoei (assembly GCF_032191835.1). Classification (NCBI taxonomy): domain Eukaryota; kingdom Metazoa; phylum Chordata; class Lepidosauria; order Squamata; family Gekkonidae; genus Heteronotia; species Heteronotia binoei. The sequence goes on from NC_083243.1 coordinate 120,853,873, forward strand.
ATTGTTGGGGAGAAATAGGAAACCTATTCCAGCTTCACTGGGAAAGAGCCCCAGAGCTTGCTTTGCAAGGCTGCCTGAATTGCAAGGGAGAAATAGGAAGCCCAGCCCAGCTTCCCTCTTTGGCTGAAGCTCCTCCCTCTGAGGAGAAAGGGAGGTGGAGGGAGGGAAAGAGCCCCAGAGTTTGTTTTACCAGGCTTCCTCAATTGCAGTGGAGAGATAGCAAGCACCTTGAAGACCAAAGTTTTATTCAAGGTATGAGCTTTTGTGTGCCTTGCTACAGTGTTTGTGCTTTGTTGGGCTTGTTACACTACTGCTCTCTTGGGTGCAACTGGGTTCACTTCTCTCCCCCCCGCCACCTCCTCTTTTTCACTGTACTGAATATCAATATCCAGTCTTTCTCAGTAGGAAAGCAACATGAACTAGATGAAGAATAGCAGCAAGCCAGTGAACGAGAATGTGTGTCCAGTCCAAGTTCACCTAACACATTTGTAGACCTTTGTCTACATTTCCTTGTAGATTTTGAACCTTGACTTCCCAGATAGTAGACTGATACTTACCATTATACTTTGCTGTCATTCTAATCTTGCACTGCCGCATAGGAGCTGCAGTTATTTTTCTGGGAAGACTATAGTTTTGTAATCAAACACATAGCCCTCAGTCTGTGTCATGGTGCTTTCATATGTTCTCGACCAACACACAAAGCAGCTTATATGCAAAAATTTACAACGCCCAGCCAATTTCATGTTTTCTCTTGAGTCCATGAAATTTCTGCAACGTTAATAAATCAAAAGTAGGTTTGCAGCTTACAGAAACACACTTGAACAGCATACTAAAAATTGCTGTAGCACATACATTTTGATGCAATAATTCAGAGCAAGTGGTCAGTTATCAGAGACCGTTAAATAAACAAAATATTGCAATAGTGCAAATGTTTTAAACAAGTTTTTATTTTAAGTTAAAAAAATCAATATCTTTAATTGTGTTTGTCTGTGTCTTTTATAACGTTTCTATCTCCACTACCTGGTGTTAAATTTTATGGCACACATGGCCTGGCCCTACCAGGTCCCATGTATGTCAGATTTGGCCCCCATAACAAATGAATTTGACACCCCTGAATTAGGCAGTATCTAAGTTCAGGTGCATTCTGAGATGCACAAAAACCCATAGATCCAAACTAACACTCTTCACAGCTAGGATCTCTGTCTGACTTCTTGGATTTCCAACACTGCCATAAGAACCTTTTGTCCCTCTCACAGTGTGTGTGTAGGTGTTCTGTCTTAGAACCAGGAGTCTTCCCAGAGGTCTGAAAGAACTCCTCAGCACTCTGTGCCACAGCCTTGAGTGTTTTCCTCAGAAAGTGCTATGGTTAGCCCCTTCTCTCAAATAAACTCTCTTACGGACAAGAGCTCTAAATCACAACCAGCTCTGTATCAGGAACTGAATTGAACACACCCGCTCAGTCTGCTCTCAGCTCCAATCTCCACTTCAAACTGAAAACTGAGCAGATTTTTTTCCCCTGGCTGCCTCCTTCCACTTGATACATTGGTTATTATGGGAACTGGTAAGCCAACCAGAGTGAGCTTCTCAATTCTCACTCAGGCAGATTGCTTTCAGACCATCACACCAGCACACTATCCATCAAAGATCAGGGAAGCTATGGGAACACGAATTGATTTGATTTGTGTTTTAAAATGTTTAATTATTGGTCCAGAAATCAGAAGCTCTTCCACTTGAAAACATATACATTTTTGCAGCTGTGGTGTTTATTTATTTAAAACATTTCCATGTGACCTTTCCATCAAAATAGGGTCTCCAAGGTGGTAAACCTCAATATCTTAAAACATTTCAACATTAAAACAACATTTAAAATAAAAACATTTATAAAATAATTCAATAAAAACACATAACACATAAAAGGAAAACCAGGGAGGAGTTATTTTGAGTATGCCAAACAAAACAACATATTTATCAACAGATGATGGAAGCTAACTATCAAGAGAGACAGACAAATCTCCCTGGGGAGAGAGTTCCAGAGTTTTGGTGTGATAACTAAAAAGGCTCTTTCTTGGGTTGCCACCTGTCTAGCCTCAGATTGCAGGAGTACCAAAAGCAAAGCTTTCAAGGATGACTGGAGTGGACCAAGTAGGTTCATGTGGGAGAAAGTGGTCCTTAAGGTTTGCTGGCTCCAAGGTGTATGAGGCTTTAAAGGTCAGTACTAGGGATGGGCACAAACTAAGTAAATGGTGGTTTGAGTTGGTTCATGGTTTGTTTGGTTGCCTGGTTCATGTTGATTTGTGGTTTGGTCAATTTCTTGAACTGATTAATGGTTCATTGCTTCATTTGGTTCAGTAAGGGGTAGAATGGCACCCAAAAGGACTAGAGATGCCAAACTTGCAGCAAACTCTTCAGCAGACTCTCCTCTACCTGCTTTCCAAGTTTGGTGAGAACTGGATTTCAAGGAGCTGAGTTACAGCCTCCACAAACAGGTACCACTAGATGGCTTATTAGTTTGGGATGTGGTAGAATGCCCCCTCAATGGACTAGAGATGCCTAACTGGCAGCAAATTCCTCAGCAAGCTCTCCTCTATCTGCTCTCCAAGCCTGGTAAGAATTGGATTTCAGGGGGGCTGAGTTACAGCCCCCCACACCAGATGCCCTGAAGAAAGAAATTAAAAGAAATCAAAGCACACCAAAATAACAAACAAGGTTTTGAAATAAAATTATAGAAACAAGGCAAGAAATAGAAGTTTCTCCAATAGACTTAGGTCCCTGAAACCTATAGGGCACAAATAAGTGGGTTCTGTGAATAAAAACAAACCCCAGCAATAACAAGTTTGGGGGAAATAAACAACCCCCCCAAAACCCAACACAAACAGCTTCCCCTTTGGGCTAAGGTCCCTTAAACTGCAGAGGAGCAATTGGCAACACCTTCCCAGTCAGGACAGGTGTTTAAAATATTCCCATAGTGTAGGGCTGGAGGACAAAAGGAGTCTCTAAACTCTAGCACACAGCTACAGCCAAATCAACAGGAAGATTGCAAAGTGAAAGCAGCTGACTCCAGACATGACAATAAGTACCATCTGCTCCCATAGAGCAGAATAGAAACTATGTGATGGGCTTTCAGAGCTGCCAATCAAGCTATGGACAGCTACCATGGGTGTTTCTAGGACTCCCAGAAGTCTTCCTCCAGTGTTGCCTAGGGATTGATTGCACTGGCACCAGACTGTCTGGAAAAATGAACCAAAAACAAACCAAATGAGCCATGAAGAAAAAAGCTGATTCATTTTCCAATTTGGGCATGCCACAAGGAAATGAACTATAAATCAGCCTGATTTGAGCACAAATCACAATTCATGGTTCAACACTGATCTGTTAACCTTTATCATATCTTTACTTCACTGATTTAAGCACATATCATGGTTCATTTCATGCCCATGCCTAGTCAGTATTGTTATCTTGAAATGGGCCCGGAAACAAACTGGAAACTAGTGTAGATAGGAAAAATCTAGAGTGACATCATCCCTACAACCCACTCATGGATGATACAACACTGAACTGTAAACCTTTATTATTTAGGAAGACTTTTATCAGCACTTTCCTTCACTGGAAGGTGCTTGCAAATCCATGTGTATGCAGAGGTGCTTCTTCCAGTCAAGTGAAACTCCTATTAATTTGGGAGCTCCATGCGAGTATTAGAGTAGAAGATATCTGAATTTCCTGTAACCAACAACCTGTGGCCTGCTGCAAAAAATAAAAATTGTGTGTATCAGAGCTTTTTTTGAGCAGGAATACACAGGAACACAGTTCTGGCTGGCTTGCTGTCAGGGGGTGTGGCCTAATATGCAAATAAGTTCCTGGTCTCTATAAAGTTCTATGGATGAAATCCTGCACTTACGTATTTATAAATGTCCCACTGAATTCTGTATGACTTATTTCCGACAAATCAGGATGGCTTAAAAAATTTAGATGACTCTAAGACAAAAAAAAGAGAGTCAGCTTTACCCCCATAAAAATCAAGAACTCAGTCTTGCAAGATGCCAACAATTCTGTCAATATGCTGGTAATCCTAACTGCTGATTACTGATCAGTTATTAGTCTTCACTTTCCAGGATCAAATCTTCAGTAAAATTTGTAACACATCTTTCTTCCATAGATAGTTCTTCGAAATTTAATATTATCCAAATTATTCCATTAGATCGCCAATTTTTTCATGTTATTAATTTGAAACACACACACATACACATACACACCCACCAATGTGGTACCTGTCATGATGGATACCATAGAAACCACCCAGCAACACAGGAGCCAATGAGAGTGGAGCTTCACCAACAAATGGGAACTGAGTGTTGGGAAGAAGAAAATTGATGGTTGAGGTCTGACAGTTCAGTGATCTAAACTGTCAGTTGGAGAGTGTTAGTTGAAGGAGATAGAAGCCAGAGGGCTAGGGACCAGTGTACGGATCAAATTTTTTAGCACGTATCTTTATACCATCTAGGTAACTGAATGTAGAGGTTTTACAAACTTGCAGCAAAGTGCTTTGTTTATTTGTAAAAAAACAAAAACAAACCAGAGTGCTATTAAAATCCATATATTTTATATTTTAAAAGCTGAAACCACATTATCTCTGTGTTACCTGTTAACATTTAGTTCCATTTGTGCTATTGCTAGTAAACACAATTCTCGTTCCCTTTTTATAAAAAAAAACATTATCAAGTTTACTTCATACCATTGGCCTGGGTGGAGGTCATATCAAAGTCAAATTCTAAGAAGAAGACTGTAGATTTATGCCCCACCATTCTCTCTGAATCAGAGCCTCAGAGTGGCTTACAATCCCCTATATCTTCTCCCTCCACAACAGACACCCTGTGAGGTGGGTGAGGCTGAGAGGGCTCTCACAGCAGCTGCCCTGTCAAGGACAACTCCTGCAATAGCTATGGCTAACCCAAGGTCATTCCAGCAGGTGCAAGTGGAGGAGTGGGGAATCCAACCCGGTTCTCCCAGATAAGAGTCCGCACACTTAACCACTTGACTACACTGGCAGAACTAGCGTCAAACACCATCAGCACTGTCAGACCAAGTTATTTAACTGTATTGACTGGTTTTTAATGTTGTTAAATTTAATGTTTTTATATTGTTAAATGTAAAGGTTTTATCTATTATTGTATGTTTTTATGAAATGTTGTTAGCCGCCCTGAGCCTGCCGAGGTGGGGAGGGCGGGATACAAATAAAATTTATTATTATTATTATTATTATTATTATTATTATTATTATTATTATTACACCAAACTGGCTCTCAAGATTATTTCTGCTAGGGTTATTGAAAGGCCTGGAGAAAAATGCCCTGTCACTTTAACAGAGACCTAATATGCAGAAATAGGCAGCTGAAGCTTTTCATAGCATGGAGGTAAATAACATCACCTGATAAATAGCACCCTAGTAAGCCTCTGCTAAAGGGACATTTTTATCTACAGGTAATTGACAATTCTAATTCCTGCTGGTATCCATGGTGCAGTGGGGAGACAGAAAAATGACCAACCTGGAATAATGTCTGATGAGGGAAAGGACTTGCCCCAGGAAACATTACACCAGCCTGTCACTGAAACATTGCTAAAAATGGGACTATAAGCATTAGGTTTTGATGTCTATACATATGCTTGAAAAGCAAAGTTTTGTGTTACAAGTAATATCTTTTCACCTCATATATTTTCAGACACAAATACCAAACTCATTTTTTTAAAATGTATGAC